>NW_021703784.1:88463775-88727288 GCF_005190385.1 Monodon monoceros | reverse complement strand
TATATATATATATATATATATATATATATATATATATATTTAATGTTAGTTTCTCACTGAAAATTCTATTTTGCCGCTGTGTGTCTACCTTAGTCTTCCTTGTATGTCCTTCCCCAAAGTGGGGTGACCCTCCACTCCAGCATAACATGAGGTGCTTTGGCAATATAATGTGAGTGTATGGAGATAGCTAATTTTCCAATTTCAGGACATAGAAGGACCTGCTGAAATGCCCATATTCTCAACCCACACTAAGACCCTTCAAAATCCGATTCTCCCTGCTACTTCTGCGATTTGCTTATTTGCCGGCGTTACATGGCCCTATCTGCCCAAGCTCAGCTGTACGCACTCTGCCCTGAGATCTTGCCTGCGCTACTAGGACACAGTGTTCCCCTGCTCTAGCATCCAGAGACCTCTCTCCTCCCATTCCCATCTCTTACATCCCGTTAGCCCATAGGAATCTCTTTTTTACTTCAGGCTAATTTTTCTTCCTTGATGTTTCTGCCTAATACCTTGTAACCATGCCCCTGGATTCTCTCTCCCTTGCTTTTGACCAGTGCATTTCCCCTCTAACAACAAATTCTTTCTGCATTTGGAGATTTAAGTTTTTGGAAACAAAATCCAGGAAAACCAGAAGGTGTTTCTAATTTTTCACCCTACTACATCCTCTTTTTGAGACAGTGGGCTCAAGAGTTCCTGCCTGAGGTGAGGAAAAACTATCCTCAAAATTATAGACCTCCATAGCAGTGCTTCTCAAATGGGGGCCGCTTTGCCCTCCAGAAGACCTCTGGAAATACCTGGAAACATTTTTGATTGTCACTTCTTAGGGGAGTGCTCTCCTGGCATCTAGCGAGTAGAGGTCAGTGATGCTGCCAAGCATCCTATGAGGCACAAGACTGCCGCCACCACAGGGAACTAACTGGTCCAAAATTTCAGCAGGGCCATGCCAAGGTTAAGAAAGCCTGCTCCCCATGAAGCTCTGCATTAAATGCTGTGAACAGTGGCACAACACAGCTGTTCAATAAGTGATTGTCGACTTTTAATCTTGGTTTCTTCCATCCCTGATCTCTTTGCAACCTTGGCAAATTGGAGGGACTTGAGAAATTTTGTTTCGTCACTAACTTCAGCATAGGGCACCAGTCCCTAGCCTTCCACTGTATTCCTAGTGAGCAGATTCACACGCCACAAGTCCAAGTTGTCCTTCCTGCCTCGAAAACCATGCATTGTATTCTCTGTATTTGTCCTGATGGCATAGTGATTTGTTAGACATCATTGAGTAAAAGTGGGACTGAAGTTTGACCTTAACTTCAATGTACTCATAGTTAAATGAGAAAGGAAAATAAATATACTACAAAGATATAGTATGATGAGATTGGTTAGAAAGCTAAGTTCAGAATGCTGAGGAAGCAGAGAGAGGATTACTATATACCAAGTGAATGTACAAGTGGCCAGGACACAGGAGGAATTATTAGTCGGTGGGATAAGAATTGGGGTAAGTAGAAATTTTTTTTTTTTTTTTTTTTTTTGCGGCACGCGGGCCTCTCACTGTTGTGGCCTCTCCCGTTGTGAAGCACAGGCTCCGGATGCGCAGGCCCAGCGGCCACGGCTCACGGGCCCAGCCACTCCGCGGCATGTGGGATCTTCCCGGACCGGGGCACGAACCCATGTCCCCTGCATCGGCAGGCGGACTCTCAACCACTGCGCCACCAGGGAAGCCCTAAGTAGAAATTTTGATGAGAAAAATGAGGAGTAGGATTTTTCAGGCAAGGATATATAGTGTGCTTAAGACATAGAGATGAGAAAGATGATTTGGGATAACAGGGCAAGCCACGGAATTTGTGGAGCTCAGTGTAAAATGAAATGCAGGGCCTCATGTTCAAAAAGCAGGAAAGGGGTTCCATTAAAGGTGTTCAAATGTAAAACTCTTTTCCTTTCTTCTGCAGTGTTTCTCTTGCATGGTGGTTTTTATTTGCTATTGTTACAGTGGCTATGGTATAGGTTAGAGTCGAACAGGCAAAACTAAAGAGTAAGAGGAAATTGATGGTTAAACTGTCAGAGACGGCACAGGTAGGAATCCCGGAAGAAGGTCACAGAATGGGCATTTAATATGATCCTCCGTGTGGTAACTTGAGACATGGATTTATAGGATGGGAAATGTTGAGTGAAGGAGAAGATATGAACCTGAACAAGGGGGAAAATTAGGTACAAGGAGAAGAAAGTTCAGCTCTCCAAGCAATATTTTAAAAAGTAAAAATGCTATGAGTGGTTTGAGCCTGTCTGTGACTGAAGTAGAGAGTTAATTTTTTTTCCTATAAAATTAAACATTTTTAAGTACAGCAGAGTCATTGTTTTATACTATCTGTTGCTCGAAACACATGTATAACAAGTAGTTCACTGATAAATCTGGCATTATAATTTTGTAATTGTGAAATTAATTAAAAATCACAGTTTGAAAGTAGAACAGAATTTTTAAATCTTAAATTGTTATTTTACATATTGCCTTTCTGTATCTAAGGATCAGCAGTGGACATTTTTACACTGTACAAACACTAGAATACACACCCCTATTTTTTTAACTTTACATTTCCTACAGCTATTTCCTGTCTAGCTACATAGTCTTAAACTTTATCCTTTCTTGTGGCTAAATAATAACCCGTAGAATTGATGGGTTCTGATTTTTCTGAGACTTTCCCCATTGTGATATAACTGGATTTATTTTCTTCTCATTCCTGACTATACATAAAATTTCCAGAAACTTCAATATTTCACACATATAATTTTATTCTTCTTTTCGATATTTAAGCACTCTTTTGCAGGTGATTTCACTGGACGGTGGCAAGGCAACATACCATTGTTAGAAGATAAAAACAAACAGAACTAACATAAATTACTGTCAAACAAAAACATAACAGAACAAAACAAACACAAATAAAAGAATAAGTTCCAACACTGCTAAGAACATAAGCTAGGTTTAAAATAGAGTCAACTCAGCTGATGGCTAGTGTTTGAAGACAAGTCCATTTTAAAAAAATCACCAATATTATTAGAAGCATTTCTAAAGAAACAGTATCGTCCAGTGCACCAAAGGTGATTTAATCATTAACTTTACAAAAGAAAACTCCAATTATGTAGAAAATAATATACTGCAGAATTTGCACTGAGTTATAGTGATGGGGCAATTTTCTGCTAGTGTAATTAGCCAGTTTAGACTTACCAAAACCCATTTGCTATGCCACAAAGATAATGGTTTTAGAAATCAGAAAAGGGAAAGGATTCAAAGGAATGAAAACAAAAAGACCAGGCTTGATGCTTAAAGGAGATAAACAGTTTAGAAAAATATCAATATTGCTTGCTTGCACAATTATTCACTGGCTCAATATCTGGGAGTACAAGCTCATATTTAAGTGGCAATAATACACCTGAAATAGTTCATTTAACAAAAAGAAGCAGTATTACCCAGCCCAAAGTAGCTATCAAAACTTGTTTAACTACTTCAGAACAAAATACTGAGAGGCAAGGGTTTAAAGTGAATGCCCATCTATCCAATTCCTCAAATGAAAATCCTGTTTATCCAAGTTAAGATTTTTGAATTGGACTCTTATCAATGCCATAAATTTCATCAGCAGCAATTCTTTTTGAAGTACTGAGCTATTCATGATTTGAAAATTGAGGATTTGCCTTTTAATGGGGAATCTACATTTGCATTTTATTATAAAAATGAAACATGCCACCAAGTTATTCTATGAAGAAGGTTGGAGTATTTATTTATTTATTTTTGGTTTTGGATACTTACAAAATGGGGACGATAAAGATTATGGCTGATTTATTTTGAGAATGGGAAACTTCAGACATACATTCAGGAGAAGATGGTGTATATTTCATTCTCAGAGGACAGCTGGTAAAATTCAGAGGGTTGTAAAGGTTTTATATGGTTTCTTTTCCCCCACCCATTCTTGGTCTTTCAGAAAAACGGGAAAGTAGCATGGGAAAATGGTCGTACTAAATTTAGGTTACTCTTAGAGTTTTCTTGCTTAATTAAAAAAAGGAAACTTTTAGTAATTTCATCCATGAATAAAGAAGAGATTATTCCAAGCCCAGATATGTTGCTAAATTTCTACTTCAGTTTTGTAATCTGCTGTTCTGAGGTCTGGCCATGACCCCAAAAACACTTAGATAATTATTATTTAGATAATTAAGATTATCTAAACATTTACATGATTCATATTTCATTTTTTCCTTAGAAAAATAAAGATCGACTTAGGTCAGAATATTAAATTGAGCACACAGTTTCTATTCACCTATATGCTTGTAACTCTAAAACCAGAAAATAGTATATTTTTCTCCTTAGAAGAGCTGACCCTTAGCAGACCTTTATTTTTTTCTCCCAGTTTTGCCGAGGAATAACTTCCATATAATACTGTGTAAGTTTAAGGTGATCTGATACATGTATATTGCAAAATGGTTGCTACCATAGCATTAGGTAACAACTCCATCACATCACATAATTAACATTTCTTATATGTGATGAGTAAGATCTTATATGTAAGATCTCTCTTAGCAACTTTCAGTGTCATTAATTATAATCACCAACCTATGCATTCAATCCCCAGAACCTGTCTTATAACTGGAAGTTTGCAACCTAGCCCCTGGTAATCACCATTCTACTCTCTGTTTCTATGAGTGTGGCTTTTAAGATTTCACCTGTAAGTGACAGCATGCAGTATTTGTCTTTCTCTCAGAGGAGACCTTTCTTGAGTTGTCCATTGTAGGAGAGGGTATCCTTGCTTGGAACTAATAGGCTTCTGAGGAAGCTCCATGTTTTCAATGGTACTATTAATTAAGAAGATGACATGAACGACCAATCACATGGTATTGTGCAAAGAGAACTATTCTTAGTCTTATTTTAGTTTTAGTGCTTTCACTTATTCATTCTGTGATCTTGATAATAAAGTGTAGTTTTATTGAGATTATAATTATGTTCCATTAAGATATTAAAGGTAGTAAATATCCCTTGATTGAAACATGGAATTTTACCTTTTTACAACTATTAAAGGTTATGTATAAGCTTATATATATATATACATCTATACACACACACATATATATAATGGGATTTTATATATATATATATATATATGTATATTCTCTGTTCTAATAGTTTCTGTCACAGTGTTTTATTTGAGGGAAGATATTAAACTTCAGTTGACACTGGGTTCAACTGAATCCAGCATCCAGGACAAGAAATCTTACCAGATAACATGGTGCCTCTCACCTTTGAGCTATAGCAGTTAGCTTCTGCGGCCCAATAAATTGCACCAAACCAACTGGCTTAAAATGATAAGCGTTTATTTAGCTCACAATTCTGCAAGTTAGTAAACTGGAATGTGCTTAACTGAATTATTCTTGGTTTTGTTCAATTATGTATTTTGGTCATTTGCTGAGTCAGTATGGGAACGAGGCTGGATAGATCAAAGTGAACAGAATAAAACGTGCGAAGTCTGCTCACCCACTCTTTGATCACATCAAGAAAGACCTCTTTAAGGAATAAACAATTAGACTGAATCCTGGAAAGTGAAAAGGAGTTAACAGTGGAAATGGGATACAGGAAGTATTTAGGCAGTGAGAACAGCAGCTGGAAAAGAATGGGAATAGGAAAAAGCATGGTACATTTTGAAGATTGAAAGTATTATATTTTCTTAATTTTAAAGCACTATCAGTACATCATCCATTCAATATCAGATTGGGTGGGGGAATACTATAGAGTCAATGGTAAACACTCTGATTTTCAGAAATTATAAAATATGGAGAGCAAATCGCGACTCATATGTCAGAAAATAAAATACGCCAATACAGAGGAATTAGATAAGGATGGAGAGATGCAAGGGATGAAGACACAGTCATCAGTAGGTACCAGATCAGCACTCTTAAGGCAATGAGACGATAGCAGAAGACAGTGCCTTGCTTCGAGAAGAGTGATATTGTCAAGTAGGAGTCATAAAAATATTACTCATTATTACTCATTTTCTATACAAAGAGCTGATGGACCAGGAGCTGTCCTAGAGTTCAGGCAACCGGATTTAGGAGCCTGTGACAATAATCCTGACTAGGCATATCAGTTCCCCGGGTTCCCCGGATGAAAGTAGAAGTGGAGATGGAGGAAAATTGATAGATAAAATAATATTTAGACAGTAAAATGGAAAAGTCTTAGAAATTGGTTATCTTAGAAATTGGTTAATGTCAAGAATGCTTTATTATCAATTCCTCAAGTATTGTTATGTTCCGTACACCCTTAGTCTTAGGGTTCATTTCCCTTAAGCCAGTACTACTTTTTTTCTCATACTGTTTTATCTACACACACACACACACACACACACACATTCACACCTGAAAACCACATTTGAGCAAAGCAGCCCTGTCACTTTCTTTTCCCTTAGTTTCAGGCATGGTTTCAAGTATCTCTACATCCTGTCCTCAACCCTATTTCTGCCAATCTCAGGTGAGTTACTGTGATTGACATAAACTTGGGGCAGAAAGCAAAAGGAGCAGAAGGCAGTGATATACACTGTATTCTTTGGGGGAACTCTTTCCTTTGGAGGGTCACTCCTTGTTGGCTTGGAGAGTCAGCTTGTCCAAACACATAATAAATATAGACAGTGGCTGACAGGAGTGAGCAGGGATTAACTGGAAATAGGCACCAGACAACACTTTGGAGTGGTGGAAATGTTCTAAAATTGAATTGTGGTGATAATTGCACAACTCTAGACATTTACTAAAAATCATAAGATTTTTACACTTACAATGGGTGAATGTTATGGTATATTATTATATCTTATCAAAACTGTTAAAAAAGAAGAAATATAGAAAGACCACTGTAGGTTGTTGTTATTTAAGTTCTATACATTTCCATAACCCTAACTTTAATGCTTGCCTAGAATATTTACTGTATTTCTATTATCTAACCCATTCTAGTCTAACCAAATCAATGACTTCAAAGCTATCATATTTATTTTAGGTATTTCTATGATAAGGAACTTTTTTTGTCTGATAGGTCTGCAGTAAACAAGAAAAACAACACTGACAAATACATGCCATGTGCCAACCATGATCGTGGTTTTCTTCCAGGTGCCGCTTATTCACAATGAACAGAACAAACGTCTCTAATTAAAACAGCTCTAATTAAAATTGCACTTTGTAGAGTTTATTGATTAGTTTGTAATATTTGTAAAATATCTATAGAAAGTGTGGATCTGTGCTGCCATGCATACTATTAAAATTGTTCCCATCTCTCAAAGTCACTTTAAAAGTATGAGTTGAAAGTCTTTTCAGTGGGGGTGTGTCTTAGTTAATCTCTCCACCACAAATGGGATTTTATTTCTAACCTTTTTCATTCTTTAGATGTGTATTTGTGTGTGTGTTTGTGTGTGTATATGAGTGAGAAAGAGAGAGTGGGGAGAGATTGATGTGTGTGTTTGTGTGTGTGTGAGCACACGCACATGCGCGTGTATGGTATTTGGGTAGAAAAATGAGAAGTAAGTCATCTTATGACTAAAAAATTATTATTGTAATATTATTCCTTATGAAAGTATCCTCAATATTTGGGCAATAAATATCTGAAATTGGGTTTAATAAAGTAAGGAGATGTAGAATTTTAGAATACAACTGACATTTTAAAAGACTTCCCATTGCTCAGGTATATTTCCTGATCAAAAATACTTTGCCACATGTATGTAAAGTTTTCCCACTGTTTTAGATCTTACCTGCTTACCATATTACCTGTAGCCACATTTGGGAAGCAAGTTCAGACATGGGACAGAGAGATGGGTTGAGAGATACAAATTACAGAAAGCCAAATCCTTAACTAGGAAGGAAGGAAATAAATGATTATGCAGTTTAAACATTTTGGAGAGCTTTAGAAGATGTAGAACAGGGTCTCTCAAAAGTAGTGCTACTACCATTTCGAGCCTTATAAGTTCTTTTTTTTCTTTTTCTTTCTGAGGAGCTGTGCTGTACATTGTAGGATGTTTAGCAACATCTCTGGTCTTTACTTATTTGATATCAATACAAATCAAATAACTCCCCAGCTACAACAACCAAAACTGTCTCTAAATCTAGTCAAATGTCACCTAAGGGGCAAAATTACCTCTCTTCTTCCACTCTCCTCACCCTGTACCGGTACCAAACTACTGGTATAAAATGAAGAGCTGTAGAAGATTACAGGGTAACTGTGTGTCCAGGTTTGCCTGGGAAAGTCCTGGCTTATCCCTGTTATATTGACATAATTACTAATAGTGACCGTTTCCCTTTCCGAATTCTCTGTTTATAGTGTGACCTATATGAGTGGTCTGAGAATAGAGCACTTCCCCTCCATCTGCACTGTGACTTTATGGGGCAGTACAGAGGTTCTTGTAGGACAGGGACTAGCGAGCATGGTTTTCCATACCCTTTCTTTCTTTCTTTTCCTTTAGTTCAGGTAGGAGTTGGCTTTCTTAACTTTAGTTTGCAAATGTTAGCTTTGGAGTGCCCTTATTCTACAAGTCTTAATACCCCTCTCTCTTAGTGTCAGAAGTGCATACTCTAGGCCACCGTGTGATACAGACTCACTCAGTGTTCATCTGTCTCTGATTTTCTGTAATATCTTACCATTTTAAGGATAAAAAAACTAAATCCACTCATGTTTACATTACAGAATTTAATCTGGCATTAAAGGTCATTTGTGGGGAAATCCCCAACCTCTAAAAACAGAGTTAATGTACCATGATGATAGCCTCAAAGACTCAATTATAGTTATTTACTTATTCACTCATTTATTGATTTCAAAAACATTTAATGAGCACTTACCAGATATCAAATACAGAACTAGGTGTGAAACCCACAAAGGCATGACTTCCACTCTAGGAAATCTTGTCTCCTTCTCACAAAGGAGTTCAACAGAGGAACAAATAATTAAAACACAATGTGATTATTTTCCTGATTAAGGTTATATGCTAAGTGCATTAAGAAGACCAAAAAAGGGAACAAGAATTCTACCAAAGTAGGGGAAGGAGTAAGTCAGGTTAAGGACTGGGTGGTGGTGTAGAATTATTATACTTTAAAATTCCTTGCACCTTTCTTCTTCAGAAAGTTGAGCTGTCATAAAAGCTCCCTTTGGCAGATTCAGAGGATGTGGGTGAGATGTATGATACCCCTTCCTGGGATCAATTAGTTAGTATCCCTAAGCTCCCTTGAAGCCTGTGTAGTCATTAAGGGATACAGACTTCATACCAAAGAAAGTGCAATACTCACGGCTAAGGGTCCAGACCAAAAATTAGAACAAAGAACTGGTCTAGGAGCACACATTTCAGTCATAAGAGTAAGACAATGACTGAAGATCCTGATTCCAAACTTTGAATGTTGGACACATCTGTCAGCTTGGTTCCATGATTTGGAAATAAAATGTAAGGTGTTGAAACCTGCTGTCCTCAAGATCAAAGCTTTACCGGTTAATGAGTCTCAGTCCAGGAGAGCAGTTGGTAATCCATACAGGTGTTTTATTCTCCTTCATCCCTCTAGTAAAGACCTTTGGCTTGACTTACACTTTTCCTTTATGAAATTAAAACAACAGACACATTCCCAGGTTCAGATTTCTGTGGTCGTTTGCTTTACCCATCAGAAGCAGGAAAATAAACTGGAAGAAGATAAAAGAAAATGAGAATGTGGCCAGGGAAGCTGTGATTTGTCTTCAGTGTTAGCTATTTTGTATGTGATATAATTCTATTCGATCCCAGCCACATTTGCAATGTGTCCATCTACATTATCCAACCCACTGCTGTGTGAAGGTTTTTCCATGTAGGGCTTGTGAGAGTGGTATAGCTTACAAATATTTTCTTATTCCTAGAAATGTGTCATCCTTATGATTGCTATTGTGTGCCACTGATGGAAAAAAAATTCTGGCTTCCACATAAGGACTGTCCTGTCAACACATTTATGTAGTATTCAACCTTAAATCTTGCAGGGAACCAAATTCTTTATTTTATAGATGAAACCCAAATTGAGAGGCTTAAATTCACACAGCTAATTAGTAGTAAACTTCAGACTAGAAATTAAATATTTTTATATCTAGTTACATGCCCTTTCTGCAGCCTAAAATATTTTCTAGTAAGATAATTTTGGAGCCCTGCAATTGTAAAAGTAAAATGATGGATGCATCCCAGTTTGCCGGGGACTTTACTAATTTTAGCACTCAAATTTTCAGTTCCCAAGAAATACCTCAGTCCCAGGAAAACCTGGACAGGTGGTCATCTTATGACAAATATTTATTTCATATTCTTTCTCTTTCTCTCTTACTTACACGTGCACTGGTGAGCTAGAAACTTGAGATTTTCTTAAGCTGTATTGTGTTTGCTTTCTTACTTTCATGCCATGTGCTGAAAAGCGCTGACTGCATTACCCTGAAATTTGGACAGCAGGGGCTTCAGCCTTGGGCTCATCCTTTAAGGGAGACTCTCTGATCCTCCTTTGACCAGGCCCCAGCCCGTGGCGTGAGGAGCCTTGCAGCCAATAGGATGCGCCCACACAGAGATCATGCTTCCTTTCTAGCCAATGCTCCAGGTACCAAGGAACCTTGAGGATGACATGCACCCTTCTGGGGCAAGCACAGGCATCCTCACCCCTCTACATGCACCTGCCTGTAAATGTGGCCGAGAGCAGCTGTTTGCAGGAGCCTGGGGAGGAAGGTGTGGAAAGCACTTGAGTAAGCGAGCTGGGCATCTGAACATCTGTGCACACATTTCCTGGTGGCCTGAGAAGGTGATCAAGGTGAAGAGAAAGGGGAGGGTGAAGCCAGCACCTGGACCCAGCTCCCCCCACACACACACTCCCTGCACCTTTTCCCAGGTTCCTGCCCTGATTTCCAAAACTTCCAAGAAGCCTAAATTTGAACCTGGCCTTCTACAGTAGTATGAAGGGGCACTTGTCAAGATAGGAGGCTTGAACACTTTTTATTTCACAGATGGTTAGCTCGATTTATAATTTTCAGATATTCATTCATATGGCGTTTGGGTTTGCATTTGTGTGCTTGTCCCTGGCTCTGACACTTAGAGGAGGGCCTGACAGCTGCCTCCCCTCAGGTCACATTGCTTCCTGATATCACCTCTAGATGGATCCAGAAACATCGTCTCTCTGAGCAACATGATAATCAAATAAACTTATGACACATGAGTGACTGTTATGCCTGCTTTTTAAGTCAGGGTTTTAGGGTCCATTTCATACTGTTTTAAACCCTGACTTCATTACTCTGGCTTGCCAATAGTTCCCAACAACTGCAGTCAGAGAGAGATTTGGTCTGCTTTCGGGTTATCCCCTTTATTGAAAGTAAATAAAAAAGCTTTTATTTGGATAGATGAAGATGGAGGGAATTGTCATCTGAGACAGATACAGTGGAATCAGTTGAACTACACTTACTTCACTGGAGAGAGTAATTTTTTTTCAACATAGTTCAAGTGCAAAAAAGATATTTTATGTTTTATATCGCACATGTAGTTTCTCACACTCAGTTACTCTCTGTTTTCGGCTGTACACATTGCCGTGTTAGTAAATTACTGAGATACATTAACACAGTAGCCTAATCTCATAAATTCAGATAGGATCATTAGGAAACCTAACCATTAGCTGCAGTCGCTCTTCACTGAGCATTTACAATGTACTGACTTTGTACCAAATAGTTTACGTACATGTCCGTTGTCACAGTTAATTCTTGCAACACCCCAATGACTGTATGGTTCCATTATACAAAGGAGAAAAGTGAAGCTTAAAGAGGGTCTCTCTTGCCCCAGTAGCGTAACTAGTGTGTAGCAATTTTTCCTCTGTCAAACCGTTTATTGCAAACCTTCCATATGTCATGGCCTGGGCTAAGTCTCCTAGTGCGTTAGGTAAATGGACAACCAAAGCAGTTATTTACTGACTTTACTATAATCTGGATGGTTTAGGATTTGTGGGGAAATCAGAAGAGGGGCATTGAACTCAACCCTGAGTGGAACAAATGTCTGAAAAGGTTTTCCTGTGGAGTCAATGCTGGAGCTGAGTCTGAAAGAAGAAACAGGTATTTTCTAAGACTGATGGAGTGAGGACAGACTTGTTAGGCCAAGGGAAGAGCATATGCAAAGTCATGGAGGCATGACTATTTCCAGAAGGTGTAGAGAATAGCAATTACTATCCTATGGTCAGGGGGTCTATAATGGTGGAACAAATAAAGCTAAAGCATTCTTAAAAAGATAGAGAACATAGGGCTTCCCTGGTGGCGCAGTGGTTGAGAGTCCGCCTGCCGATGCAGGGGACACGGGTTCGTGCCCCGGTCCGGGAAGATCCCACATGCCGCGGAGCAACTGGGCCCGTGAGCCATGGCCGCTGAGCCTGCGCGTCCGGAGCCTGTGCTCCGCAATGGGAGAGGCCCCGGCAGTGAGAGGCCCGTGTACCGCCAAAAAAAAAACAAACAAACAAAAACACGATAGAGAACATTAAAGAAAATCCTCATGATCTAGAAAACACCTGTGGATTCTGTCTTTGTAGGTCCATAGTTATATAAAATATCACTGCACGAAGAACTCTGGAAATCTCATCATTCTCTTTAACATCTTAAAGATGAAGAAATAAAACCTGGATATAGTTAAGTGACTTGCTCAGCTTAGAGCTAAAAATTAGTGGAGTGCTAGTCTTCTGAATCCTCAGTCCCAAGGCTTAAGCCTCGAATAGTCACCTTTGTGACTATTATTTTATTTTACCTTAACTAATCTAACAAATAAATTCAAATCTAATAAAGATTCCCTATTTTCAGACTGGATTTTAGTGCACATATTTTCGTAGAAGAACCAATGAATGTGGATAGACTGCAATGAGGGCTATTATCCATTTGCAAAACGATTTATAACCATTTCGTTTTCAGTAGTCACCTCACTTGTTGAATGTAAAAGGCTGTTATAACAGCAACTGTTATTTGCAACTAGAGTGTCTTTTTGAAAGCTGATCAGTTCTTACGTTAACGAGAAGACCTCTCAGATTTTCCTACACTGTATCATTCCCATCTCAACCACTCTTGTCCCAATTCTAGGACCAATCCTGACTCTGTATGGAAGGGATTGAGTGTCAACATTTTAGCTCAACATCCCTATTTATATAGCCAGGCTTTTGTCTCATTCCCCAAACCAAGTCTACACCGTCTATTCTGATAAATAGGCCCTCATATTATAACCTGGGTCTGTTCTTCCCTTCCCAGTGTTCCCAAAAAATGTACTAAGCACTAAACTTCAGCCTGTAATTGAATTCCACCGTTTTTCTATAGATATTTTTGGTCCAGCCATCTTCTTGGATTTCTAAACACATATACTCATGTATGAGCCCTTTCCACCTTCTCGGAAATAGCAAAATTCTTCCTTAAATGCCTGTGATACTCGCTGACATGCTGAGGTATCATCTGCTCTTACTCTTTCTCTCAGAGAATGTTCACCTGTATGAGGAGGCATTAATTCTGGCACACCTCGATTAAGACCTTTGGAAGAATATTTATATTTCCCATAGGAACTTCAGTGCCGTTGCTTGTGCCTGCCCTGTGTTAAATCAGGTAGCTACTTCCTACAATGTAGGAAGCCCTTTGTTAGGGAGGGGGTGTGGAATGGTAGAGATTACAAGAGGATCAAGGAGATGGGATGGTGATATTTCTTTAGAAGGGAGGTGGGTTCCAGGGAGTGGAATTTCAGGAACCACCACTTTTTGGTGAAGTAGTTAGTGGTATCCAGGGAAAATTCATCTATCCGAAGAGCACAGATGTACCACTGCTGAAGACAAAGGTTCTGTTTGCCAAGTGATTTGGAAACCTACGAGACTCCCCTTTTATTCTTAAAATTGGGCTTCTGAATTTGTCCAGCTCTCACTTAATCAGGAGAAAAAGTTGCCAAAGAAACCTGAAACCCGAATTCTGGGAAGATGTTCTAAGCCACAGGAAATATTTCAAGATCTATAATTGTCAAGAAGAACAGATGGAAACATAATATAGTGGAAAGGTTAGGATCAGATATTGTTTTATTTAGAAAGAGCCTCTGAGCTATTTCTAATTATAGATAAAACAGGACAGTATTTGGAGGGATCGTTAGGCTGGGAGTCAGGAGCCCTGCGTTCCAGTCCCAGTCGCTCATTGTAACTGGTTCTAGAAAGTGCCCCTGACTAAGTCAGCTGGCTTATCTGTCGTCAGCTTGTTCCGATATATATTGGTGGGAATTAAGTGCTTCATTTTTTACACTCCTCTCCTGGGGAATTCTGTTCTATGAGGATATATGAACATTCTCTGTAAATACTATTAGTCAACAGTGAAAGTCAAAATACGAACAAAGAAAATATAACTAAAAATATCATGTGAACATTTACGGGCAATGAATATCAGTATGCATTTTAGTTTTTACTCGTAATTGAAGCATATGTAATTCAATGTAATACAAACATTTTGTAATTAGAGCATAGCACTTTCCTAACTGGATGCCTTATCTCCATTCTCATTCTCCTATAGTCCTTTTTTCTGTATAACAGCTGGGATATCTTCCTAAAGCCTAAGTAAGACTATGATATTCTTTTCTTTGATACTCTCCCTGATGAATCCCTCCTGCTATTAAGACAACATCCAACCATCTTATCATGGCCTCTACAGTCATCTATATAAACAGTCGTGCCACACACACACCCCCGCCGTGACCTCATTGTCTACAACTTGTTACCTCTCCACTAAGTTCAAATATAAGAGCCTTCTTTCAACCCTTCAGATACCCCAAAGTCATTCCTTAAATAGGGTTGTTGCACATGCTGGTGTGTCTGCCTTGGATTCCTTGTCTGAGATCTTGGCATCGTTGGTTCCTCCACATCAAACAGGTCTCAGCTCCACATCACAAAGAGACCTTCTCCAGCTCACCCAGCTAATGTACAGCCCATTGATGAATCCTTTTTACCTCGATCCCCGATTTTGTTTCTACAAAACATCTGTTTCTAGCTCATGTAATATTTTTGACTTGATTGCTGTCTGTCTTCTCTCATCAGAATGTGAGCCCCATGTTGGGAGGAGTTTTATCTTGTTCACTGAGGGGTCTCCAGGGTTTTAGAGTAGTACTCTGCACATGGTTGTCATTCCCAGAATATCCATTAAATGAATGGATATGTCCATGGAAGGAAGTTCAGCCCTAACAATTCAGAACGGATCTTGTATATGCTATTTACAGAAGCCATAATTAAATGACCTATATTACTACCATTAATGCAATTTTATTCTAATCTAGTTATATATTCACGAGGCTCTTTAGGTACAAACGAGGAAACTATTTGCATACTAGACATCAGAATTTATAATAATAGTTCCAACATATATAGTTTTCCATCAGTGAAAAAGGCATCAAATAACATAAAATTCTGTAGAACACTGTATGGTAGCATATTAAAAGATCTTTCTTGTCTTTCTAAAAAATTATTGAATTTATTCCTTATTTATCTATTGCGTCCTTTTTTCTTTTATTTAATAAATCAGAGATTTGATTGCATGCTACCCTTTCCTAGACTATTCAGGATTTGCAATGGCTGTTGATACCTCAAGGAATCCACTTAAATATTTGGGATCTTAGAAGATAAGAGAAAAATTGTCTTTAGAACACACGTTATAAAGAAAAAGGATCAGATTCCAGAGAGATAAGGTGGGAAAGAAAATAAATACATAATATACACTGAGCCACTGTGATTGAATTAGAGGCACCTCTGTATCCTGAATGAATGTTGAATTTCCCCCAAAATAGACATACATGTTAGGGAGTTTATTCACTCCTTAATTTTTGCTAGCATTACAGTTATAGAGATATGGGGGAAAAAATCCTTCAGGGTAGAGGGACACATAAACCCAAATTACATGGACTAAAGCACAAGCAGCCTGTTGCTAGGGTGTCCTGTGTGATAAGCGGCAACATCTGCATCCCTCTGCCTGGCAGTCCTGGGGCCGCCTACCCAGCACAGTGAGAGTCTCTCATGTCAGACAGGCTTTGAGTTGGGCATGGTAATGTCTTCCATCCACAGAACTCTAGCCCTTGCTGCCAGGCTGAGGCTGGTCTCATCTAGTCTTAATTTGCAAATATTGATTTTTTCCTAAAAGTGATATGTATTCAACCCCCAAATTTGAGAACTACAAAAATGCAAAGAAAAAAATAATACATGTATAATTACACCGTTCAGATATTGTACTATTTTGGTATATGCTTTGCTAGTACTATTGTATGTGTATGGATATGTATGAATATACGTATCTATAGTGTATGTATACACATATTCATGTGTATATTTATGTACATATATTCATATATACAATATGTTCATATTATATATGTGTATATTGTATATAAGTATAAATATAATCTACTATTTATATACACACATTGTATATAATATTATCGTATTGAACAAACTCTGTTGTAACTAATCTGATTTATTTTTACTCAGTAAACATTTCCTATGTTTCAGTATTCTAGGCATGTGATTCTAGGGTAGGGATGGTGTCACTTACTCCTTGCTGTGTGCTAGATACTGGATATTTAGTGTGGGCCAGAAAAAGTTTCTGCCCATGTGAGTCAAATCCTTTAAATCTTAAGAAAGATTCTAATAGTATCAGGCAAGTCAGATTATGGTAAGTGCTAAAATAAAGATTATACTGGTTATTTATTTTTATGGAACAAGTTACCCCCAAATTTAGTGGCTCACAAATGCAAACATTTATTATCTCATAATTTCTGTGAATCAGGAATCCAGGCATGACTTAGCTGCCTCCTCTGGCTCAAGGGCTCTCACAAGCCTGATATCAAGGCATTGGCTGGAGCTGTAGTTGTATCAAGGCTTAACTGGGGAGAAAAAAGTTTACTCACGTGTTTGTGACTTATGGGCCATAGAATTGAGGGTCTCAGGTCCTCTTGGGCCAATGATTGAAGACATCAGTTCCATCCTGTGTTGCTCTCTCCATAGGACTACTCATAGCATAGCGGTTTGCTTCCCCCGGAGCTAGGGGTCTGACAGAAAGAGTGAGAGTTGGCTAGCAAGATGGAAGGCACAATATTTTTGTAACCTAATCTCAGAAATGACATCCCACCACTTCTGCTGTATTCTATTCACTTGAAGCAAGTCACTGGGTCCAGCACACTTGCAAAGGGAGGAGATTACACAACAGCAAACATATCAGGAAGCAGGGATCGTTGGAAATCATCAAGAATCGCCTTGCACAGAAGTAAACCAAAGGGGAGAAATGGATTATTTTGTGTAGGGACTTTCAAATGTCTTCCTTGAAGAAACAGTGGTTGAATTGGACTTTGGATCTGTAACCTTAATGTAAAGGGGGATTTCACAAGAAAATAAGCATAAGAGAAGGGATACTGGCATAAATAAAGGCACAGAAGAATCGAAGTTCTGGGACTCATTCATTCAAATGACATTTCAGAGTGACTACCACATGGCAGAGTAGTAGCCTGGTAGGGCTAGAGCACAGGACAAATCGTATGTCTTAAGTGCCAGAAAGAGCATTAACCCAGTGTTCTTACTGCTGTTAAATGATGTACATCATTTTTCTAGACCAGTAGCTGTATGTCAAACTTCATTATAGAATCCTGGGACTAGAGAGCATTATAAGAAGTCATGTAGCTTATCTCGGTTTATGTAAAAAGAATAGACTTCAATATCTGAAACATCTGAATCCCATTTGGGCCACTTATCAGCCCTTTGCCCAAATCACTTAACCTTGCTAAATCCAAGTGTCCACAGCTATAAAATGGAGCAATTATAATTACATCAAGCTGCTGATGGAAGGATTAAAGGAGATAACATTTGTGAAAACACATAATTCAATGCCTGGTATATAATAGACATTCAATAAGCTTGCCTTGCTTTTCTTCTCTACTTCTTTGCCTCTCGTTTTTCCCAAATCCATTTAGAAATTCTCTTACATCATTAACAACAGCAACAAAAAAAGATTTCCAAGTCTTTACAAAGCCAGCGAGGACAGTTGGCCATTTTTACATCATTCTAAAGCTTTGACATCTTTGCTATCCTAGAGGCAAATCTTTAAGGGCTTTAAAGTTAGGACAAAATTAACCTCATTTTAAGTATATTATTCCTAGACAATTTATTTTTTTAATTTTAATTTAATTTATTTATTTATTTATTTTGGCTGTGTTGGGTCTTCATTGCTGCACGCAGACTTCCTCTAGTTGCAGCGAGCGGAGGCTACTCTTTGTTGCGGTGCGCAGGCTTCTCATTGTCGTGGCTTCTTTTGTTGCGGAGCATGGGCTCTAGGCATGCGGGCTTCAGTAGTTGTGGCACATGGTCTCAGTAGTTGCAGCACGCAGGCTCTAGGGTACACAGGCTTCAGTAGTTGTGGCACGCAGGCTCATTATTTGTGGTGCACAGGCTAAGTTGCTCTGTGGCATTTGGTATCTTCCTGGACCAGGGATTGAACCCATGTCCCCTGCATTGGCATGCAGATTCTTAACCACTGCACCACCAGGGAAGTCCCACCAGACAATTTATTGCACATAACACACACTAGATAGATGCTTCTTAAATTAGTTATTTTCCGCCTTGTAGTCAAAAGTAATATAATCTTCTGAAAGATAATACTAACACCAATAATTGTACAAAATCTGGAGAACTATAATAAGTACTAAGCAAACAGATGGTTAGTTTAAATGACTTAAGAATCTGTGTATTTTTATCTTAAGAAAGACATTTAATACCTGGGCTAATTATAGATACAGCACTGCCTGACACATTGTAATTTATGCTTCTATTCTGATTTCTTCTTTATTTAAAGAAATTAGGTTCCTTTGCATGAGGTGTTCCACGCTCTGAGGCTTTTATGCAAACTATGGCTAAGCTTAATTCCAACATTTAAAAATGCTTTCAGATACAACTATTACATATAGAATGGGAAAACAGCAAGGTCTTACTGTATAGCACAGGGATATTCAATATCCTGTGATAAGCCACAATGAAAAAGAATATGAAGAAGAATATATAAATATATATATATATAAAAGGAATATATATATACATATATGTATATATATATGTGTGTTTGTGTGTGTGTGTGTGTGTGTGTGTATGTAATGGAATCACTTTGCTGTAGAGCCAAAAATAACACAATATTGTAAGTCAACCATACTTCAGTAAAATAAACCAAAAAAAATAATAAAAATGCTTTCAGCAATAATGCTAGCTTATCCTGTACCTTCCTTAGGAAAAAACAAATTGATGCTACTGTTTGAGTTCATTAGCAATGAAAGAAAGAAAACAAGATACACCAAGAAGTAGACCCATACTTTCCTTGGAAAGTCCCATGATTGCACAAAGAACGTACCTCCATAATCAACATATTTGAATATAGGACTTGTTGAAGGTTAAAGAATCTTTCGTAGTCCTAAATCTATCTAAGTTCTAGTAATGAGTCTATAATTTGTTATAGTTTGCATCACCCTCTGTTGTTATCCAAATGTAAAGATTATGTGACATCATCTACCTCATCATTGTAGAGATTTTATTTGCTTTCTGTTTTAATCTGATACATACAGCAGAAACTTAGTATTTAAGGTATGAACACTGAAAAGTTTTGATTCTTTCAGAGCAACCCTAAAAAGTCCTTGCAGTTTTGATGAAGAGCTAATATGAATTAAGTCATCTATAAGGGTGATGTGCAAAATAATGAGCAAATCCAGTTGAATATCCAGCATGCAGACCTCAAATGTGGCTTTGTTCTGCTTAATTTCACTTCCCCAGCTTTTCCAGTGAAGTGGCAAAAGCAACAACAACAACGACAAAAAAAAAAATTGGAGGGAAATATATGTCAGAATTGAAAGGAAAAAACCTTAGGGAAAGATGAAAAGACAGCTAATTTATGAAGAGAAATATATACAGAAGAAGCAGATAATTTTAATGGAAATATGAATTTTAGCAGAATAAATCTAAACTCTATAAAAGTTTCTATGATATGAATTTGAGGATATATTTGAAGTTTCATTGGGTATGTCTAAAATATTAAGGGTTTTCTGAATAACTAGACTCCAATATATAGAGATTGTCTTTACTCTTTCCTCTGTGGTCAAAAAGTTTAACTGAAAATCAAGAACATTTTATACAAACCAGATTTTTATGGGACTTGAGAAACGTTTTGCTCCTTAAGGCAGTTTTTGTCTGTTTGGGAAATCCAAGAATTGGAGGTCAGAAAGAATCAGATTTATAAGGAATTTATCAGAGTGAAACACCTCTGAAGGAGAATGGGGAGAGGGGGCCGAAAGATGCAGGAGAACCTTCATACCACAAATTGGAACTGGCATCTGTGGAAGGAGTGAGCAGACGAAGGGGCTTTGGGTAGGAAGAGCCCCAACTGCCATGGCCCTGTGAGAACATCTCAGCCAGGCCATTGGGTAACCCCCAAAGAAATACTTCCCACTAATGAGAATCATGCCGGGCAGGACTGACCCATCTCTAGTGCCCTCTTCGGGCTCAGTCATTGAGTGAGAGCAGCCTTGAAGAGTGTGACTTTTCTCTTGACATCTGCTGTGGATCTGGAAACTGTGGCCTTGGAGACTGTCAACTCACTGCTGATTACTCACAGCAGTTTTTTCATGAAAGGCGCACTCCCAAGGCAGCCATAGTCTACTCACTTCTCCATCCACTTTAGGGGAGCAACTCTTCTGTGGTTGCTGTGGGCTTCTCCTACTGAAAAGAAACTTTAAAGAAGGGAGAGAGTGGAATCAACTACAGTTCACTGCAGTTACAGTCTCAGGGAAGCCATGATTTATTATTTCCCACCTACACTGTCCATTCGAAACCTTCTTCGTTCTCAGCTATCACTTCAGCAGGTCTTGGTGGCTTATCTGATGGTGTTATCCCTGAGTGCTCTAAGCTCCTAGAACGTACGCGTGTTTCAGGCTTTATTTGTTGCATGGGTCCATTCATCATTAACGTTGGGCAAGAACCAGAGGCACCCAGTGGTCCACTTGGGTTCCACACATATTCCTCCTCCATGCCTGCACTGTAGATCAGCAGCCCTACTTCCTCTTGCCAACCAGGACCAATTACCCCTGCCAGTCAAAGTGGTGACTTGTCTTCTTGTCTACAGAATAAATCCAAGTGCCGTCGCAGAAGCTTGTAGTTTAATGGGCACTTGCTTCGGCCTATGGAAAGAACATTCCCCCTTTAGGGGCCATAACTCTAACCCAAAAGAGCCCAACACTGAGAGGCTGGGAAGGACAAAGCACAAAGGTCCCCAGTAGGTCATCAGGAGTGATAGTAAATGGAGCCACGGAATCATTCTGTTGTTATTTCCCAGATCTAAGAGCATATAATTTGGACTGATGTACTTGGCATTTAGTGCAACCCCCATTGCGCCCTTGGCTATTAACAGACCCAGCCCTCTGTCCACCTCTTCTACCATGAACCTTGACCTGTGGAGGAGAGCCAACATTGAACTTCTTAATGATTTGTGTGTCCCTCTCACCAGTGCATTCATAATGGCCAGGCTGAATTATGTGTCCTTTAGGCCTTCCCATAGAAGAGAATCCTCTGGTGGGTATTGTAGACTCACTTAATATACCCATTCCAGCATGCCTACAAGAACAGGCTTTTTCATTTATTCCTTTTCTGTCTTACAGACACACTTCACTGAGCATTGGCCATTTGTTTTTTTGGGTTTTCTTTTTTCCAGGCTTCTAAGGACCACCTTACCAGTGAATTTGTTCATTACCCATGGTCCTTGCCAGAGCATTAAATCCTGTGTCCTAAGGACAAGTCTACAAATTCAGTCATACCTTCTGGCCTCATTTGATCAATCACCCTCAAAATCCAATGCCAGGGATTCTCCTCTGGCTCTTGCTGGTGTATATTAGCTAATTCCTAGAGCCTCTTTAGAGTGCAATCTCTTTCCTTGGTCATCAGGCCCAGCAAATCCCCAGCCAATTTACATTGAAATGTAACCCTAGTTATTGGCCTGGCAAATGGGAGATGAAGCAGCAGCAATTCCTGAGAGCAGGACTTATTGCCTTAAGAAGAAGAGGGCTCTGAAACATCTTTCTGAACAGGGGAAGTATTAAGGGTACATCCTAATTGAGGGTGTGGGCCATGTCTTCAAACTCAGATGGTTCAAGGGACTCTGCAAAGCCAAATTTCTTAAGAGATTCCTCTCCAGATGTCCTTGTTCCATATTTCAGTTTCCCAAATCAGCATAACAGATCTACTGGGTCTGAGCATTTATTTGTCTTGGGAGCTCTGTGCTTCCAACTATGAACTCTTGTATTTGCTCTCAGCTGTGCCTGCCATTCCACTGCGAGAAATAAGGACCTCTTTCTATGCTACCAAAGAGGCCCTCTCACCCTCACATTTAACCCTTTAACTATTTCTTAACCACCCTCAGTTTTTCATTCTTCCTCTATCCGATGTCAATACAATTTAATAGTAATCAGCCCACTCTGCCATCCTTTTAGGTATTGTTACTCCCACACTTTTCCGGTGCCTGAGTAATCTCACAGGCAAGAGCATCTCCCTCTACCAGGCTGTTTTGCAGGTTACCACCACTGCAATCTTCAGCAATGGGTCCAAGACTTGGGCCAGGGACTCTCCTTGACCCATATTCCACAATATATGAAGCCCTCCCTGCCAGATGGGTTGGGAGTGATAGGGTCTGAAAAATCTCATTATACTACCTGCTTTCTCAGACCACTCTCTGTACCAGAAGTGTCAGTTTGAGTCCTCTAAAAAGCTGAGAACAAAAGGCAATTTGATATGCAAGATATTTATTGGTAGAAATGCCTATGAATGATAAAGGGGAGAAGAAACAGTGGGTGGAAAGAGCCTTCAAGACCACAAGGTGAGTCTGACATTCAAGAAAAGAGCAAGGGAAGGGAGTATGAAGAACCAAGCCTCAGATGGAATGTCACACTAAGAAAGTCTCAGCCAGACAGATGGGGAGGCCTGAAGCAAAGATGGCCCATTTCAGAAGGTGCAAGTTGGGTTTGCCTTTGATAGCCTTACTTTGCTCAGTCATTGGCTTGGAGCAGCCCTGGGAGGACAAGGTCAATGTGAACCCTGCAGCTGATCTGAAGGTGCCACACCTGGAGGCAGTTTTCTCGCGTCAAGGTCTGAATGGTGCACTTCTAGGTAGTTAGATGTAATACAAAAAAGAAGCACCAACTGTGGCCTAGAGCAAGATAAGTATGAGTTTCTGCACCACCTCTGGTCTAGAGCAAGATAAGTATGAGTTTCTGCACCAACTCTGGTCTAGAGCAAGATAAGTATGAGTTTCTGCACCAACTCTGGTCTAGAGCAAGGTAAGCATGAGTTTCTATGCCAGCTCACTTTCACTGGATCTGTGATCAGCACAAGTCACTTGATATTTATGGGGGTCTGTTTCCTCATATATACTACAAAGACAGTATTACCTTCTACATTGTTTGTAATGATTTAATATGAAGTACGTAAAATTACACAGCATGATGGTTCACATAGAGCAGGTCTAGAAAAATGTCATTTACCACACCAACCTTGCATCAAATTCCTCTTGTCTCCAGTCTATTTTAATTGATCTTGCATTTTAAATTGGGGATATTAGTGTCCTTCAAAAAATCAAATCTAAGAATAATTATTATTGAATTTTATTTTGTCAACCTTTTGGAAATCTACTTGCTTCAAGTTGATAATTAGATAAACCTACCAATTAGGAGTTTTACCATTTGTTATGGAACATGTACACTTTTGCTTGGAGATTTTATTATTGAAATTTGATATTATTATCATTTTAGATAAAAATTTTTACTGTTTGGAAATCACTATATCTCTAATACTTGCAGAAGACATATAAATCAACTATAGACCTTCTCTGGACGGCCTGTGTGTATATTTCCTCTCAGCGTATTATATAATTTTTTTTTTTTTTTTTGTGATACGCGGGCCTCTCACTGTTGTGGCCTCTCCCGTTGTGGAGCACAGGCTCACGGGCCTAGCCGCTTGGCGGCACGTGGGATCTTCCCAGACCGGTGCACGAACCCGTGTCCCCTGCATTGGCAGGTGGACTCTCAACCACTGTGCCACCAGGGAAGCCCGTATTATATAATTTTATGACAACATCTAAAAACTATGTCTGCTGTAAATATGTCTGCTTTCTCAGGCTTGTAAAGAATTGTTTCATGTGTTCTATTATGGAGTAACAGATTACAACTATTTGTCAATTTCAGCTCCATTGTAGATTACATGAATAAAATCGCCACTAATGGCCACCAAACAACTCCTACTCAGTTTTGTTCAATATTTAAATTGTTTGTGTGTGGATGCTTTTGTAATCAACATGTGTTGGTATGTTTATATAACTTTCTTCTTTAGTGGTCTATCAGTACATTAAAAAGCAACAACAGCATCAATCCTTAGAACAAAGAATGAAGATAATCTATCAGTGAGCAAATAGATATGAGATAATGAGAGAATATAGCTGAAAGAAGCCTTAGAGATCTTGCATGCTAACCCCCTCACTCCACACATGTGCAGAGAGGGTAAGTAATTTGTTAAAGGTGACTGAAGCCCGTAGTAGCAGGACTTGAATACAAAGTCAGATTTTTGTCCCCCAGACAGGTACACTTTCCCCTAAATGCATCTGGTATGTGTTTAGCATTGTGTTCAGCCATCTGGGAAATACAAAAGAAACACAGACACTTTTCCTCATTTTTCCAATTTAATTGATATCATTTTTTGTGATAACAGTTCTTAATGAAGACAAGATCATCTAAATATACTAATGTGTTACACTGAGAAATGAAAAAGGAAGAGCAGTGGATATTTATTGATCTTTCATTCCTTGAAAATAATTGTATGTACTTAATCTCATCTCATTCTTAGTAACACTCTGAAGTGATGTGTTGCATTTTCCTGCTTAGTAGGTGAAGTAACTGAGGCTCAGAAGGTTAAGTGAGTTGTGCACAGATGTATAGTTTCTAAATGCAGATTATCTGTGACTTCAAAATCCTCACTCCTTCACCACTTCTAAAAGAGAGCATCTGGTTGATGGGCATTGATTCAGACTAGAACTATCACCTTTGAACTTTCAAAATAAATGGTGTCGTATGTAAACACGCACATAATAAATGGTGGAAACAGAGCTCAAACAGGGGTCTTCTGACTCCAGAGCTCCTTCCCTTTTCTCAGAATAACCCCTCTACCTATTCTCTCCCTTATTCTTTTCACATAAGATCTAAGTTTCTATTAGTAAGTTTTCTTACTGCATTTCTACTCCAGCTATTATATAAATGAAGTGAGAATAATTGGGGAAAGAAAGTTAAAGTTTTGTTCTGGACACACATACATACCCACACTCACACCCACACATTTGCTGGCTAGTTAGGTTAATGAATTACTCGAATTAATTCTTGGCATGATGCCTCTCTAAGAAAGCAATGAGTATTTAATTGATTTTGGAACTCTTTCCTTGGCTGTGGTGTTATGAGAGTAACAATGTCTTATGCCATACAGGTAAATCTTGTCTTGGGATCTGATATTTGCTCTTTGCATTCATCTGCTTTACAGCATCATTTAGTATAAAATTGCTCTGAGGCTAGGATTGTCTCCTGTCGGTAAACCGCGTTTGACAACTAGAAGACCAGAATATTCCCAGAACTAGTCACCTAGAGTATTTCCCAAATATAACTTATGGGATAGGCTATGGGATTTGGAAACAAGACCATAAGATGGATGCAAGTGGGGTTCTGACTCACGTTTTGTTTTTGCTATAAGAAGGTGTAAATATGTCCAAGAGAAAATTCCTCTGTTGAGGTGGACATAAACTCTGAAGTCGGTAATCCAAGCATAAGCGCCAGATGTTTTGATAATTTTTATATATTTATTTCTTTTTGCCCCCTCCTTAAAACATTTCAAAATCCATGTCTGTCTACCTTAATGGACATGACTGGTCAAGATGATAAAACTAAGGGGAGACAGTACACATTTGGGGGCAGAGGTGGTATAGTGATGACAAAATTAATTAAAGTGAGAGAACTGAGAAAGAGAGATGCTTAGGGAGGTAGTAGATGTTTTTCTTAATGAGCTTATTCTTTTCCACCTCGAAATAAAAAGACCTTGAAAGTACTGGGTTTGGATATTTTAAGAGCAGCATGTGGTCAATGATGCTGATATAGTCATAAAGCAAGACCAAGTCTAAATGAAGGAAATATGCTTTCCAGAATTACTGTACACATTGAAATTCTTACTCCTGCAATGATTGGACAAAGTTTAAATAGGATTTGCCCAATTACCTAGTCTCCAAAACAGTAAATTAAAAGGCTTGAATGTTTTAAGAATTTGTTATTGCCTCAAATATGAGTTTTTATTCATTCAGCACATACATTTTCATTCTGACTCCTAATAAGTTGTGTGCTTTTTATCTAGCATTCCATTATGTTTGAATCTTTAAACTTGTATTTCTGAGCAATAATTGCAGTTCTAAACAATTACTGTAGTTGGTGTTCAGAGACAGACCTTTTCATGACTAATTCAAGTATACAAAGTGAATTATTTTTATGGTGGAATAGGATTAATCTTGGTGGTGTTGCCCTGGCATATTTTGTGGGATTAATTATTATTAATCTGGATAAATTTTAACTTTAAAAACATTAATTTAACTCACCAGGTCTCCTGACTCATTAATCTCTTCAATAGTGCCACTTAGGATGAAATGGCTCATCAGGCAATAGTGATTCAATCATAAATATGTGGAAGTGGAAAAGCAGAGACACTGAAGGCTCATAGGATTCAAAACATTTTTCACTTCTCAGCATTCTTCATTTTAAATAACATCAGTCACTGTTGGAAATTTTCCGACTTCATTAAAATATAATTATCCATTAATGCGACTCTCTCTCTCTGTCTCTCTGTCTCTCTGTCTCTCTGTCTCTCTCTCACACACACACACACACACAAGCACAGCTTTACAAAAATGTTAGAGTGCTTCATTTTCCTCATCTTGAGAATGGGTATAATTCCTGTCCTGCCTAGTTTGAAAAGTGCTTGAGATAGATGATTCTTGAAATGATGAAGTGTAATAATAATGTAAGCTGGAATAATTATTATTACTGTTAGGAACTGCCTTGTTTTTCAATCTCAAAGATAAATTTTCCAGTTCAATAACACTTTTTGCACGTAATAATCCTGTGTGCCAGATATTATGTTTGTGTGCTTTGCACACATGGTGCAAACTCTTCTTAGTAACCCTTCACGGTTGTTGTCCTTATTGGCAGTTTGCACAAGAGAAATTCGAAGAGACAAATTGACCTGCTCACAATTGAGTAAGTGGTGGAGCCTGGGTTGATAATCAGAGCTGCTCCTAAAGCCTGTGTTCTTTCCACTGTACTTTCCTGCATTGTTCTTTTGCTTGAACCTCAGTCTAACTCTTACTCTTGCAGTTGGTTCTCCTGTGAAAAAAAATGACATAAGAATAGTGCACAATTTTTGTTATGGAGCTGGAACTAAAAATAGCCACGATTTTATTTCAATCTTAATATGTGCTAATGGTGTTACATTAATCACATCAGTTAACTGTCAGATTAGCACATGGTTCTTCTTTTTTGTTTTTTTTTTTTAATTTTTATTTTGTTTTGTTTCATTGTATGGATGAGAAAACTGAGACTCAGGGAAATTAGTAACTTGTGATGCCTCAGATTATACGTACGGCTAATAAGATGTGGCAGAAAGGCGCTCTAACCCTGATCTGTTTGACCCTGAAGCTTTATTCATCATCTTATTATATGGAAGTGTTTCACGAAAGTGAAACATGCTTGCAACTGTTAGGATTATTATAACATTTTTGATTTTTTATCTTTTACCTCTTGTAATTAGCCATCAACTTGAACCGTGGAGGTGTATATTATCTCCTTTGTGTGAATCATTTTGTCCTGATTTTTCTTTGACTGTGGTCACACTGCCAACTCCTTATGGCAGAATGTTACAGCCCCAGAGAGAGCCAGAGCTGCCTGGTAGTTCATCCACAAAGCCTAGCTACATGGAGAGCTGATGATTTACAATCAGCAGCCGGCACAGAAATGGGAGGATCAGTTGGGCTGTGGAGTCTATTGAGACACGTACAAAACCCACTTTCACACTTGATTTATGTCATTTGGGGCAAACAACTGATAATCTTTCTGAGGCTACAGACCAGACTTTTTAGACCAGCGAATGATAAAGTCTCAGGATTTATTCCTATAGCTAAGTCTTTCTCTTTCTACATCCTCTCTAGTTTTTCAGGCTCGCTAAGGGAAATATCTCTGGCTTCAGATTGATCATAACAAACAGAAGCTGGTAGGAAAGCTACAGCCATCTGTTTTCTATAAATTAAATGTCCCGATTAGAGACCCCTATAGGATATATGTGTCAGAAAGACATGGCATATTACTTATGTGAAAGAATATTATTTCTTGCTATGACTAAAATATGTCAACCTTGGAACTTGCCTCTTTTAACTGTTAATTCTTGGTTTTGTTGTTGTTTTTTTAAGAAGTATTAGAACTAGATGATAAGTCAGGGATACAGATGAAAATTTTAGCTGGGAAATGGAGTGGAGAGGGCTAGAGAGAGAAAGAAGAATTTATTAACCTCATTTTTTGATTGGGTCAAAGTGAGAATTTTATACTTCTTGATTCTTATACAATTGTACAAAAAATTTATTTTGGGTTTTTTGGCTCTTATTTTATTGCTTAGTTTTTAATTTTTATATAATTTTTAAAGGTTACTTTCCATTTACAGTCATTGCAAACTGTTGTACAATACATCCTTGAGCCTATCTTATACCCAACAGTTTGTACCTCACACTCCCCCACGAACATTTTAAATGAATACCTCTTAAGATCTAGATTTTTAAAATTCTATTCCTGATTATTGTATTGTTTTCCTGAGGGTTTACCCTTAATTGTCAGAACCCAAAGAAATATTACCCATTGCTCTCCACAGTTTTCAATAGAAAAGGATGATGCCCCATTGCTACTTTAAAGTTATAAGGAGATCTGCTAAAAGCTCCTTGATTCTTCCTCAGAAATGTCTGCATCTGAGTGCTGGTAAGACTGGTCCATAAAGCATACTGTCACATTAATTGGAAGAATAGATATTCCTCCTGATGCTATTCTTTGGGTCCAGAAAAGGAATTGCAAGAATATCATGCTTGAATTGGGATACGTATTCCCCCCAAATATCAATAAGAACATTTCAGAGTGACTTTACCCCAAATATACATTTTTCCAGCACTGCTGACGTAGAATCCGATTAACAAGTTTAAAACAGCGGTACAGCGGCAGTGTTACTCACTGGCGAGCTGGCAACTCATCTCTCACCTCACAGGAGATAGCTACCTTCCCAGATTTGAATGTGAATAATTAATGGATTAGGGATGGACAAAGGTGGAGTATGTTCTTCTACTGCTGTTTTTTTTTTTTTTTTGCTTGTTTTATTTCCTGTTTATTTTTATTTGCAACTTTGATCCTTTTGGTGGTTGTGCTGTGTGCTGATCCCGTCCTCTAGAATTGTACAATCCCTACTCCTAAAACAACCTTGGGATGCCTTCAGTTACCTATTCTATTCTCTTTTTCCCCTCATTTTAATTAGACCCTCTTTATCCCTCTTCTTTTCCACTATTTTGCATTCTCTCCCCAGATTGGCTCTTCCATTCTCCATAGGGGTCCATAGGTCACACATTTACACTGTTGTAAAATTCATTAGACATTTGTGTGGGATTGGGGAGGGGATAGAAAATGGAAAATTTTTGTATAAAAAAATTTCTGTAATACTCCTTTCAGAAAATTTGAAGAAGGCTAAAAGAGATGTTAAAATGTTTCTCCTAATCTCTCTCCCAGGGTTAACCTTTGCAACCATGTTTGTAGATTTTTGTTTCTGAAAATGTCTGGAAGGAGTTTCACCAATTTGGTGCAGATATTTATGCTACTTTGATTTTAAATGTAGATTATATACAGCGTTGTGCTGGTAAATGTTTAACAGCCAGCTCTTCGAACAAAATGTATGCGTATGTGTACATACATACATGTACATATATATATATTTACAAACCTTACTGATGTAAAGGATATATAACGCACAATTTAAAAATGATAATAAAATATAAAATATTCTGTATTGTAAATTCCATACAGCTGATTTATTCTCACAGAATGCATTTGTTGATTTTTACAGAAGTCTTGCATCTATAGCCAACCTACGGTTGCAAGTGACAAAAAAATATGTTTCCAATATGAATATTGATTGATATTTTCATTTACATTAACATGTAAGTCAAAAGTGAAACAGCAAAGACATATTGAAACTTCACTAGTTTGTAAATTAAGTAAGCAACCTCTTTGTTGAACTGGATAATAGTGTTCAAATACTGGAAGAATATTTCTCAGTTTGCTCTGCTACCTGCAATATAATGTCTATAGGTATGAAACGTACATTTAATCTGCATTATTAACATTTTTTCCATCACTTTTTAAGTTTAAACTATGCATTCTCAAGGAGGATAATATAGCCCCTTGGGGGCAAAAAGTGACTCTTTGGATGGAGCAAAAAATGTTACTTTTTCGTATATAAAGCATAGGTATACATACAGTATACAAACAGTAATATATCTGCGTTTTAAATATTTCATGGAGAGGGGACAATTAGGCCAAAAATATCTAAAAGGACTACTCGGGGGTAACAATAACAAAACAAAAAGTTGAGAAACACTTGTTTAGAAAATCAACCAAACAAGAAATAAAACCCTGATCTGTAGTGTTTGCTGATTTCTAGTAAGTACTCCCATCGTGGCCAATTTCAAGCTACCAATGTGATATCACTGAACATGGAGTTGGGAAGAGAGGTACAGCACTGAACCATTATATAGTACTTCCACCATGCAGGCATAACAGGTATAAAGAAGAACCTCAAGAGTATAGAGATTAGTAAAATGTGGTAAAATAATTAGCAAGCAATGAGTTTTAAGTATTTTAATATAGATTATTAAATTGGACATTTATGTAATTTTATTTCTATTAAAGACTTTATTTAAACAACTGGCTCACAGAATTTTTGAAAATATAAGCATCATCTTTCCTGCAGGTTGGAGCTGGCTCCTGCACACCACTAGATAAGAAATGCAAAATTTTAGCTGGGGGAGGCTGCCTCATAGGCACCCCAGAGAGGCAGCTTTTCTTCAGCCCTATTGAAAGGATGCCTAGAGAGGGCCCAGCAATTTCTTTTAGTTGGCTGAGATAATAAATATTTTGTCCATACCTTTAATGTTTTGAAAAATGGTATATACTTCTAGAATTAGACTTATTAGTTCAAATGGTATGAACTCACTTTAGGACTGGATACCTAATATCAAATTGTTTCCAGTAAGGTTGCATCAAATTATGCTCTCCCTAGCAGGGTAGTAGATTCCTATTTCACTGCACATTATACTTTAAAAAAAAACACATTATCACCAGAGAATTATAGTATCTCATTATTGATTGAATAGCAAATTTAAAAGTGAAATTTGCATATGCCCGTTGGAGAAGATTGTATTGTAGCAAACAGTACAATCACATGAAACATGCTACAAATAATCATTCAAACCATTATGAGTATAGGTTTGAATTAAACAGTCATTCAAACATGTCTGAAAGCCAGAGATTTGAAAATGAAGGAAAAAAATCTCATTATGACCAGTTTGAGAGATCCTTTAGCAAGGGCTCATTATTTTTCAACCAACAAATATTTTCTCCCTCTTCCAATATCTGTAATGTTGATAATAATGGGGGAGTCTTTATCCAACCATCATCATTCAATGGGTATTACAGTATAGATAATATGGAGCAACCTTACACATGTAATCAAACGAGTGAGGCCTTAAGTGAGAGCTCTATCTTCAATAATTACAACAGTATTTATAATGGAGCAAGAATCTATCCATACATTGAATCTGGGACTAACTTTGACCAAGACTCAAGTCTCATGAAACATCAGAGAACTCAATTTTCAGAGAACCATTATAAAGCAAATGAATGTAGAAATGTCTTTTATCAAAGCTCAAATCTTATTACACATAAGAATATCCATATTGGAGAAAATAATTACAAATTTAGTGAACGTGGTAAAGTTTTTAACCAGTCTTCAAGAGTTACTCAACATCCGAGTATTCATGCTAGGGAGGAACGTTACAAGTGTCATACATGTGGGAAAGTCTTTAATCAATTATTAAATCTAAATAGACATAGGGAAATCCATACTGGAGGGAAACATTACAGATGTGAGATATTAAAAGTTCTCCTGGATGTGAGGTTATATAGAATAGCATTTGAATATAAAGACTTTTAAATGTATTCCTCCAAAAAATTGTTGATACATATATTTTCACTGCTTCTAAGCATTTTCATGTGCAGATATAGGCTTTAAAATCTTCATCCTCACAATCTGACACATTTTATTTCTTTTTGTCTTTATTTATCAAGACTAAAGTGATTATTACTCTCAGGATTTGTTGGCTGGTACATCAGGACTTATATGAAGCATATAGTCTTAGAGATGTGAAAAAAGTGATTAACATATCTTAGAATGATAAAGGACACATATTATATAACATTAAAATCGGTATAAATTTGGACCCATGTTCATAATAAGAAAACACATTGTTTAAGATTATTGGTTTAAAACAAGGAAATAGCCATCTTTTACTAAGGTGGATGTTCTATGATATGTTACTCTTTCTGACTAGGGAAGCTATGGAGCTGTCTGTGAAGTTGGCCTCATATATAGTAGCATCTGAAACATTCATGTCTACTGGACATCTGGTGCCCTTATGGGCCTGATGATGGAGAAGGCTCTGGAAGAGTTCCCTATACTGGGAGGGCTCCTTAATAGCATATCCTGTCCACAGTTCAAGATTCCAACAAGTTTATCTTGGGCTCTCTTTCCATCAGACTTTGGATGATGATCAAGAGAGATGATCAGGAGAGAGCCAGGGCTTAGGCTTTGGAAGCAACTAGGATCAAATCCCATCTCTGTTGGGTGGCTGTATGTCCTTAAGCAAGTCCCTTAACTTTTCTCAGTTTCATTTTCCTCAAAGAGTGCTTGGGGACACATTCATCCATTCAACAAATATATTTTGAGCTTTCTATTAGGATTCTCCAGTGAAACAGAACCAGTAGTCTGTATAGAAAAATATTTATTTATTTTTATTTATTTATTTATTATTTTTAATCGATTCTATTTCTTTAGAGGAGTTTTAGTTCACAGCAAAATTGAGCAAAAAGTACAGAGGGCTTCCCTGGTGGCGCAGTGGTTGAGAGTCCGCCTGCTGATGCAGGGGACGCGGGTTTGTGCCCCAGTCCAGGAGGATCCCATATGCCGCGGAGCGGCTGGGCCCGTGAGCCATGGCCGCTGAGCCTGCGTGTCCGGAGCCTGTGCTCCGCAACGGGAGAGGCCACGACAGTGAGAGGCCCACGTACCGCAAAAAAAAAAAAAAAAAAGTACAGAGTTCCCATACACCCCTGTACCCCTGTAGGCATAACCTTCCTCATTAATCAACATCCCCCACCAGAGTGATACATTTATAACATTTGATGAACCTACATTGACTCATTATCACCGAAAGTTCATAGTTTACATTAGAGTTCACTCTTGGTGGTGTACATTCTATGTGTTTGGACAAAATTATAGTGACATGTGTCTACCATTATAGTATCATACAGAGTAGTTTCACTGCCCTGAAAATTCTCTATGCTCCACCTATTCATCCCTCCACTCCCCAACCCCTGGCAACAACTGATCTTTTTACCATCTCCATAATTTTGGCTTTTCCAGAATATCATAGAGTTGGAATCATACATCATGTAGACTTTCAGATTGGCTTCTTTCACTTAGTAATATCCATTTAAGCTTCCTCCAAGTCTTTTCACGACATGATAGCTCATTTCTTTTTAGCACTGAATAATATTCTATTGCCTGGATATACCTCAGTTTACATATCCATTCACCTACTGAAGGACATCTTAGTTGCTTCCAAGTTTGGGAATTATGAATAAGTTGCTGTAAACATCCATGTACAAGTTTTTTTGTGGACATAGTTTTCAACACTTTTGGATAAATACCAAGGAATGCAATTGCTGGATCGTAGGATAAAAGTATATTTCATTTTGTAAGAAACTTCCAAAATGTCTTCCAATGTGGCTGTACTATTTTGCATTCTCACCAGCAATGGATGGAGATCCTACTGCTCCATATCCTCTCCAGCATTTAGTGTTGTCAGTGCTCTGGATTTTGGCCATTCTAGTAGGTGTGTAGTGATATGTCATTGTTGTTTCAGTTTGCATTTCACTGATGAAACATGATGTACAGCATCTTTTCATATGTTTAATTGCCATCTGTATATCTTCTTCTTTGGTTAGGTGTCTGTTCAGGTCTTTTGCTCATTTTTTAACTGGGTGGTTTATTTTCTTACTGTTGAGTTAAGAGTTCTTTGTATATTTTAGATAACTGTCCTTTATCAGACATGTCTTTTGAAAATATCTTCTCCTGGTTTGTGACTTGCCTTTTCATTCTCTTGAAAGAGATTTATTTTAAGGAATGGTTCATGCAGTTGTAGAGGCTGGCAAGTCCAAAATCTGCAGGGTAGGCCAGCAGGCTGGAAGCCCAGGGAAGAGTTGATGTTGCAACTCCATTGAAGGCAGTCTGCTGATAGAATTCTCTCTTTCTCAGTGAGATCTTTTTTTTCTTCAGGCCTTCAGCTGATTGGATGAGACTCACCTACATTGTGGAAGGTGATCTGCTTTACTCAAAGTCTACTGATGTAAATGTTAATCTCATCTAAATAGTATCTCCACAACATTCAGTGTTTCACTGAATATATGGGTACCATGGTCCAGTCAAGTTGATACATAAAATTAACCATCATAGGCTCCTTCTCTGAGTCAGGCACATTTCTAAGCACTGGAGTTTGATCAGTTCCATATATATATATATATATATATATATATATATATATATCAGTCCCAAATATATCATTATGTTGTACGTCTGAAACTAGTATAATGTTTTATGTCAATTAGACCTCAGTTTTAAAAAAGGAGTCCTACAATTTGTGAAGCCTACTTTCTAACAGATGCAGAGAGATAATAAAGAGTAAAAATAATACACAAGTAAATCAAATGGTAATTTATAATGCAAGAAGACTTATAGGAAATTGATGAGATTGAGGCAGATCAGGAATATGGAGTATGGAACAACGGACTGACATGTGAGAAAAGATGGGAAAGCAGAATGCGACTTAGCCTTGTGATATGTAGGGGAAGAGAGTCCCAAGCAAGGACTAACGTAAATGAGTTAACTCATTTAAAACTCCTTGAAGAGAATATCTGGCATATAGCAGATGGCAATTAAATATGACTTCTCTTTCTATTCTCTTAAAGATTTAAAATTAACTTAACAGTGCATAGAATCTTGGAGTGTTGGGACAGGAAGAAACCTTTGAGATTATTTCATTCAACCTTGCCATTCATTTTATAGATGAGCAAAGGAAGTGGAGGGAGGGGAAATGTTCTGCTTAAATTCAAAATTCTGTTTGTGATGGAGCCATAACTTGTGTGTGTATCTCTTGGCTCCTGAGTTCCCATTTTAGCCATTCAACCATAGATCTTATAATGCAAGTTCTAGAACCAAGTAATACATTTGGATTTTCAGAGGGAACTTGCTTTGAAATGAATAGTTGTGACCCCCTAAAATTCTGGTATTAAAGCCTTAATCCCCAATGTGATGATATTTGAAGGTGGGGGCTTTGGATGATAATTAGGTCATGAGGGTGGAGGCCTCATGAATGGAATTAGTACCCTTATTCTTAAAAATACGAGATGATCTCTTTCTCAGCCACATGAGGTTACAGCAAGAAGGCATCCCTCTGGCAAACTAAGAAGAGGGCCCTCACCAGAAAGCAAATCAGCTGGTCCCTTGATTTTGGACATCCCAGCCTACAGAACAGAAATTTCTGTTATTTAACCATGCAGTCTATGGATTTTTATTACATTAGCGTGAACTGACTAAGACAGACCTAGTAACGTTTTAACATGGTGTGACATGAATATAGGATTTCAAAGGCTAAGCTAGATTGGAGAAGAAGGAAGCCAGGCCAGGGAGGCGTATTGAGATCTCTCTAGTCCTCCCTATATGGCAGATGACTGACCGCTCAAAAAGTCACAACAGCAATGAGAGTTTATTTCTACTTGCTTTCTTTGAGTTAAACATACTCGACAGACTCTGTAAGTCAACATTCTACAATGTGGGAGTGATACCTCTTTGTAAATAAGTATTAATTGAAGCAGATTTTTCCCAACTTCAACCACAACTGGGAGCAGGTTAGGCCTCTTTTTGGTCTTTAAAAATTTTTTTTCTTTTCCACCCCACATTTTAAGTTTCCCTCAGCTGCAAGCTATGTAATATGAATAACACCGTGGTGGTCCTTACCATGCAGGTAAATCAAGGGCAATGACAGTGAGCCTCTGCCCAAATGGTACTCTATGTGTCACTGCTGGGTTGTGATATACCGTAAATAATACTTGCTGTTTGAGAAGCTGGAATGATGAATGCAAACAGCATTGTTCAGGTTTATGAACATCAATTGATATTCACCCATCCGTCTCTCTGTACTTCCTGCTTCTCCACTTATGCAAGTAAGAGTGTCAATTAGTCTGGAGGCTGGCAGGACATTAAAGAGCGTTTTGTTGGTTGTGTTTGCAATGCATAGACCATTTGTTTCCTTTTCTTAGGAAAGATCATTATGAGACTGACTGTAAAGTATGGAAACATAAATAAACTTCAGTTACATCGGAGTTGGTCTCTGCATTCATAGCAGAGACGAAGTATTCTGAAAGGGGATGCATTGGAGGTGAAATCTGGATAAGCCTGCACATCAAAGGAGAGAAAAAGACTGATTTTAAAGGAGAGGCAGACATGGGATCAAGGCTAAGCGCTGGGCTAAGCATTAAAGTCTGCTTCAGTATCATTATTAAATTATCTAATTAATATTCTTTAATAATGCATATTAACTAATTTAGAGTGAATAAGCTTGTTGACCTCTAACCGCCTAATTTCCACATCAGGTCCCTTGATATCTGTAACTTATTAGCTTTATAGGCATGTCATTATTATTATTCAGTTAAAGTTCTAGGTGTCTTGGGGAGACATGAGAAGATGATAATTAGATTTAAAACATGGTCATTCCATTGTTTTATAAAATAGATAGCATGTCTTTAATTTTGTCAGTTAACATTTTCATATAATACATATTTCAACAATAATGAGAGTTTATACTCTGATATAATTCGCTACAATATCATTAGCATCTACGTATTACGTAATGAAATTATGGCCTGCAATTATATGATGCAGTAGATTCAACTGCTTCTCCCCCATATATTTCTACTTTTTTCCTCTCAATATTTAGTTCACTGAATCCCTGGTTTTTAATTTACCCGTTGATGCTACTTCCATGAAGTCGTCAGAGTTTCATACACTACAAGTTATAAAATGGTGACATCATATGAAGAAGTTGATAAGCTTACCAATTCTCCCAGAACTGGGAATACCCTACTCTATTTCCTAAACATGGTTGATTAATTGTTGATTGATTCTGTTTCCAAAATGAGGTTCATTTTTCTTGTACACACATCTGAACACCAATCTGTCCATAAGCTCTGGACAGAAATTTGTTTAGGTCCTGTGGTTGGACTCCAAGATAAGATGGCATTGCTGTCCTTTTCCACATATAACCCAACCAGTTTATTACAAGACCTATTCTCTGTACCTGTGCGCACCACAGGGGAAAAGGAAAGGTGGTTCGTCCTGTTTGTACTCATGGTCGTCTCAAATGCAATCAAGGTGATATTGTAGTTGTAGAATAGCCAGGGCAGAGTCTTAAAATATTATTTCAGGCATAGTGTGTTGGTCAAACTATATCCTCCCCTGATTGTATCGTGAACACCATATTTTGTCTAATAACCGATAATGAGGGAAGGGAAGAGTTGCTTTGATCAGGGCAAATATGGTTTAAGAAATAGACACTCACTCAACCCACATGATGTATAGAAGGAACGCTTGATTTGGAGTCAGATATTGTCAGTTTAAGGAAGCCTTTGTCAATGGCCAGCTCTGTGACTTTGCAGAAGGCATTTAAGTCTCTGAGGTTCAGCTCCTTTGGGGGTCAGGGGGCGCACACCCTCACACATAATGTGTAGTTTACTCACACTCGTAGCATCTATTACATAGAGCTGTGGGAAAATGCAAATGAAAAACTAACATGAAAGTACTTTGCTAACCGTGAAGCACTAGGACAAATTAAGTGGCTCTAAATACTCTCCCCTCAGCCTGTCACTGCCCCCTTGATCACCACTGGGCACATCAGGAACACTCCCTCCCATTGCCTTCCCATTTACTGTTCTCTTTGCCCCTGTATTAGTTTGCTAAGGATGCCGTAACAAAGTACCACAAACTGGCTGGCTCAGAATGGAAATGACTGCATAGTTTTGGCTGCCGGAAGTCTGAAATCAAGGTGTCAGCAAGATTGAGGGAAGGATCTCTCCCAGGGCTCTCTACTTGGCTTAAAGATAGCTGTCTGCTCCCTGTGTCTCTTCCCATTGTTTTCCCTCTATGTATCTATCCCTGTTTCCTCTTCTGAAAAGGACACCAGTCATTCTGGATTAGGGCCCACACTAAAGACCTCATTTTAACTTGATTAACTCTGTAAAGACCCTGTCTCCAAATAAGGTAACATTCTGAGCTACTGGGTGTGAGGACACCAACACAGCTTTTTTAAAGGTTCAACACATAGTAGTCCCCAAAGAGCTACATGACCCCCTCATTTCTTCGAGGTTTTTACTCTCTGACGAATCCCTCTCTGGCCACCCCATTTAAAAATATGTGTTCCCAGACACATATGTGCACCCTCTCCCTGCTTTGATTTAATCAATAGCACTTACTACCACTGACATACTATTTATTTCCCTAATTTCCTTGTTTATTGTCTGAGTCATTCCACTTGATTAAAAGGCCCATGGGAGTAGGGGTCTTGGTTTGTTTTGTTCAGTTCTGTCTTCCAGTCACTAGAAAAGTACCTGGCTCATAGTAGATGCTCAATAAATGTTTGCTGATATACCACATCTTCTTTATCCATTCCTCTGTCAATGGACATTTAGGTTGTTTCTATGTGTTGGCTATTGTGAATTGTGCTGCTATGAACATAGGGGTGCATGCCTCCTTTTGAATTAGAGTTTTGCCTGAATATATGCCCAGGAGTGGGATTGCAGGATCATATGACAGCTCTATTTTTAGTTTTTTAAGGAACCTCCATACTGTGTTCCATAGTGGCTGCACCAACTTATATTCCCACCAACAGTCTGGGGAGGGGGGAACTCAAGTTTTGAACCACATTATCTCCCTTTCAGCATCTGAGTGAGAGCAACCAACATATCTGTAAAGTTCAGTTCAATGAAGCATTACTAAAGAGCTCTCTATGTCCTATAGTATGCGTAAGTTCACTCTTACTCAGCTACAATTCTCAGCTAGAAAACCAGAGGTAACAAGGATTTCAGACCATTATAAGCTTTATCCTTTTTTTAAAGCTGTCATGGGGGTTTCAATATTGGAAATACCCATTTAGGTAGCATCAAAGGCAGGAGAAAGAAATTTGGGGACCAGACATCAGGTGGTAGTGAAATGATGGCAGGGCAGCTTCTCAGCTTCTGTGTATTCACTTGGAGAACTGGAGATGCTCTCAGTTCACTGCTTATAAACCTTGAACACCATGCAGATTCACTGAGCAATGGTACTCATTAAAATAATTATGTTTCTCTACTCAGAATTTGGCTTCAAGATCACTTTTGGTACTTTAGCCTTTCAGTGCCATGATTTTAGAAAGAAATGAAAGGCAGGATTTTTTTTTCCAGCTCATCTCCAGCAAATGAAGCTCATAAAGGTGCCAGTGACAAAATAAATCAGTTATCTGGTGCTCTCAGCTGAATATAGCTACTGTTACTGTTGGCTGATATGCCTCTGGGGAAAAGACATTTCAGAAAGGACTAAATCCACACATAGTGTTGCTGTAATAAAGCAACATTTAGCAAAAAATCAACTTTAGGAACACTATAGTAAGGCTGGAAGCTAATTTACAAGGAAGACTGTGCAAAATCCATTATTTCAGTGCTATCTATCTGTAACAGACTCAAGTGCTGCCAAAGCTAGGTGTGAATTTAAACTATTGCCATTTTCGGGTGCAGGCTGCGTGGGGTGCCAGAAAGAGCTTGGGCTTGTAAGTCGAAACAGTGCAGCTCAGCTACTTACTAACTCTGATGGTCAAGTCTCTGTCTTTCTAAACCTGATACGTCCATCTTTAAAATGGAGCTAATAATATTCTCTCTAGGTGTATGTGTGATAGTTAAATTCAGTTATTTGGAGGTAATTCAATGCTGGTTGTATATCTGCTATTCTGGTGATTGGTGCTATAAATCTGTCATTTCTTTAGCCTCATCTTTATGGTTCATTTCTCCATTTCAGCACATATGCATTGCAACTGTTGATTTCATGAGCACATTACTTAAGTTCTTTAAGGCTCAGTTTTCTCATCTGCAAAGTGGGAGACCAATGACAATGAAAATAAGAGTTAACAACTATGGAGTGCCTGCCATGTACAAGATATTGTGCTGAGTGTTATCAGAACCATCTGAAATCAGTCCTATCACAATGATCTTATTTTACAGATGAGGAAACTGGCTTCCAGATGTTAAGCAGCTTGTCCATAGTAATACAGATAGAAGGTGGTAAAAATCTAGAGTTACTAGCGTAATATCTGGTAGAGATTAAGTAAGATTGTAATTGTTATTATTAATCTCATCAACATCATGACCCTCATACTCATGTTATCTGCAGTGTAATCTCCTCTACCACCATGTGACCTCTGTGAGCACGGGAAGTATATCACAAATACACTGTTTATCATTACAGACTAGATTAGTGAACAGACACTCAGTAAGGGCTTAGAGAGAGAAATGAAGAAAACAAAAGAAAGGGAAGGAGAGAAGGAGGAAGGGAAAAAAAGAGGAAGGAAGGAAGAAAAGAAGGCAGATATGCATGGGTGAAATTCATACACGTTGCCTTCTTGTTGCCTTCTCATACATCTGCTATCCTGTTTCTCACCTGTTGACAATTTGAAGAGCGCTATTAATGTGGAACGTGGCAGGCTTATGAGCAATCATGGTTTCAGTTGGTAGTATGCCATTTTCCAAAGTGCCTGTACAGATGAATGGAACGAGACAAGTGGCTCTATTTCTTTAATGACTGTCAAAGCTCTCTTGCTGTCAAAGCTTCTGCCAGCAAGCACCTGAATGAACCTTGAAATATTTTGACATAATTATGTTGACCAAGGCTCTCTACTTAGAGATCCTAAACTGCCCTTTACAAAAAAAGCATCTTTCACTTGCAGGGGGATGACTGTTTTTCCTGTGCATCCTTGATTATACTTAATATGTGTCTCTGATGATTATAACACAGCAATGGGGGTCATCCTATGGCACTCACTCCTGAAAGAATAGGCTAAGATGTATTTATGTTTTGCCTGGACTGCAAACTCTGTGTTCCCTGAACCCACACTTTCCCCTCCAGCTATTAATTTTCTTCTATTAATTCCCCAGGTCTTGAATATGAATGTTTTTTTTGATTTTTAAAAACATCAGTGGATATTCAATAAAAACACACACTTTTATAAGATGTCAAAGAAATGCTTGAAAATAGTGGAGGAACATGGTTGGCTTTTTCTTTATTAATTTAATTTATTCATTCAATTCTTTATTCCCACCATCTTTTTACAAGCATTTATCTAGCGCATGCTATTATGTCAAGCCCTGCACTTAAAGAACTGGTGGCCTAATTGGGGGAAGGGGGAGCAGATACACAAATGCATAATTAAAATATGATAAGATCATTATTATAATAGATATATCTATAGAGTGCTGCGAAAATACAGAAGAGAGATTGCCTTTCTCAGCTTGTGAAACCATGGAAGGCTTCAGAGAGGAGGTGCTATTTGAGCTGCAACTTGGATGCTAGAAGGGAATTAAAAAGTAGAAAGAAGGGAAAAAGCATCCCTAAGCAGAGAAAATGGCACAAAATATCATTAAACACAGCATGTCCAGGGAATGGCCCAAAAGGGTACATGGAAGGTATGTAGGTGTGGAAAGGTAAAACCAAAAAATGAAGTTAGAGAGAGTGAATTGATGAACATTTGATAGTTATTAGATTCTCACCATGTGCTAACTTTTTTTTTTTTTCGGTACGTGGGCCTCTCACTGTTGTGGCTTCTCCCGTTGCAGAGCACAGGCTCCGGACGCGCAGGCTCAGCGGCCATGGCTCACGGGCCCAGCCGCTTCGCGGCATGTGGGATCTTCCTGGACCGGGGCATGAACCCGTGTCCCCTGCATCGGCAGGCGGACTCGCAACCACTGTGCCACCAGGGAAGCCCATGTGCTAACTTTTATAGAGAGAAGGGGAAAAGATAGAGAAAGAAAAAATAAAAGTGATCTTCCCAGATAGATTGAAAGATACATTACAACACATGCACTCAGGCACATGCATTCACACACACAGAGAGTCATGTTTGCACATGTGATCATACCTTAAAATTTTAGTTTATCTGTACTCCAGCATGAAAACAACATATCTAAGTAACTATCTGATGGATTCTCTTCTAGTGACCTTATTTGGTGATGCTGTGGCAGTAAGAGAATTTATATCCCTAAGGTGACAATGAAAGAATTTGATTCCCCAAAGATATGTAACATCAAGTATATTTCACTGTAGCCTAATTGTTTGGAAAGTAGTCGTGTATCTTTTGGCTGAATGTGTGTATGCATTTACAAGGGGCAAATTTTCACACTTGTGGAACTTTGCAACCCTGAAGCACATGTGAAGGATTTATGAAGAACCTGTGTGTGCTCAGTCATTGTCAAGCACCCGGCATGAAGGGAAAGGAGAATAGCCCAGGGTGAGAAGGGAATCATCCTAATTTCAATCATCTTAGAGTTCAGCTTCTTAAAGCTGAACAGTTATGCTTAAATCCCAGTGGTTGTAGCCTCGTGTGACCTGGATCTTTCCTCATCCAAGTTAACACATAAAAACCCACTGACTACTCAGTTATCAAAGATCTCACATCCCATTCCTTTTTCTTCTGGATAAGTGTGAGTGTCCTCTCCTTAGTAGAGCACAGAAGAGAAATTACTGTTGGAAAGTGTAGGTATTATGCCATGTAATTTAACCTAGTATGGAACTGTAGACATTTTTTTAAACTTTTGTGGGAAAAACGGTGTGGCAAAGATTGCTTAGGAAAAGGGCATACCCTTAAAGCTAGAAGGCTACAAGGACTTTCTTTTCTCTATCAGCTGTCTATATAAGGATTCCAGGAACATTTATTCTCAGAAGACTCTCCTTTGACTGTCACTGGTAGATGGTTTTGGAAGGCAGAAGGACAAGAAAGTAAATAAATAGGAAATACATCCACATATTTTAATACAAAATGGGTAGTCTTCAGGCCAACAAGATTCCTTTTAAAATTAATTAAGAGGGAGTCAGAGCTTTGTCATAAAACTCAAGGCTGTAAGTCATCTTAAAACTTAAAATGTCTAATTCATTCTTCTACCCTTTCCCCTTGCTTACAGCTGCTATTACTTTGACTTGTCTAATAAGGGCATGGTCTACCTGAGAAAACTGTATTATTTTTCCTCTTGAAGAATTAGAGGACCCAATTTTTATTCTATATTGCCATCAGACTCTTTTCAGGGGACTCTCTACCCTACCTTCTTTATTCAGACTTGGGGAATACTAGAAACCAGTAAGAAAGTACTTCAATTCAGTGAATGGTTTCTGAAGATCTGTGTGCATGCCAATCTTTGTGAATAGGAAAACACAAGAAATATAAGTTAGACAGTGACCTTTAAGGAATATGTAGTTTTGGTAAGTGTACAGTCTGGCATAACAGAGGCATGAAGAAGAGATCCAAGCAAGCACAAGACTCTACAAACTAGAAGTTGCAAACTAGCTACCTTTCCCTTGACACCGTTGGCCCTCGTGGTATTTTTGCTTTTAAGTTGTTAAATGAGTTGGTAACATTAAGAATGACTAGATATTGAAACATGTAGGTAACTTTGGATATGCCCAGGATCATCCACAACGGCTAGGCAGTAGGAAGGCACAGTTCTGTGGAGAAGACTTAAAAGGTAAGCTTGACAGGGAAGGATAGGGCAAGATTTGTAGGGAGTCCTACATGACTGGCCTAGATGTTTTGCTTTTATCCTGGAGGTCACAGAGTAGATTAAGATGATATTTTCAGATCATTATAGTGACCATGGTATGTCAGATGTCCTCCAATAAGGGAAAATAAAGCATCACACTACTTAAGAAGCTATTGGAAGATTCCACCTACAGCAACTTGGAAACCTGTGTTCAAATATGTAAATTAACTCATAACTTAATAATAAGAAATGTATACAACAGAGCTATCAGTTTAAATGTGTATCTTAACTCATAAGTACGTAAAGAAAATTCTCAAAAACCAACATAAAAAGAGGCAATGAAATATGAGAGTAGAAAATATGAGCAGATGCTTGGATTGCTCTATGGAAGGGAGAAAGAGATAAGTGTAGATAGCTGTGTGCGGCCTAAAGACTAGGCTTTGGCCCATACTTTAGGAACATGAACCCAAGACATCTGCATAAAACCAGACCCTCAAAGAGATGGATGAGAATCAATCCACCCAGTGGCCAGAAGCTGGTCTGTCTTAACCTGTGCTCTAGGGGAGTGGAGGGAGGGATGGAGAGAACACAGGGTTTGCTCTTGGAGAAAACCAGAATTCAAAAAGAGTCAGGTGCCACAACGTTCATTGCAGCACTATTTACAATAGCCAGGACATGGAAGCAACCTAGGTGTCCATCAACAGATGAATGGATAAAGAAGATGTGGTACATATATACTACGGAATATTACTCAGCCATAAAAAGAAATGAAGTTGAGTTATTTGCAGTGAGGTGGATGGACCTAGAGTCTGTCATACAGAGTGAAGCAGTGAAGTAAGTCAGAAAGAGAAAAACAAATATCGTATGCTAACACATATATATGGAATCTAAAAAAAAAAAAAGGTTCTGATGAACCGAGGGACAGGACAGGAATAAAGACGCAGACGTGGAGAATGGACTTGAGGACACAGGGAGGGGCGAGGGTAAGCTGGGATGAAGTGAGAGAGTAGCATTGACATATAGACACTACCAAATGTAAAATAGATAGCTAGTGGGAAGCAGCTGCATAGCACTGGATAATCAGCTGGGTGCTTTGTGACCACCTAGAGGGGTGGGATAGGGAGGGTGGGAGGGAGACGCAAGAGGGAAGGGTTATGGGGATATATGTTTATGTATAGCTGATTCACTTTGTTATACAGCAGAAACTAACACAACATTGTAAAGCAATTATACTCCAATAAAGATGTTAAAAAAAAAATAGTCTCAGTTGTTATTACCTCCGTTGGAAACAAATGGAGAACCAATAATCTGAGTTTTAAAGGATTTCTATAGATAAAAAGCAGTGTAAGGTATACTCACAATTTAAAGATATAAATCATAGTAAGAGGGAGTATCTTCAGACCCATGAAGCAGTAGAGCCAGAGCTTTGAGAACTTCAGCAAACAGAAGCTTTTTTTTTTGGATAGAGACTGAAAAAACACAACCTTTTTAGAGGATTAGCACATTCTAGAAGCCAGATGTAAACTCACATGCAGAATCACAGTGATGTCCATTTTTTCATGATCATACCTCTTTATTTTTGTAGGGGAAGGAAGTGGGGAAAGTAAATAATTTGCCCACAGCAATGCAGTTTTTTAAAATACAAGAACAAGAAGTAGAATTTAAGTCTCTGACCCTAACACCACAGGATTAGAGCAATCATGTAAAGAAATGTGGGAAGGAAGAAAGAAATGTGGGATCAGTGTTATTTGGTGATTCACTGGTTGTACCAGAAAAAGCAGTATCAAATATCAATAACCACAACAAACTGGGTAGAAGATTTAGGGCTATAGAAGCTCTGTTTATGGAAGGCGAGAGGTGATGTCAGAGAAAATTGCAGTGTTGATTTTCTTACCCATAGCATTCTTGGCTTTTATGTATTTAACTGACATTTACTAAGCAGCTATCACAGGCAAAACTTCAAGGTTAGTCAGTGTCGTAGATATAGAGATGATTGAGTGAGTCATGATCTGTCGTTTAAGAAATATGCAATTTCGTGAAGGGAGTACAGAAATAATGAGGATTATCCAAAGAGGACAGAGAATGTGCTACAATACAGGCTGGGGATGCAACTAGTCAGCCTTTTAATCCCAACAGAACATTAGGACTGTCATTGAGGCATTTCTAACCCAGACCAGAGGCAGGACCACTCTTCAATTAAAGATGATACATGTGATCTGGATTTCTTCAATTGGACTTGCTCATCCTTCCCAATCTGAAATTACAAAAAGGATGGCTAATTACCACCTTTTATGCAAGGGCCCACATATTTAAAACAAATAGGCAGGAATATCAACCCACCAGCTAACCTTAGGTTATAAATTACTGACATTCTGTAAAGCTAGTAATTATCACTACTTAAATTTTTTTGTGTGTCTTATTTCTACTAGAGAGGTGAAGGATCCCTTCAGAAGTAGATTTCTTAGTTGAAACACGTAATAACTTTGTTGATTTCCAACTCTTACCTGTAAGTGCTTTGATGAAGATTCTAATATCAGGAATGATACTTGCAAAGTCACAGTACATCCCTCTGGGCAGGTTAATATGGACTTTGGGACATAATCCCTATTGACATGTCAGATTTGACACATGGCGTCTAGTAAGTTACCTGAGCACAAACCCCCACTTATAGGTGACTATACACCCCCATTTATAGGGCTTTATTATAGTAGAGAAATCCTTTGAGAAGGACATGTTCTAGGGAAAACAACAACAATAACAACCAAAAACTGTTTGAAACTATTTGAGCCTATTTCTACTAGGGGCCCGAAAAAAGAAGCTCAAATCCAGGATAGGATGCTGGATGAACAAGAAATGTGCATATATATCTACACACAGACACACACACACACACATATATGTTTCTAAATAGTGAGAATTAAAATTGTCACAGTGAATTTAGAAGGAGCACACTCTTTCTTAACCCAAATTTCAAAGCTCTATAGGTGGAAGTGTCAGAGCAGAAGCGAGCACTAGTTGGCTTTTATCCCCATTCAGGTCTCCCTCCAATTTATAAAATATTTGGTCAGGGTTTACAATACTCCTGACAAAGAAGGCACTTCAGAAGGAGCCTTTTGAAAGAATGCCCGGCTGTTACTGTTTGGAAAATAAGAAGCCAGAGGTGAGGTTGACGGGTTGTGTAGGGGGAAACAGAGAGACCTGACAGTTTATTTTTAAGCATTTCAAACTTTGGCGGATCAATTTTCTGAAAGGGTTTCCTTCTGATTGTTCTTTTGAAAGTCAGGACTGCCGGGGCTACAATAGAGAGTTGACACCTATTCAGTTCAGCACTTAGAAAAAGCTAAGCGGGAATTGAAAGGCTTTCAATTCTTGTTCTATTTATTGTGTGTTCCAAGCAGTGAATAGCAGAGTTGGTGTTGAAAGGCATTTCCATTATGTCTACTGTAGAGTCTCAGTGAGTCTCAATGAGTAGGGAGAGTCAAGAAGGAAAACTTTTTCCAACTGGGAGAGTTGGAAAGTGTATTCTCACAACACACTGAGCTGGGATATCTGATCTGGGCCTAAACCTCCATAATGAGAAAAAATAAAATTACACTTCTTAGGTGACTGCCATACCGTCATGCTACCACTCCATATTATATTATTTTTCCAGAATCACTTATGCATTTTCTGTATCTCTTATCTTTCAGGAATACAGTTTGGAAGGTATTGCCGGCTACTAGCCTGAATTAATGTACTTTTCTAAGAAATTCACTTAGTATTTGACTTGGTCCCTTATACTCAGCCTTCATCATCGTGTATATTATATAATAAATATTTTTTAAAGTACATGTTCATTTTCTCCACTAGACTGTAAGCTAATGAAAGGACATGATATTCTGTGTAGAGTGACCAGCCAGGTGTTTTGCAAGTAGTTATATACTCAAACATTTAATGAATTGGGCCTTTGCATCTTCTCCATCCCTTTTTGTATACCTTTTGTATATTCAAATTGAGCACATATGTAAAGTATGATGCTAAAATAGGCATGGGAATTTTTTACAATGTAAGAAAGGCTGGAGTTTGAAATTTAACCAACATTTATTAAACAGCGGCTACACTGGGCTCTGAGGTTATAGAGATAAATGAGACAATCCATGCCCTAGCAGATAAAAAGGACAGAAAAATAGATAATGCTATAAGCATAGGGTTAGAGATCAATATAGAGCACTAAACATTGAAGTGATAACTTTCCATGTCCAAGCAACACCAGACAAGTTCGCCATTAAGGTGGTGAAGCAGGTGAGAGGGATAGTTTACTTTGGTCTGAAAGTCAACACTGAGAAGACATCAGTGTGGGAAGCATCTGTGGCTCCTGATAAATGACTCACTGAAGAAAGCTCTGGTTAATTTGTGTCACATTAGCAGTCTCATGTTTCCCAATATGACCCTTGCAAAATAATAATTCTACTACAGTTTGGTTGGCAAACGCTTATACTCCTCTTGGGCAGGGGACTCAGTATTTGCAGAGGGACTAAAGTATTCAACCAACATAACAAGAACTGCTGCTTAAAGATACACCCAGAGGGATGAAAGCAGCAGTTCTCAGAGTCAGTTGCGCATTGGAATCACAAGGAGAACGTTAAAAAAAAATATGTCCTGTCTTGCACCCCATGCTAATTAAATCACAGTCTCTGGGGACTGGACCCAGGTTTTCAAACTTCATGGATGAATCCAATGTATACAGAGGTTTGAGAATCAGTGAGTTAGAACCATGCTTCTCAAGCCGTAATCAGCTACAAATCATCTGGTGGGTGTCCTGGGGGTTGGTATTGTTGAAATGTAGATTCTGATTCAGTGAGTCTGGGTTAGGGCCTGAGATTCTGCATTTCTAACAGGTTTCCATGTGATGCCTGTGTTGCTATAAGGGGCTACGGTCATTTAGGAGTTAGAAAACTTCCAATTTGCTAGCTTTCCAATCTCTGCCCAAACTCTCAAGGTAAGGTGGTTGTACTGATGCTAAAACTTTTATATAATATCTTTCTTTTTTTTCCTTTTCTTTCCCAAAGAACTGATCTATATAACATAGGATTCAAGGATTTGGCATTAGGAGCTGAGAGTCTGGCCATGGCTTATTAAGAACATTAAAATCTAAGATACATTTTTCGGGAAATGGGTGGAGTTGGAGGCCAAACTCCCTTTATATAGAAGTGGATGATTTAAGTTATTGGTTATTGTGAGTTTTTGAGCTTGTACAATCTTTGTGAAAATGCCTAAGTTAGCTATTTTGGAACTTTGCCAGACTCTCATATAGTTAAAGCTATCTCTTACAAACCCCATATAATCTGAGATACAGAATTGTAAATGGGTAACAATTATGGTCTCCGGTGTCAGACTGCCGAAGTTCAGATCCTGCCTCTACAGCATTCTGAATGAGAATACCCAGCCTCTCTCATTTTCTTTACAATGGGGTTAAAAATAAGACCTCTTACAAGTGGTTGCTATGAGGATTGAATGAGGTGGCATTTACAGGCACTGAGAATAGAGCATGACTATCAACAACTGTGGATGTAATCTATTACAGTCTCACTTTCATCAGAGAGACAGAAGCTAAAAGGAAACATCCCAGCCTTTCCTAGAACAGGCAGCTATTTGGAGAATTAAAAGATACAGTCAGTCTACAAGTGACCCACTTCAGACCTAGGGACACATACAGACTGAAAGTGAGGGGATGGAAAAAGATATTCCATGCAAATGGAAATCAAAAGAAAGCTGGAATAGCAATACTCATATCCGATGAAATAGACTTTAAAATAAAGACTGTTACAAGAGACAAGGAAGGACACTACATAGTGATCAAGGGATCCATCGAAGAAGAAGATATAGCAATTGTAAATATTTATGCACCCAACATAGGAGCACCTCAATACACAAGGCAAATGCTAACAGCCATAAAAGGGGACATCAACAGTAACACAACAATAGTAGGGGACTTAAACACCCCACTTACACCACTGGACAGATCATCCAAACAGAAAACAAATAAGGAAACACAAGCTTTAAATGACACATTAGATCAGATGGACTTAATTGATATTTGTAGGACATTCCATCCAGAAACAAGAGAATACTCTTTCTTCTCAAGTGCACAAGGAACGTTCTCCAGGATAGATCACATCTTGGGTCACAAACCAAGCCTTGCTAAATTTAAGAAAATTGCAATCTTATCAAGCATCTTTTCCAACCACAATGCTATGAGACTAGATATCAATTACAGGAAAAAACTGTAAAAAATACAAACACATGGAGGCTAAACAACATGCTACTAAATAACCAAGAGGACACTGAAGAAATCGAAGAGGAAATCAAAAAATACCTAGAAACAGGGCATCCCTGGTGGCACAGTGGTTGAGAGTCCACCTGCCGATGCAGGGAACACGGGTTCGTGCCCTGGTCCAGGAAGGTCCCACATGCCGCGGAGCGGCTGTGCCCGTGAGCCATGGCCGCTGAGCCTGCGTGTCCGGAGCCTGTTGCTCCGCAACGGGAGAGGCCCGCGTACCACAAAAAAAAAAACAAAAAACCTAGAAACAAATGACAGTGAAAACATGACGACCCAAAACCTATGGGATGCAGCAAAGGCAGTTGTAAGAGGGAAAATTATAGCAATACAATCCTACCTCAAGAAACAAGAAAAATCTCAAACAACCTAACCAAACACCTAAGGCAATTAGAGAAAGAAGAACAAAAAAAAACCCAAAGTTAGTAGAAGGAAAGAAATCATAAAGATGAGATCAGAAATAAATGAAAAATAAATGAAGGAAACAATAGCAAAGATCAATAAAACTAAAAGCTGGTTCTTTGAGAAGATAAACAAAATTGATAAACCATTAGCCAAGCTCATCAAGAAAAAAAGGGAGAAGACTCAAGTCAACAGAATTAGAAATGAAAAAGGAGAAGTAACAACTGACACTGCAGAAATACAAAGGATCATGTGAGACTACTATAAGCAACTATATGCCAATAAAATGGACAAGCTGGAAGAAATAGACAAATTCTTAGAAGAACACAGCCCTCTGAGACTGAACCAGAAAGAAAGAGAAAATATAAACAGACCAATCACAAGCACTGAAATTGAAACTGATTAAAAATCTTCCAACAAACAAAAGTCCAGGAACAGATGGCTTCACAGGCAAATTCTATCAAACATTTAGAGAAGAGCTAACACCTATTCTTCTCAAACTCTTCCAAAATACAGCAGATGGAGGAACACTCCCAAACTCATTCTATGAGGCCACCATCACTCTGATACCAAAACCAGACAAAGATGTCACAAAAAATGAAAACTACAGGCCAATGTCACTGATGAACATAGATGCAAAAGTCCTCAACAAAATACTAGCAAACAGAATCCAACAGCACATTAAAAGGATCATACACCATGATCAAGCGGGGTTTATGCCAAGAATGCAAGGATTCTTCGATATACACAAATCAATCAGTGTGATACCCCATATTAACAAATTGAAGGATAAAAACCATGTGATAATCTCACTAGATGCAGAAAAATCTTTTGACAAAATTCAACACCATTTATGATAAAAACTCTCCAGAAAGTGGGCATAGCGAGAACCTACCTGACCATAATGAAGGTCATATATGACAAACCCACAACCAGTATCATTCTCACTGGAGAAAAACAGAAAGCATTTCCTCTAAGATCAGGAAAAAGACAAGGGTGCCCACTCTCACCACTATAATTCAACATAGTTTTGGAAGTTTTAGCCATGGCAATCGGAGAAGAAAAAGAAATAAAAGGAATCCAAATTGGAAAAGAAGAAGTAGAACTGTCACTGTTTGCAGATGACATGATACTTTACATAGAAAATCCTAAAGATACCACCAGAAAACTACGAGAGCTAATCAATGAATTTGGTAAAGTAGCAGGATACAAATTTAATGCACAGAAATCTCTTGCATTCCTGTACACTGACAATGAAAAATCTGCAAGAGAAATTAAGGAAACACTCCCATTTACCACTACAACAAAAAGAATAAAATACCTAGGAATAAACCTACCTAAGGAGGCAAAAGACCTGTATGCAGAAACCTATAAGAAACTGATGAAAGAAATCAAAGATGATAGAGACAGATGGAGATATACCATGTTCTTGGATTGGAAAAATCAACACTGTGAAAATGACTAGACTACCCAATGCAATCTACAGATTCAATGCAATCCCTATCAAATTACCAATGGCATTTTTCACAGAACTAGAAAAAAAATTTACAATTCGTATGTGGAAACACAAAAGACCCCAAATAGCCGAAGCAATCTTGAAAAAGAAAAATGGAGGAATCAGGCTCCCTGACTTCAGATTATACTACAAAGTTACAGTAGTCAAGACAGTATGGTACTGGTGCAAAAACAGAAATATAGATCAATGGAATGGGATAGAAAGCCCAGAGATAAACCCACGCACATATGGTCACCTTATCTTTGACAAAGGAGGCAAGAATATACAATGGAGAAAAGACAGCCTCTTCAATAAGTGGTACTGGGAAAACTGGACAGCTACATGAAAAAGAATGAAATTAGACGACTTCCTAACACCATACACAAAAATAAGCTCGAAATGGATTAAAGACTTAAATGTAAGACCAGAAACTGTAAAACTCTTAGAGGAAAACATAGGCAGAACACTCTGTGACATAAATCACAGCAAGAACCTTTTTGACCCTCCTCCTAGAGTAATGGAAATAAAAACAAAAATAAATAAATGGGATCTAATGAAACTTAAAAGCTTTTGCACAGCAAAGGAAACCATAAGCAAGATGAAAAGACAACCCTCAGAATGGGAGAAAATGTTTGCAAACAGAGCAACTGACAAAGGATTAATCTCCAAAATATACAAGCAGTTCACGCAGCTCAATATCAAAAAAACAAACAACACAATCCAAAAATGTGCAGAAGACCTAAATAGACATTTCTCCAAAGAAGATACACAGATTGCCAACAAACACATGAAAGGATGCTCAACATCACTAATCATTAGAGAAATGCAAGTCAAAACCACAAAGAGGTATCACCTCTCATGAGTCAGAATGGCCATCATCAAAATATCTAGAAACAATAAATGCTGCAGAGGGTGTGGAGAAAGGGGAACCCTCCTGCACTGTTGGTGGGAATGTAAATTGATACAGCCACTATGGAAAACAGTATGGAGGTTCCTTAAAAAAACTAAAAATAGAACTACCATATGACTCAGCAATCCCACTACTGGGCTTATACCCTGAGAAAACCATAATTCAAAAAGAGTCACGTACCATGATGTTCATTGCAGTACTTTTTCCAATAGCCAGGACTTGGAAGCAACGTAAATGTCCGACAGATGAATTTATAAAGAAGATGTGACATATATATATACAATGGAATATTACTCAGCCATAAAAAGGAACAATATTGAATTATTTGCAGTGAGGTGGGTGGACCTAGAATCTGTTATACAGAGTGAAGTAAGTCAGAAAGAGAAAAACAAATACCGTATGCTAACACATATATATGGAATCTAGAAAAACAGTACAGAAGGACCTAGTGTCAGGGCAGGAGTAAAGCTGTAGATGTAGTGAATGGACTTGAGGACATGGGGCATGGGGGGATGGGGAGGGTGGGACGTAGTGAGAGAGTAGCATTGACATATATACACTACCAAATGTAATATGGATGGCTAGTGGGAAGCTGCTGCAAAGCACAGGGAGGTCAGCTTGGTGCCTTTTGACAACCTAGAGGGGTGGGGTAGGGAGGGTGGGAGGGAAACACAAGAGGGAGGGGATATGGGGATATATGTATACATATAGCTGATTCACTTTGTTGTACAGCAGAAACGAACACAACATTGTAAAGCAATTATACTCCAATAAAGATGTATTAAAATAAATAAATAAATAAAAGATATGGTCATTCTTTGTTAATAAAGTTCATTAATTTCCTCACTTCCATTTATTCCCCCCTGGCCATTATTTGCAGCCTGTAACTTGAGAGGTTTCATTCAATTATTAACACATTACAGTATTTATTAAGTGCCTACTATGTAACAGTCACTGTTCTAGATGCTGGTGTTAAAGCAGTGAAGGAAATAGACCAAAATTTCTGCTTTCATGAAGCTAACATTCTAGAAGATGTCTCTAAAAATGAGAAAAAAGAAAAAAGAGAAGTAGAATATGTAGTATGCTGGGTGATGGTAATTGGTATAGAGAAAGTTAAAGTAGGAGAGGAGGAGAAGAAGTGCCAGAGGAGAGAGGAAAGAGTTAGCAGAACTAAATAAGGTGGTCAGGGAAGCCCTGTCAGTGGTGATATTGTGTGTACCTATAGGTCAAGGGTAAGGAAGCCTTGTAGAGATTTGAGGAAAGGGCATTCCAGGAAGAAAGACTAGCAAAAGCAAAGGTTTTGAGGCAGGAAGGCTTGGAAAGCTATAATGTAAAAGGAAGGCTATAATGTAAACTGGGAACTAGTTTGAGTTGAGTGAATGAGGGGAACAGTAATAGCAGATGGGTTAGCGCAGAGGTTCTCAGATTTGAGCATGTATCAGAATCACCTGGAAGCCTTGTAAAAATACAGACTGCTGGGCCCCATCCTCAGAGCTTCTGATTCATGAGGTCTGGGGAAGAGCCTCTAGAACTGCATTCATTTCTAACAAATTCCCAGATGATGAGGGTGGGGTGGGAGGGTACAGTAAGGAACGTCACATTGAGAAATATTCGATTACACTGAGTGTAATAATGGCAGGCAGATCAGACAGAGCTTTATGAGACATTATAAGGGTTTTGGGTTTTACTCCAAGTGAAAAGCAAAGTGACTAGAGGGTTTTCATCAGAGCAGTAGTTTAATCAAATGCACAGGTTATGCAAAATTATCTTTCTGACAAGGTTAGGATAGGTTGAGCTCTACAGCTTCCTTGTGATCTACGTGATGTGATATTGTTTCAATGTATATGAAAATTTTCAACTCATTTGGTAAGACATATTTCACCTTATCATGTCTACTTTGTAGACTTGCACTTCAGCTTATTGACATATTTGGTTAAATGAGCCGATATCAACATCAAATATAGCTGTATAATAGTTCAGTCTGATTTCACCCCAAAGTCAACCCAGGATAAATCTAAACCAGGTTGCTCAACAACAGGTAATTTGTTTGAAAAAGTTTTCTTTTGAGTAATCATGTTGACATCCTGTGGGCAAGCTCATTGCGTTGGTGTTAACACTTTCTAAATATTACCTTCCACTAGGATTAATTATGTTCGTGGGTGGTACAGATTAATACAGTTATTGCCATCACCTTGTTAAACTTTTGTGCTATCCATAATACAATGCCATATTCAGAAAGGTAACCTTTTTTTAAGAACAGGAAAAAGTAAATCAATCCAACCTTGTCTGATCGAAGTTTTCTTTTGTTTGATATAGTGATATTTTAAAGTGGCAGGTTCCATAGCCTTTCTGTGTAGCTTTGTTGAAGGCAAGAGTTGTCAAACAACATATATCAAGAACACCCTTCATGAATAATATGATTCTAGCCGGTGCCTCAAGGTAGCCACTGTAGTTGGTAAATCTCTCTGGCCTATTGCATTCAGTTCTTCATATTTATTTTTTTCTATCAATGTTTCTCCAGATAAAAATTGCAGACCTAATGTTAGTTTCATTAAGCTTTATTTTGAACTCCTTGCTTATCCAAGCAGAACATATTTTCTTTTCCTTTCCTTTCCTTTTTTTTTAACATAAAAAATCAATTATTTGGAAATCAATTCTCCAATGAAATGACTACAGCTCCAAATGTAAATAAATTTATTCCCATACTACACTGCCACCCACAAGCCTAGTTTTCTTAACTTTCTAGGATATATTTTTCCTGCAGCATTTGTCCTTTTGATTGCTTTGTAAGAATACCACATACTTTACCAAAATAACATTTTCCATGGAATATATGCTTAGACACTGAAAGCACAGGGCACTCTGACATTAGAAAAAACAGTATTTGCTCTGAGAGCAAGCTGCCTCCTCTTTGTTTTTACTCCTCCTAAGGCTTGTGTGATGATATTCAACTGTAGTTAAACACTATCTTCCTTCATAACTCATTAGCGCCATCCTCTCCAACTTCTTGAATTTCAAACTGACAATTTGCTCTAAAACTGAAAAGAATGTCAATAGTAGCTAACATTTATTGAGAGCTTACTAGGTGCTAGGAACAGGGCTAGATGTGTCTGTCCATTATTACATGTTACCCCCATAATATCCTAGGAGTTAACTACTTAGAAAGTGTCCAGACAAAGCCACACAGCTAGAAAGCAGGGGAACAAAAATTCTAACTATTCTGTTTGACTTCAGAATTTATACTCTTAACTGTATGCTCTCAGTTAAATAAAATCAGCTGACACTGGTAGTGTTTTAAGTATATAACATCATAAGCCATGAAATTAATAAACTGGAAAAAAACATGGCATGGTGAAGTAATGATAATTTTGGCAATCATAATAACAGCAACAAAAGACAATAATTATTATTACTGGACACAGCATATATACCAGGCAGTGTGCTAAGAACCATCCCATTTTATTGTCCCAACCATTTTGATTAGTAGACATTATTATGCCATTTGACAGATGAGGAAACCGAGACTCAACTGACTTAAGTCACTTCCTTAATTCATCCATGCAATGAAAGGTTGACCCATGATTTTCATTTATTCAAGTTCATAACAACCAATACTCCTAAATCATTAACACACATGCCTCAAAGGCTTATGAATACTTAGTGAATCACTGCACTGCACCAGTGATAAACTTTGGAAGCAGGTGTGATTTTTGTCCTCATTTTTCAGTCTTGGGAGCAGAGAGTCTTGAGAGGTGAAGTCTTGTGTCCATGGCCACATGGCTAAGGATGAGGAGCTAGGATTCACTCAAATTTCCTGGTTCCTCTACCCACGTCTTCTGTCAGCAAGAGTTTATTGAAAGGCGAGATGACATAATTATGATTGGAATATCTTGCCCTGTATCCTAAATGTGATTAATATTGAGATAACTTCTCTATGCCTTTCTGAAAAGAGTGTGAATCCCATACCCCTGTGTGAAAGAAAGTGATAGTTATAAAACTTGTGCAAATCTTTGTCCTGAAGCAGGGGCTGGAGGACAGGACAGAGGGTAAGGAAAGAAAAAACAACATGGAACATTGTCCAGCTCCCAGAGGGTGATGAATTAAACCTGTGGGGTCAGTTCCTCTTCTCTCAGTCCGAGACCAGCTGAGGAAGAGAACCAAAGGAACATAGTCCTGACCAGAAAAAAGATACACAAAGGAACATCATCATATTGTATTGGCTTTTCTGTCTAAAGGCCCACGTGAACTAGTTGGAAGCCCCTGTTATTTTGGGAGTGGGGTTCTCAGGTCCCCAAATTCAGAACATGTTAGTCACTCCTACTAGAGAGGTAAACCAAGCTAGGGATTTCTGACCTAGAGAATGTTCTAATTTTCTAAAAGTTTAAAGGCAAACTTGGCTTTTTTTTTTTTTTTTTGCGGTACGCGGGCCTCTCACTGTTGTGGCCTCCCTCTCCCGTTGCGGAGCACAGGCTCCAGACGCGCAGGCTCAGCGGCCATGGCTCACGGGCCCAGCCGCTCCGCGGCATGTGGGATCTTCCCGGACCGGGGCACGAACCCGTGTCCCCTACATCGGCAGGCGGACTCCCAACCACTGCACCACCAGGGAAGCCCCAAAACTTTGCTATTTTGGTCTCCTATTTTCAAGTACTTGGGGAAAAAAAAACCAGCCTCCAAATCGATACCAGTCCATATCTTACATTCAGCAGTCCCATGCCTGTATATACTATATCCACGCACCTATTCTGCCTTCTTCCTATCCTTCTATGTTCTATTTCTACTGCCATTCTAGTCACACAGTGTTGAAAGGTTAACAATAGAGCCTACTTCTCCGTTTCACTTTATATTCCCTGCACGACACCAGGGTCTCCCTGTATCTGAATTATAGTCCTTCCTCTCTTTTACACTACTTCCACCCTGGTCTCAAATCTCACTTTCTCTTTCCTAAGTGGAAATTATCATGCAATCATTCTTCTTACCTCCAGCTTCTAATCTAATCAGCCCTGATCCAAGGGCAGTATATGGTTCAGAGATTCAATTTACAAAAAATGAATTTGAATGCTCGTAGAAGTTGAATGCACCTTGCAGTTAGCCAGAGTTTGCCATGGACTCCACCTTCCCTACCTCCTTTTCTCTGCCATGTCCTCAAGATAAACTGAAGTGAATTATATGTAATGAGTCTCTTTGATCAAGAGGATTCAGCTGTCAAAGGGTCCTTTTCTTTCCTTGCTTCACCTTATTACTTCTTATTCTCTGAAACAGAGTTCATGTGCCATCTTGATTTAGTTACTTTACATGTGATCTGTTTCATTCATTTTATTACCTGTCTGTTCCCTGCAGAGGTTACAAATTTTGTAAATCCATTTGATATATCATGGCAAATATAGCATACTTGTTAAGAGCTTAAGGTTAGAGGCAGCAGAACAACTACAAACATACTAGCTCTGTGACCTTTGGCAAATCCCGTAACCTTTCCAAGCCTCAGATTCTTTACCTAGAAAATATGATCACAAAGGTGCCCAGTTCATGATGTTGTTGGAGAAGTAAGAAAATGCACATAAAAAGGCTAGCACAATGCTTAGCCTGTATTAGGTGCTCTATAAATCGAACCAAATTCTTAACCATGTTATTCCAGACTGTTCATGATCTGAACCCTAACTACCTTTATAAGTTCCTTTACTCACTACCTTCTTTTCTCTACAATGTCCTCAAGATAAACTGAAGTTTATATAATTATAATATATATATATAATATATATATAATATTATATTATATATAATGAGTCTCTTTGATCAAGAGGATTCAGCTGCCAAAGGGTCCTTTCCTTTCATTGCTTCACCTTATTACTTCCTATTCTCTGAAACAGAGTTCACGGTGCCATCTTGAAGTAGTTAGTTTTCTGGTTGTCAGTGATAGAAATTAATCCATATTCCCTTAGGCAAAATAGGAAAATTAGCAAATTGGAAGAGTGAAGGTGGTTTAAGGAAAGAACTGGAACTGAGGTCTAAATAGTTGCTGAGACTTTTTGTTTTCTACCTCTGCTTTTCTTTTCATGTCTCTCTGTGTGTGTGTGTGTGTGTGTGTGTGTGTGTATTTCTCTGCAATGCAGTCTGCTTCGCAGACTACGCTGCCCACAGTTCCCTGGTTTTACAGGGAAACATGAAACAGGTCTCTTCTCACTTGGAGATGGACTCAACTCTCTTTTAGTCACAATATTAAATCCCTCTAATTTTGATTCTAATTGGCCCAACTAGCATTAGGTCAAGCGGGGTGGAGAAGGTGAGATGGGTGGAATCTTTGTGCATTACCTTCGCTAAAAAGAACCCACCGATAGAGAAAGGGTGGGTAGCACATGAAGGACAGGTAGCTGGCTGATGGGCTGTATATACCCACTAAAGTTGCCCACTGACATTTATGGATAACTCACTATATGCCAGGTGCGCTTAGATTATTATTTTTTTTAATGTGAACCATTTTTAAAGTCTTTATTGAATTTGTTACAATATTGCTTCTGTTCTATGTTTTGTTTTTTTGGCCGCGAGGCATGTGGGATCTTAGCTCCATGACCAGGAATTGAACCCGCAGCCCCTGCATTGGAAGATGAAATCTTAATCACTGGACCACCAGGGAAGTTCCCCCCCACCTTTTTTTTTTTTTTAGGTTTCTTTTTTTTTGATGTGGACCATTTGAAAAGTCTTTATTGAATTTGTTACAACGCCAGGTACTCTTTTAAATGCTTTTTAAATATGTTACCTCATTTTTCCACTAGATATTAGAAATCTCATTTTTTTTGGATGAAAGCACTGGGTTACTGAAAGTTCAAGTAACTTGCACAGGGTCACACGACTAACAAATGGCAGAGTCAGGGTCAAACAGAGCCCACTCCCCACGCCTCAGCCTAAACTTGTGACTCTACTACATTTGTCCTTGGCAATGAAATTTTCCCCAAGTGTACAGAAGCTAGAAGTCTTTGGCTTTTCTAACTTCTCCTATTCTTCTCTCTTCTTTTCCTTTGGCACATGCCACTTCACATCTTGTATGATAGTCACTATTTGTATCTTCATTATCTGTCTATATTATAAGCATCTTAAGGACAGGGGCCTTATCTCATTCATCATTGTGTCTTCCACAGCACTATTACGGTTCCCTATGATTAATATATCCTTCCTAAATAGTTTTTGAATTCATGGACAAATCCATGAGATCCTATTTGATATTGTTGATATACATTATTAGTTGATAACAATAATAACAGCTATACTCATTGAATGTTCTCTGAACACAGGGTCCTGTGCTAACTACTTTATAAACAAGATCTCATTAACTCCTCATACACTTACTAGTGAGATACATCCCACTAGTAAGCCCATTTATTCTGAGAGAACCTGGGCTTAGCATGTATCTGAGACTATAAGGATTCAAAAACACATCTTTCTGATTCTAAAATTGTGTTCTTAAGTACTATGACATCCAATCAACTATTGCTTATTTTTTGTATTATAAGACTTTTTATTAGAGGTAAAAATTTGGGACAGTACTTCTGAACGATTAAACATCCTGATTAATAAAATATGTTAAATTAGGCATTACAGAAATCAGAATTTTAGAATTCTAGTAAATTCTGAAAACTTTCACCTTAGAAGATATTTTAAAGTTGATTCTAATTCTTGGCATTTGCTTTTTAAGATGCCTAGTCTGAAATGTTCAGCCTAAGTGCCACATTTTTAAATTGCTCTCCTAAAAAACAGTTGTTTCAGGATGTCAAAACAAACATTTTGAGCCTTTGCTTTACATTTAAGAAGTGCAAAGTGTTTTGATCAATAAACCTTATTTTAGGCAACTAAAGCAGAATTGTAAGCAGATATCTAAAACATCAGGTTGTGCAGTGTCAAGCTAGAACCTCTTTCTTTAGTGAGCTTTTGGAAGATGATCAGCACGGGGTTACTAGAAAGACAAAGTATAAAGAAATCCAAGGTTGGAGCCATTCTCCACAATGTGAATTTTGTGTTGCTTTACTTTTGCCCAGTTAAATCTAGTATTTTTTAAACCGATGGTTTTCCTTTACATTGTTAACTGTACAAAAAATATAACTTCAGTCATTTATTTATTCATTCAACAATTATCCTACCAAATAAATATGCAATCTCAATTTCCCCTTACTTGACCTCTCAACAGCCAACATTGCTAGGCTTTCCCTTTTTCTTAATTCGTTCTCTTACCTTCTGTGATCCATCTGTCTCCTAGTTTTTATTTTACCTGTGTGACAACTTCTTTTCTGCCATCTTACTTGCTCACACTACCGTGCCATTCCCTGCTGACGGTCCTCATGGCTCAGTCTCAAACCTTCTACATTTCTCACGTTCTTTATATTCTCCCTATGCAATTTGACTCCATCCATAAATAACTTATAAATATAGATTTCTAGCACTGACTCCTCTTTGTACTGTAGACCTCTGTATTGAACTATCAACATCTATTTAAATGGTTCGGTGGAAATTCATATTTAATTTTTCTAAAGGCCAACTCATAATTTTCCTTTTCAAAAAACTTGAAACTCATAATTTGAATTCAAAGAGTATGGTGCTGCCATGCATCCATTTGTGCAAGCCTGAGACTGGGGATCATGACAACTCTTCGTCTCCCTTAATATCAAATCCATCAGCAAATCTTATTGGTATAACCCACCAAATATCCCTATTCTGTCCATATGTTTCCATTTTTCCCATCACAGCCATCTGATCACATCCACACTACCGATCAAAATGCTTCAACTATTTCCTCTATTTCTTAGACTAAAGATAAAGATATACTAGTTTTTTAAACTGGGCTTTGTCTGCCTCTGCTTTCAGTTTCAACAGATATCTTTCTTTAAATTCTTAAGCAAACCTTTCACTAAAATATAACATGTTATAGAAATGTGCACAAATCTTAGATGTACAGTTTAATTTTCATGAGGTTAATGTACCCATGGAATAGGTTCCTAGAATCAAGAAACAAAATGTTTCCTGTACCCAGAAGTGTCCTGCCTGCCCGCTTTGATCACCACTCCACAAAGGTGATGACTGTCTTGACCTCTACTACAACACATTCATGTTGCCTGTTTTCCAACTTTATATAAATGGAAATTAATGCTGTGTAGTTTCTAAATCTAGCTTCTTTTGTTCCAAATTACCTTGTTCTCACTACACTGAAATATCCTTTTTGTCATACATAAGTTGACTGTGTGAGTTATTTCTGTCCTAACGCTCTGTTCCATCAGTCAATCTGTATTATTCTTGCACCAACATCATACATTGTTGTGTATACTGACATGCCATTTATTCTGTTGCCGTATAAAATTCATTGTACGATACACTACACTTTTAAAAATCCTCTGTACTGTTGATGGAAATATGGGTTGTTTGCAGTTGTTTACTCTTACAAATAATGCTACTGTGAACATTCTTGTACATGTCTTTTGGTGTATATACCTATGCCATCCTGTGAGGTTTATATCTAGATAGCAAGCATGCATATGTCTGAGTTAGATATTTCTGATATTTTCCAAAATGCTTATACCAGTTGATACTCCCACCAGCATTGTATCACAGTTTCAGTGGACTGACACTTGGTATTTTATGTTCTTTTCCTTTTAACAGTGGCTCTGCAGTAATATCAAATTGGGTCTTAATTCGTATTTCTGTGATAACTAATAAAAGTTGAGTGCCTTTCATTTGTTTATTGACTATTTGGATATCCTCTTTATGGAGCGCCTGCCCAAGCTTTTTGCTCAGTTTTTCTATTGTATTGTTGAAAATTTCAAATGGATTTAAGGGCTGTTACTTTTTTTTTTTCATTTATTCTGGCTATGAGTCCTTTGTTGAGAACACATATTGCAATATCCTTTTCCAGACTGTGCCTTTCTTCTTCACTCTCATAGTGGTGTATTTTGATGAATAACACTCATTTTTAAAATGTATTCTGATTTTTCATTTTTTTTATGGTTAACCTTTTCTGTGTCCTATTTAATATATCTTTACCTACCCAACATAAATTATGTAATAGTCTTTTTTTTTCCAAAATCTTTATTATTTTTACCTTTCACAACTAGATCTAAACCACATCTGAGATTGATTTTTTTTTTCTGTAAGCTATGCAGTATAGTTCAAGAAACTCTTTCTTACAAATGGAGGTACAACTGACCTAGCACCATTTATCAAAAGGCCATGCCTTCCCGTACAACACTGAAATACTCCTTTTGTTATGAATCAAGTGATTGTTCATGCCTGAGTCTGTTCTAGACTCATTGGCCAATTGGTCTAATCGTCTGTACCTCCACCAATATCACCTTGTTTTCATTTCTATAGCTTTATGATTAATTTTGATGTCTGGTAATATAGCTCCTACAGTTGGTTCTTCTTTATGACTGCCTTGCTATTTGCATTTCCATGGGCATTTTAGAATCAGTTTGCCAATCTCAAAATAAATTGCTAAAATTTTGTTTGGGGTTTTATTGACTCTATAAAGTCATTTGAAGAGAATTTATATCCTACAATACTGAATTTTCCAATACATAAAAACATAATCCCTCCATCCATTTAGGTTTACCTTAATTTATCTCAATTATGGTTTTTAGTTTTCAGTCTAGAGATTTTTCACATCTTACATTAGATTTATTTCTAAGCATTAGTGTTTCTTTATGCTTTAAAAACATAGAATTGTGGGTTTGTTGCTGTCCAGCTCCTTTTTGGATCTTAATTTCTTTCTCTGTTCTACATACACAGGCCTTTTGCATTCCCTCAAGTTTCTCTCCTTCAACAGGCTTTTTTCTTCTATCATTCCTCTTCTTGCAATGATTGCCTTCTGAAAATCCCTCATACAACTAATCCCCGTGCATTCTTTACATTTCAGCTGAATTTCATATCTTCAAGAATGCCTTCCTCAAGCTACCTTAGGTATTACCTCCCTATTTAATCTACTATGGCAGTTCCTAACCTTTTTTTCTCATATTACTTATCACAGTTGAAAGTTTACGTTTGTAATCATTTGATTTGTGCCTTTGTGAGTTCTGAAAGGGCAGGACCACATCTATTTATTCTTACCCTACTACCTGCAGGGCCTAGCAAAACACCTGGCCCATAGTAGGATCCAAATAAAGATTTTTATTTTTTTAGTGAATGAATGAATGAGCTTCAGCTCTGTTCCAAGCACTTTGTGATGGTATACAGTCAATAAGAAGGTGAGAGAGAATCTCCTAGCCCTTGGCTGATGACTGTAATTTTAATTGTAATATCATAAAATTCAATAAGCTTGTGTAGAAAAATAACTCCATCGTCATCTAGTCTAGCTCTCCTTCTGTTGTGAGAATCTTCTCCACAAAGTACCTGATAGAAAATCATCAAGACTCAGCCTGAATATTTGAAGCGGCAGGAATTATTTTTGGGGGGTCCCCTGTGACATTGATATTGCACTAATGAAGATTTGCAGGAAACGGCATCAGCAGCAGTGAGACTGGGATAATGAGGCAAGCATAGAAAAAGGCTTACTTCAGTGTTACTTGTTGGGGATTTTGAGAGTGATAATTAATCACATCCCTTCCCGTCTGGATTCCAAATCAGGAGAGAAACAGAAAGTGCCATCAGATAGGGATCAAAATATCAACTTTATTGCCATTAAATCTAGATTGGAGTCTACTGTTTCGTATACAATGATAAATGAGACTTACTTCTACTTCCTTTGAAGCTAGATTTACCTGAAGGGACAAAATGAACATCAGGAACTGATTCTCTAGTTTGAGGGGCACTCAACGCTGAGATAGAGTGAAAACACATGTGTATATGGCTTTTACATTATTGATTCCAGCCAAACAAGTAATGGATGTTAGATCCTCACTGATTCATCAATTAGATAAATCAGTCTTTTTCCCAAAGGGAGGAGTAAAAGGCAAGAAAGAGGAGACCCAGCTGTAATGTTAACACTCTTCTTATCTGGGGAGTAAAATGTATGTCCCCTTAAGGGAATCCAAGTATATATGAATAGCATTTACTTAATATTTTGTACATGTCTATGACATGGCTATCAACATATATTAAAAGTGATTATAAACCCCTGATACCACAAAATGAAGGAAAATGTTTGCAAATAATATATCTGGTAAGTGATTGATACTCAGAACATATAAAGAAGTCCTACATTTTAACAACAAAAACAAACAACCTGATTAAAAATGGGCCAAAAACCTGAAGAGACATTTCTCCAAAGGAGATATACAGATGAGCAAAAAGTACACAAAAAGATACTCAACATCATTAGTCATTAGGGAAATGCAGATCAAACCACTGAGATATCAATTCATAGCCATTAAGATGGCTACTGTCAGAAAACAGAAAATAACAAATGTTGATGAGGCTGTGCAGAAGTCGGAACCCTTGTATATTGCTGGTAGGATGCAAAATGGTGCAGTCACTGTGGAAAGCATTTTGGTGATTCCTCAAAAATGTAAACATAGAATTACCGTATGGTCCAGCAATTCCACCTTTGGGTATATACCCAAAATAATTGAAAGCAAGGTTTTGAGGAAATATTTGTATACTTACACTCATAACATCATTATTCACAGTAGCCAAAAAGTGGAAAACAATACAAGTATTCCAGCAACAGTTGAATAAACAATGCAGTGTATACCTACAGTACAATATCATGAAGCTTTAAAAAGGAAGGAATTTTTGACACATGCTACAACATGGATGAACCTTGAAGACATTATTCTATGTGAAATAAGACAGTCACAAAAGGAAAATATTGTGTAATCCCTCTTATATGCAGTTCATAGAGTTGTCAAATTCATAGAGACAGAAAGTAGAATGGTGATTGTCAAGGGCTGGGGACATAGGGAATAGGGAGTCTGTGTTTAATGGGTACAGAGTTTCAGCTGGAGAAGATGAGAAATTGTGGAGATGGATGATGGTGATGGTTGCATAACAATGTGAATGTACTTAATGCCACAGAACTGTATACACTTGAAAATGGTTAAAATGGTAACGTTCACATTATGTATATTTTCCATAGTTAATAAAAAAAACAAAACAGTGAGAGAGACTGTGACATCAGTCCTTTATTAAATGTTTTCAAAGATAAAAAATAGCAAACCAATTATAAAGAAAATGATATTTACTATAAAGTTATGTTTATATAGAGGTAAATTTGGGGAATGCTTATTTTATGAACATATACTAATAACATGCATGTGAGTGGCAGGCATCCATGAGACACAGAACATATAATTTAACTGAACAAAATTGTGAACGCTTTTGAACGTTTATTAAAGTGAGACCTATATGAGTCTATTATGAATGGCTAAATTCTTGCCCTCCTTTCATTTCATCAACAGATAATTGTTGAGCTCTTTCTATGTGTTAGGAACTTTGCTAGGCTGTGGTTTCACAGTGGTGAACAAGATAAGCATAAAATCCAATTTCCTAAAGATTCTATTCTCATGAAGAAGACATAGAGGAACAAAGAAAACAATTGTGTAAATTATTTTTTCGCATTGTCATGAGAGTAATATAAGTAATACATAAGAAGGTAAGCTGGATACCAACAAAGGGAGATCTACTTTAGGTAGCGTGGTCAAGGAAGTCTTCTCCGCAGAGGTAGATTTTAAGCTCAAATCTAAGTGATGAAAGTAAACTACCCATACAATCAGCAGAGAGAAGAGCATCCCATGCAGAGAAGAAAACCTGCATAAAGGCTCTGAAGTGATAAAGAGCTTGGCATGGTCAGAATTCTGAAGAGTAATGTGACTAGAAGGTGGTGAAATAGATAACCAACAAGGACCTATTGTATAGCACAGAGAACTATACTCAATATTTTGTAATAACCTATAAGGGAAAAGAAGCTAGAACAGAATATACATTTATATATATATATATATATCTGAATCACTTTGCTGTACACCTGAAACTAACACAACATTGTAAATCAACTATACTTCAATTTAAACAAAAGTGGTGAGCAAGGGTAAGAACGGGTAAGCAAGGGTAAGAAATGTGGCTAGAATAACTAAATGACTAAATTATTAAATTTTGTTTAATTTCAATTGAATTAGACTTGAATTTAAGCTGGTGATCACTATATTGAATGGTACAGGAGTAATTCATATAGGACCACACAGGCCATGATAAGCTATGAAAAGCAATGGAGAAAGCAGTGGAAAGCCATTGAAGCAAGGGAGTGATGAGATCCAGTGCATATTGTCAGAAAAGGGCTCTTGATGTTTTCGGTGTAAAACACATTAAAGGAAAGTAAGAGTTGGAATAGAACAAAAAGTTAAATAAGCACAGTAATCCATGGAAGAGGTTATATGGCTCAGACCAGAGGGCTAATAGTGGAAATGGAAGGAAGCGGTAACCTTTGAGATACTTCTGGTTCATGAGGACTAATATAAATAATAGGACTTCCTAATGGATTAAGTGAAGGTGAGGGAAGGAACAAAACAAAGTTGGACAATGTTTTGAGTAACTGGGTAAACAGTGGTGCAGTTTATCGAGATAAAGTTGATTAAAGGTGAGGGAGGCCAGAAATATGTTTTGGTGAAAACTCAAAAGAAATGTTTAGACTTGATAAGTTTGAGAGATCTGTTGGCCATTCATGTGAAGATGATATTAGTCCTGTGAATATTTGAGTCTGGAGAAAGGTCAGAGCTGGATAGCAGTGTGGGAGGCATTTGTGTAAAATTAGTATTAAATTGTCGACAACTGACAGGTGCATTTACGGACAGAGGGAGAGCAACAGGAGAGCCCAGGACCAAGCCCTGTGTGACCATGACATTGAGAGTCAGGCTTGAGTCCTAGGGTTCGATTACACCACTTCCCCAGAATTTGCCCATCACTATAAAGTGCAAGGTTAGCATTTCATTTAAATGCTGTTTGTCTTCATTTGAGGTATGCTGGACTTCAGCTTTGCAAATTGGAGTATGATTAATTCATGTTGTATTAAATGCCATTACTACTTCTTAAAGTCACTTTAGAAGGAGAATTCTACTAGTAAAAGAAACTATTGCATTCTAGCTCTTTTAAGTATAGTTGATAACCATATTTTTTAAAATATCAGTGTTTATAAATTTATTTGTTTATTTAATTTATTTTTGGCTGTGTCGGGTCTTCGTTGCTGCACGTGGGCTTTCTCTAGTTGTGGCGAGCGGGGGCTACTCTTCATTGCGGTGCGTGTGCTTCTCATTGCGGTGGCTTGTTGAAGAGCACGGACCCTAGGGGTGCGGGCTTCACTAGTTGTGGCACGTGGGCTCAGTAGTTGTGGCTCACAGGTTCTAGAGCACAGACTCAGTAGTTGTGGTGCATGGGCTTAGTTGCTCCGCAGCATGTGGGATCTTCCCGGACCAGAGCTCTAACCCGTGTCCCCTGCGTTGGCAGGTGGATTTTTAACCACGGTGCCACCAGGGAAGCCCCAAAATACCAGTGTTTAGAGATTTCTTTTTCTCTAGGCAATATTAATAACTTTAGGGTTGGAAGGATAATAATAGGTGGGTAGATTAAGGGAAGTTTTGGGAGTTAACAGCATGGGTTAAACCACTTTCAGCAGATACAGAACATGAGAGGAACTGCAGAACTAAGGCCCTATCCCCTGTCTGTACATCATACAGATGGGGCATTTTCCTGATGAACGTTCCTTCTTCCCTCCCCTCTCTGTCATTCAATAGAGTCAATAAGAAATGAATCTTTACTTTGTAGATAGCACTTGCTATCTAACTACCTGAATAAAAAAAAAAATCAAGACTTGGAAAAGATAATGCCAGCATGCAATTCAAAATTTGGACCTATGAAATAAGACAATTTATGGAGCTTTGGAAGAATCCAGCAAATATTCACCTTTGCCAATATCCTGCTTGTGCCTACTAACTGGTTATTTACCCAGGCTTAGCTTACTCAAAATGAAAATTGTCTCAGCAGATTTTGAATAAGACAATAAGCACTTCATTTTCACTATGGATGTCACCAGAGTTCTCTTCTTCCAATTGAAACAATGCAACATCTCTGCAATTAAATGCAGTATTTTTGAACATGTGTGTCCCCCTCCTGGATGACATAGGTCATGTATATAGACCAAGAACCCTGATTGTAAGCAGGCACTGTTTTGTTTTGTTTTTGTTTTTCTTTGATGGTAATGTTTACCATCTGTTTACCCTGCTATATTGTCTTGTGTTCGTACCAAAGCACTGAAGGCACCTCTGACAGAGAAATGCTGTATGTCAACACTTTCCATCATTTTCTTCTCCGTGCCCCAAAGCCATTCCTAAGGATTTAGTTTTCTGTGGAAATATTTCAAATGAAATTCTCTTTAGAAGTCTTCCCATTTCAATAAGTCACAGAACTAGGAAATGTTTGGTGAAATACAAAGCGCCTTATAATATGGGATAATTATCAATTTATCAGAACTTTGGAATAAATACAATAAGTGCAAAATGAAAAAGAAAGCTTGTGGTCTACAATATTTCTTCTGAAACTACAAATTGAGATCATGTGGGCAAAAGCAAGTAAGAAGGTAATACAGTAATAGGCTTTGTGCCCTCAGGGCCACAGATTTGATACAACCCAGAAGATTGCTTCAGTGAACTATCTTTAGTGTGTCTGTAGTTCTTTAGCATTTTTACGTATTTGTGTATCAATCTCTCATAAACCCTAAAGCAACACAATGTGATAGAAATTTATGTCTGATTTTCAGATAAGGAAACAAAATTAAGGAATTATGGGTCTTATAAATAAAAGAGCTCAGGTTCAACCCTAGGTATTGACTTTTTGTCTAATGATTTTTTCCCCCAACATTTTGCTGTTGTTTCCTATGTTTTCCAGTACTATTGGTGACTTCTGGCTTTATTAATAAGACTTCTATGAACTCTAGGCAAATACAGGTGTCTGTGTCTGGTTTCCTGATTGGGTTTATGAAGAACATTATTTCATAAACAAAATCAGAAGCTTCATTGTCTCTCTGGCCAATTACATGGACTATGCCTCAGGGTTTCAGACCAAATATTTTTTAAAAAACCAAACCATTTCCTGAATGTAAATTATTTTTTTCCGAAAGGAGCCCTGTAAAACAACATGACTAGTTATATCCTCTATCACCACAAAGAGCAATGTACTGTTGGGGGAAGCCCATTCTGGTGGTACAACATGCCTATCAGACCAGAGATGTCCAAAGAAGCATGTAAGTCATTCCTGTCTTTCCCGTTTATTTCTCTACTGTTCGTTAACATTTAATCAAATGCAACCTCATCCTTTCAGTTGTTCAAGTTACAAACAAAAACAGCATCTTTTTTATTGTTAAATTTTTTTATTCAAATACTGTTGATTACCAATGTTGTCTTAGTGTCTGGTGTACAGCAAAGTGATTCACTTATACATGTGTATATATTCTTTTTCATATTCTTTTTCATTATACTTTATTACAAGATATTGAACATAGTTCCCTGTGCTCTACAGTAGGACCTTGTTGTTTATCTATTTTATACACAATAGCTTGCATCTGCCAATCATAAACTCGTAATTTATCCCTCCCTGCTTCCACTTTCCCCTTTGGTAGCCAAAAGTTTATTTTCTCTGTCTGTAAGTCTATTTCTATTTTGTAAATAAGTTCATTTGGATCATATTTTAGATCCCACGCATAAATGATATCATATGATATTTGTCTTTCTGTCTGACTTACTTCACTTAGTATGGTAATCTCTAGGTTCATCCATGTTGCTGCAAATGGCATTATTTCATTCTTTGCTATAGCTAAGTAGTATTCCATTGTATATATATATACCAAATCTTCAAAGACAGCATCTTTGATTTCTTTTTCTCTGAATCACTAAAAATCACAAATCACCTGTTTGTTCTGCAAGTACATAACAAGTATTTTGCAAGTATTTTCTTCTACACTAAAATACATCTCCACTCTCACCACCCTCCTTCACCTCTCAGTACATGACAAGTATTTTGCAGGTATTTTCTTCTACACTAAAATACATCTCCACTCTCACCACCCTCCTTCACCTCTCAGTTGGACAATTCTAACAGCCTCCTTACAGTTTCCTGTTTCCACACAACCCACGTGCCACCAGTCCTGAGGGAGGTGCCCACCTGTCCAGATTAAACTCATAGCATTCTCCACTTTGCTCACCAATCTCAAGCCATTTGGGTCTCTGGTGTGTTTATAATTTGCCAGATCTGCAAATTCCTCTTCCATCTGGCTGAAATGCTCACTTCCATGGCTTTGAGTGTTTTACTTTTTTGACTCCCTCAGTAATCAACATAAATGCATCTTTTCAGAAGAGGCCTTTCTTCCCTACAGCAACTTAATGGTGTCCCTCAACTATTCACTAACTCATCACCCTGTTTATTTCCTGCATGTGCTTACTACAAAGGGAAAGATTCCCATTCATGTATTTGTTTACTTTATAATTTTCTGTTTCTTCTACTATGCTATGCATTTCATAAGGGCAGTGTCCATATATGTCCTTTCATTGTCTATGCACCAGTGTTTGTCATAGTATGTAATCAATACTCATTTGATTGAATGAACAAATGAATGAATGAATGAGTGAATGAACATGAATAACAGCTATCCAAAGCATTGTGATATTCAAAAAAGAGCTGATTGCTATAAACCCAGCCTCCAAGCTGACTCTTCCTTAGCACTTGCTGTTCGTTAAGAATTATTAAATGACTCATCATCTTTACTATTACATTATAACGCTTTTTGTCTAATGGACCTTTTTGTCTAAACTAAATTATATTTTAAGTGCAAGCTATGCAGGTATTTTGCCCATTTTTCCTTTCTGAGTTGCTTTTTCTCAGAGCTAGCATGATTAGTTTTGGACATTGATTGCCCCTTCTGCTCCCATAGTAAACTAAAGTTTCATTTCTCTCCAAGTGCAGGAAAATGTATTTCTTCTGCATGCCACAAATGGTCACAGGCTTTATTAATGCTTGTTGTCTCCTTGTCTCTCCTGCTTATGCATATGTGTCTTTATATAAGTAGTGGATGTGACTTGAATATTTCTGCATTTAATCGCTAAATTATACTAATATCAATAGATAATATAAAAATAACAATAACCCCTATTCCTGCCTTGGATGTATACCATCAATATACACTGAATGCACAAGAAAATCAGCCAATAACAAGGCAAAGTATCTAGTGCTATTACAAAATTAATATAATATTAATTAAAAGAAGATTACAAAGAGAGAGGAGGAGGAGAGTTATCATAAGCTAAACTTATATTTTAGGTGCACTGCACACGTGACACCTAATCCCAGCAATAGCCCCTCTAAGAAGGAAACATTGAGTCCTCCAAAGGATAAAGTATATTACATGTCAATGATGTATACTTCTAGAGGCCATAAATTAGTAAAAACCTTATCTGAGATTTAATCTAAAATCAATCTGATTCACAGTCCCAGGAATTTCTATTTTTGCAGGCTTCCCTTGCAGGTAGAACTCATATATAAAGATGAGTGGACCCTCATCGTCCTGTGTCAGTGTGGTTTGATTGGGTCTTCTAGAAAGTGGAAGTTTCCTTGGAACATTCAGTTGCAAAGAAGTTTGAAGAGGAAGTGACCCACCTCTGCCTTCCCAGACCTGTAATATAACCTGGTGAAATTTCTGTAGTCTCCTTATTTAGTCTTTGTTTCCCCAAACATTACAAATTTGATATCATTTTCCTTTTCTATTTGATAGTCTGTTTTCCTGGATTAATACCTGCCAGAGTAGACACAGGAAAACAGAACACTGGAAAAGTTATCGAAATGACCTCTTTTGTTATCCCATTCTCTTTGACATTGCAATGAATATAAGTTAGATGAGCATATAATATGGTGCTATTTCAATTATTTCACATATATGTTAGCATGTTGTGTTTTGTACTGATCAATTATGCATGTCCATGACTTTGAAGAGAGACATCCTAGAACTTCCAGAGGTAATACATTATTTCTTTACATTGGAGATTTGAACCTTGGTCATCCAGGGATGTCAAGCCAGACCCAGTATGAACAAGTGCCAGGAACTGACCATTATGCAACCATCTTATAGTCGGGTCAGTGATGTGGAACAATTAACCAGTCTTGAATTCTGGCCTATTTAAGGGACAGTTCCCTGCTCTATACAATTCTCTGGGTAGTATGGGTTCTCAATAAATAGTGCACAGTATCTGCTTGACACTATTTGACAAATCCTCCTGTGAGTTAGAAACAAGATACACTTCAAATAGAGCTGAGGAGTAATTAAAATATGGCTAAAGGGTCCTGTTCTAACTCTAACAATTTTTTTTTTTTTGCACTGAGACTTTATTTTTAGCTTCATGTTAGTGGTAATTTTATGCAGAAGGGAAATTGGGTTGGGTTCTCAGAGCTGTGTATGTCCTTATTTGAACACCTCTTTTGACTTCTTTCATGGGACTCTGTTGATTTCATGCAAAATTATGCAGGAAGAAGTAAAAAGGGAATGTTCCCCAGTCATGTGCCTGGTTTGCTTTAAACTCTGTCAATACCAGTTATGAGAAATGCTACCTTGTCCTTCTTTAGAACTTACTAAGAGAGGCAGGTGGTGGATATAAACTAATGAAATGTATAGAATATTTTTAAATGTCTAACAATGCCAAGCAGAAGCATTCACTGTCCTGCTTAAAATTCTAGATTAAATTAGTTTAGCAGTCTTGTTCTTAAATGGGAGACCTGGTAGTGTAGTTGGAAAATAATGCATTTGGGAGCTAGATGGAATAAGTCTCCTTCTTGATTTAGCAGAATGACTTAGGGTAAGCCCTTAGTTCTTAGAATTGGTGGAAATTGTAAAAATTTCTTAATTTGTAAGCCAAAATTAATTAACCTTATGTCATAAAGTTAATTATGATTACATAAATAAAATACATGGAATATTTTCTATCACAGTGACAGCAGCTAATATAATTAATTAACATAGTCATGAGAGTAAATACTACTACAGTACTAGAAATATTTTGGTTTGTCAAATAACTTTTATTTAAAAATTTGATTGAGATATAGACATATATTAATTTCATGTATATAACATAATGATTCAGTATTTGTATATATTATAAAATGATCACTACAATGATAAAATATTTTTTTAAAAAGGAAAATCTTGGGCTTCCCTGGTGGTGCAGTGGTTGAGAATCTGCCTGCTAATGCAGGGGACACAGATTCGAGCCCTGGTCTGGGAGGATCCCACATGCCGCGGAGCAACTAAGCCCGTGAGCCACAACTACTGAGCCTGCGCGTCTGGAGCCTGTGCTCCGCAACAAGAGAGGCCGCGATAGTGAGAGGCCTGTGCACTGCGATGAAGAGTGGCCCCCACTTGCCACAACTAGAGAAAGCCCTCGCACAGAAATGAAGACCCAACACAGCCCAAAATAAATAAATTAATTAATTAAAAAAAGAAAATCAGAGAGAACATTAAAAAGAAAATCTTCCCCCATCTCCTTCACTCAGCAAAAGATTTCTTTACACAACTCTGAACATAATCTCAAGCTTCTTTTCCCTTTAATTATCACACATCCTGAATGAAGAGGGTCTGAGTTAATGAGGTTTTGTTTCATGTGCACCATCATAAGTAAAAGGAATTTTAATCACATGGACAGAGCTACATAAATTTAACATTGTACTTAATCTTGAAATTACATCATTTGAATATCATACACGTTAAAGGCCCTTTCTTGGCTGTAGTACTTCATGAGGCCTAATTGGCTCACTCCAAATATGGGATATTTAATATTTAAGAGGAATAAAAGAACAGCTGTTTCCCACTAATTGTTGGAAACTCTGCTGTATCTGAAAATTTCGTTTCACAAGATGTGAATTATTTTATTCCTGAAACACATCATAGGTAAATTATTTTGTGTTTTAGCATATTAAGTCTTACAGCCTAGTATAAACAGAACTGAACAAAATAGAACTGCACATTTAAAAGTCGAAAGAACAAGCCCACTGCGTAAAGTCAAATATCATCAAAAAGATCAATCATATAAACATGACCCATAGGATAAAAATGGACACACAGATATTTTGTCATCTCTAAAATTGGAACTAGCAAGTTTTCATAGTAATGTTAGACCATTAAAATATAGAAAGAAAAGTTATTATTTCCTGACTATACATTTAAAATATTTTGATAATTTTCTTATAGTCTCTACCAATTCTAACAGTAAACCAAAAGTTCTCTGAGGGTTTCCTTCCAGCAACCATATGGAAGAAACAGCTGTTCTTTCATAAATAAAGAAAATTTTGCTTGGTATTGCAAAATGTCTCTTCTATTCCTAATATAAGGGGAAAGGTGGAAGAAGACCTAGATTATGCTTCCATGTTCATTCAATTTTACAAGACGGGTTTGTTCACTACAGGACTTAGATGCTAAACCAAAGTATCACAAAGAAATAAAAGGAGTTTTGGTTTCAGAGTATAAAGTAGCAATATTTGAACCTAGAGTAAATTCAAAGGGGTTATGAACTCCATAAAATATTGAAATCATAGCCATCACATGGTTGATAAACACTCAGCAGGCTATTAACCAGAGAAAATATATGGATGTTTTAATAACAAGTTGTTGGTATGTCCACTAACAGCTGATGAGGTAGGGGGATTTTGAAAACTCTAGCCCTATATTAAGAATGAAATTAGTTTGTAATATTTATAGAATTGAGTAAACAACAAGGTCCTACTGTAGAGCACAGGGAACTATATCCAATATCCTGTGATAAACCATAATAGAAAGAACATGAAAAAAAATATATATGCATATACATATATATATATGAATCACTTTGCAGTACAGCAGAAATTAACACAACATTGTAAATCAACTATACTTCAATAAAATACATTTTTAAAAAAGAATTAAATTAGTTTGATCACTTTTCAAATTGTAACTTCTTTCCCTGTGTCCCAACAATTTACTTTTCCAAAATTGACTTTCTGAATTTTTAGGTGTTTGGATTGTTTCAAGTATTTCACTGTTTTTGTTGTCAAATTTTGAGAGAGGAAGGGAAGGAAGGAGGAAAAGAGAGATGGAAGAGAATCTGTAGCATATAGGGGCTGTTGCTGGCAATTATGAGAAGACGTGTATGGGGAAAATATCCTAGTGAAGTGGGAAAGTGGAATTGAATTAAATGTATTGAGTGATAATAATTTTTGTAATAATAGCAGTTACCGCTTATTAAATGTTGGCTATGTGCCAGTTACTGTTAAATACTTCCTATGGCTTTTGTCAAGTAATCCTCATAAAAACACTATAAAGTGATATTATGTTTATATGCATTTTACAAAAACGAAATGATGCTTCAATACAACAAATAACTTGCTCAAGGCCATAGAGCTAATAAATGGCAAAGCTGGGAATTGAGCCAACATTGATTTGGCTCCAAAGTATATCTCATAACCACTAGGATGTACTGCACTGGGCTAAGCCCTTTGCATGCATCATCTCGTTGACTTATTGTAACACTTTGGACATATACTATTAAGCTCTTTATTTTGTTATTAGATAGAAATATTGAAGTTCAGCGAGGTTCACGAACTTATTATGTAAGTTCACCCAGCAGAGCAAGGTTTGAGCCCATGTCTGTGACACTCTTTGTACCAAGCGACACTTCCCTTTGGAGGAGTGGATAAATTGATAAGAATGTTTAGGACTTGAGTTTAAAGCAAACGAAAAAAAGGAAAATTAAGGGATCCCTGTTCGTCTTATTGGAAATTTCAAGAGGATTCATAGTGGGGATGATGACTCTGAAAGAACTGAGAGGTTAAAGTGAATCAAGTTTGGCTCGTTTTCTTGTCTGCCTTTTAGGTATTCTTTACTTCATTTGATTGGTTTTGATCACCCATTCCTGTGAGTTGTTGGATCCTGAATCCCTTTCACTTGAGTAAGAAAAAGAACCTAGAAGACAGAAAACTGATTAGAAAAGAAATGAAAGCAATTCTGTGAGTGCCTGTCCTTCATGAATCCAGCACTCCTAAGATGTATAAGATAGAGGAAGAAGCTCACCTCTCACCTGGAAGGTTGCAGTATCCTCCGAGGTGGAATCAAGTCATCTCTGATGCCTTTAATCACACTCCACCCTGCAGTCAGAGGGATTTTTTCCAAATACAAGACCAATCCTGCCACCTTGTACTTTTGAACCCTTTCAGGAGCTTCCCATTGCTCTAAAATGAAGACAAAGCAAGATTCCTATCTTCCTCTCCAGTCTGCTTTTACATCTTGCTGCCCCCAACACACATTTTCAGCTACAAGTCTTCTGTCCATTTTTTTTTTCAGTGTCTGGTACTTGTTATGACTTTTCTTTTTGCTCTTTCCTCTTGCTGGAATGCTTTTCCCCTTCCCTAGCCAGGTGGCATAATGGAATCCACCCTTCCCATCAGCGCTAGCCTTATTTCCCCCAGAAGCCTTCTCTGATCTCCTTGATTAGCATAAGAATCCACCTGAGACCAACAGTACTTGCCCTTTGGAGCAGTAATTATAGTGGAATTTTTCTTGACTGGTGTTTATCTCCCTCTCTAGGCTATGGGCTCATTGAAGGCAGCAAGTTTATACTTACCATTGTCTTCCTAGCCCTCACACTGTGACTGTCAGCTACTGTAATGTGGTAGCTGTTCTCCAAGACTGACTTGCAAAAAAGCCGGTCTCCTGGATTCATGCCCTTGGCTAGTCCCCTTCCATGTTGAATATAAGCTGGCCCCATGACTCACTTTATCAATAGAACATGTAAGAAATGACACTGTGCCAGTGATGGGACTAATCCTTAAGGTGGCCCAATGGCTTTCACTTTTGCGCTTTTGGAGAATACGAAGATGTCATGTAAGGAGTCCAGAAACCCTTCTAGAGAGACCCTGGGAAGAACCCATGATCCATGTGGAGAGAAGAAGTCCTGAGGCTACATGAGGAAGGGGAGAGGTCCAGCTCTCCCAATGTCTCAGTCAAGCCTCCAGTTGACTTTTGTCTCACCTGCCATCTGGTTACAACTATATAAGATGCTCCAAGTGAGACTAGAGAAAGAACGGCCTATCTGTGCCCAAGCAGCCCACAGAACTGTGAGATACAATATGATGTATAAGATACAATATGATGGTAATTGTTTTATTTATTTATTTTTAAATCTTATTTATTTTTGGCTGCGTTGGGTCTTTGTTGCTGCGCACGGGCTTTCTCTAGTTACGGCGCGAGGGGGCTACTGTTAGTTGCAGCGCGTGGGCTTCTCATTGCGGTGGCTTCTCTTGTTGCAGAGCACAGGCTCTAGGTGTGTGAGCTTCAGTAGTTGCAGCATGCGGGCTCAGTAGTTGCGGCACACAGGCCCTAGAGCGCACGTGCTTCAGTAGTTGTGGCATGCAGCCTGAGTAGTTGTGGCACATGTGCTTAGTTGCTCTGCAGCATGTGGGATCTTCCCCGACCAGGGATCGAACCCGTGTCGCCTGAATTGGCAGGTAGATTCTTAACCACTGTGCCACCAGGGAAGTCCCTGATGGTAATTGTTTTAAGCCGATAAGTGTTATTGCTAGTTACACACCGCCAGATAACTGAGAGTGATACATAATAAAAATTGTAAAATGTATAGATTCATCCAGTTTTCTCATGATTGGATTCTTCTTACTCAGAATGTAGAAAAAGGTGTCAGGATCAGACCTGTAAGGATTTTCTTCTCTTATGGACCCTCTGTGCTCATCAATTGCAAAATTCTGTTTATGTGGTGGATATGAAAGCACATGGCTCTTAAATTAACTCTTGCCTCACTAGCCTGTACATACTAAAAGAGTCACTTTAACACGTAATAGCAAATTTTATTGTTTTAATGCCGAAATTGTTGATGGCAGGGCCTCACCCCCTTCAAAAAACAACTCCTCTTTCCAATATTTCCAGAGGATTTTCTACGTGTGCCCAGAAGCCAGTCCTCTGGACTACTCTCCAATCATGCTTCTTTGCATATCTAGCATTTACCAAGGGTGCCATGTGCTCTGCTGGTGCTTCACTTTCTAGTCTTTGGAGCAAATGCTCTTCTATCCATGATTCCTTCTCCCAATGTTCCCAGTTATGCAAAACACAAGAGATACCAACCAAGTATTGTGTGGCTTTCAGTCCTCACTGCACTGGATACATGATGCGTTCTGTGCAGAAATGTGGAAGCTGTCCCTCGTTCCATAATACAAACTAGAGGTGGATAGCAGTCACTGGTTCATGGGAACTGAATTCCCTGGATTAAGGTCTAGTCCCTCCTTAGGAATGATCTTTTGCAGCTCATGACTTTACTTGCTGAGCCCTTGGTTTCTCCTTCTGGACCACCCTTCCTTTTCCATAAGAAGTAATCCCTGTTTGTAGCTGAATCGTGTTTATAGCTCATTTACTGACCATAGTAATATGGGTATTCTTGGCTTCTGTTCATTTTGCACTGTTTCTGTCACTTTGGGCATAATAGGATATCATTCCTTTAAAAACTTTATGGGCTCTCTGTGTATTAAATTGTAATTTGTTCTATTAGAAAAAATATACTCTACTTTGCTTCCCCTCTGAGGTTGCTGTGGTAAGATGCCCTTAATAGTCTTAGAACCTTTATTATTTAACAGGTATTGCCACTATTATTATTCATCATTTAATATAGAGCATATTATCCCTCTACCCTGGTTTTCATCTTTTGCCCTGCAGCCATTTCTTACTTTGAGAATGTTTTCTTGGGAAAGCCTAGGGCTGAAAAAGTTGTTTTCATTTTTTTTCCATCAAACCTGTTAGCTTCCTTAATTTTTCTGGAAATTTTTCCCAATATCTAAACCTTTCTATCTTTAGTTTATCTGCCTCTTGTCATTTAGGGCCATCCTGAGTCCAGATATTATACTGTTGTCTCCATTTCCCCATTTCTCTAGAATCTCTAATACCGCTGTGAAAATATCCTCCTCCAAGACCCACAGTGTTTTTCTCCTTGTCTATCAACTTAGTCAACTAGATGGGTAAACAAGTCACCAGATTCCAGATTCCTTATACTTCCATTGTAAGTCTCTGTTTGGGCTCAGCTAGGGTCTCCAATCACATACGAAAACTCTAAGCCTAGGTAGAGGAACTTTCAATCAAGTAGAAGATGCCCAAATGGTCACCTTAGTTTTGTTTTTATTGTACTGGGATGTAGGTAGATACTTATTAGCCTCATAGAACCTTAATTTATTCATCTCTGTAATCACATAATTAACGTACAGGATTTTTCTTGAATTCAGTTAGATGTTATGTGCAGATTTCCTGTCACATAGTAAATGTTGAGATAAAGGGTCTTTATGGTAGACATTTTATTTGTTATGTGCATGCATGTGTGTTTGTTTGAAAGTCAACCAGATCCATTTTAATGGCATTGTTAACATGGATAAGTTATTTTACCCATCTCAACCTCATTTATTTTTAAAGCAAAAACTTTAGCAAAATGAAATCACACTGTACATACATTGTTTCATCTTTTTATTTCATAATATTTCATGTACATTTTCAGATTTCCTACAGAATTATGTTTAATGACTACATGGAACACCAGAATTATTTAACTAGTCTCCTGTTGTTGGCTGTGAGATCGTTTCCAATTTATTGCTATCTTATAATTATGCTGGGATGAAATACCCATAAATTATTTCCTTGAGATATATTCTTAGAAAGGGAATTACTGGTTCAATGGATCTGCTTATTTAAAACACGTTAACATATATTTCCTAGTTACCTTCCAGAGAGACAACCAATTTTATTCCTCCACAACACTGCATTTATCGAGTTTTTTTTTTAGCTCTGTCAGTTTTGAGAGGCCAAAAGCAGTATTTCCTCATTTTAATAGCTACAGTTTTTAAAACTCATAGTTATTACTTATGGTGATGTTTTTGTGCCTTAAGCCAACAGTTGAACAACAGTAATTACCTCGAATGTACCCTTTGACAACATTTTCACATTTATTATTTTGCATAATATACCCAGCAGCCTTCGAAGATAAATAGTGGAACCAATAATCATTAAATTCTGTCAAAGCATAATAATTAGTGTCTATAAGTAGTCATACATAGACCTCCAAATTTCAAACTTAGGGTGAATTTCTTCAGTGAGACCTGCCATTCTCAGGGTTGATTAGAAAAACAATTTGTTTCTTAGAACTAATCCTTTTTGGATAAAGATGAGAAGGTATTATTTCATCTTGGCCTTGTGAATAGATGAGCTAACTGCTGACTAGGCAGTTTATCTCTTCTCAGGCTTTCCTGGCATGCCTATGAAGGCAATCCCTATTCCAATGATAGTAACATGATTTTCTTTATTTATGTGCTATTCTAGTAAATTCTGTTACTTTCATTTTTTCATCTTTAAGTCTTGATTTAACTAGACTTTACTGTCAAGTGAAACATTAAAGATATATATTTAGGTAGATACATTCCATATGGTTTACATATGTGTGTATATACTTCCTCAAATCAATAGCTAGTTGTTCTAGCATTATTCATTAAATACTCCTAAATAATTTTTTAAATTGTTATTGGGTTATGACATCTGGGTTAATGACATCTTTATCACATGCTAAATTACTTTAAAAGTGTCTTGTGATTTAAAAATGTTCATTTATCTGTTAGTTTATCCCTGTGACAGTGTTCTGTTGTAATTACACTAATATTCTGAGATCCTTTATATCTGGTAGGGCTAATTCCACCAATTTCTTTTCTCATTGTCATAGTTAGTCTCTGTACAAATATTAGAATTATTTATTTTAAGTGACAAAAAAAGACAGTTTGACGAAGGTTTTCACAACTAAACTTCGGGGCCGTAGGGGAAGAGAGGAGATACTATTTTCTTTGGCCACATTCCCCCTGGCTGTTGAAGCAGATGAATAGATTTTTAGCAACTTGCTTTATCTAACTGTTTACAGCTTTATTCACTAGTAGCTATTTTACTCATCACAGGGAATTTTCATGTAATGAAGTAGGCTAATTCAGTTTACTGAAACTGTACGAGGGAGTAAAAAGACAAATTTTTATTCAGTAGTTTAAGATTTTTGCTTAGATAAAAAGCCACACAGCTGCTTATGGTCTGCTGGCTCTTGAATTCGCAAAGAAACTAGAAAGGCAAAGAAACTACTTACGTAGAAAAACCAGGGATTCAGAGCGTGTAATACCTTCCACTTCATCTCATCATTACAAGTTGAATTAACTTGAATTAGCTGAATTAACTGGCCAGTTAATGAAGCCCAGTTTAAAAGAAAATTAGAGACGCTAAATGCAAGTGGAAATACAGAACGTAGTAAATGCATAGCTGCTTTTCCAAACACAGAATGTTTCTAATTTACGTATAGTTTAAGCTCTGAAAGTTCAGTCTAAATCTGGGTTTGAACCTTGAACGTATCTATCCACTGCACAGCAGTGCATTAAAATTGAGGTTTCAAAAAATAATAAATAAACTGCCCCATCTGAAAAAAATAAATAAAATAAAAATGAGGTTTCTAGAAAACTAAAAGATAGAATGGAGGCAAAATTCCAAGGCCAAATTTCCATGTGTAGATTTTTCAAAGGAAATTAGGGAAAACCAGTTTCAGACCTCTTGGAATGTTCCAACCAGGGAAAGTGTATAGGAAAAGGCATAAGAATGTGAAGAAAAAGGGAGTTTGGAAATGAGTTTCTGTGAAGGGAGCTGTTGTAGGGCTTTGAGTTCCCACTTCCTCTTTGAGAGGAGAGTCAGGATCTGTTCTGTTCCACTCTAAACCTAGTAAAGTGAGTTTCAAAAGGATCCTCCGGATCATACTGAAATGAGTTTCTTGCATTTGGGGGCTGATGCCTGACTTACACCTAGGAAAGCTGAAGTCAACTCTGGGGTGGGGTTTGACGCCAAGCCAGGAACTCTGGAAGGTAAAACAGGCTGTTTATCTGGAGGTGGAACCAAAAGAATGCCCTGAATTGAGGTGGGTGTTCAACCCCAGAGTTTATGGGGCACAGGTATGTAAGAATGTTCATAATGGGCCACAGCCCAAAAGAGGTTGTCTTGGACATCGTTCAATAGAACTGTCTGGGAAAGTGAGACCTGGGCAGAAAGAGACGTGAGATGAGACAAGAGGTGTAGGGAAAAGAAAGCAAAACACAAGGTAGCCGAATGCAGGTACATCTGTTTAGGCTAAGGCCACTGCAGGAGGTAGGAAGTCAACAGTCAAGCTCAAGGAGCCAATGGAAACCTGTGTATCAGAGAAAACATAAGCCAGGCCCAGCCATGGTCTCCAGATTTAACCACCTGCCTCACAAAAGAACACAAGCCACCAGTCAAATAAGAACTAACCTACATCCTTACCTGTTTTCATCCCCTCTGCCCAGTCCTCCCAGTACTCAGGTTGCATCTGATTGAATTAAATCAACAGTTAGAAGCAAAGAAAGACTTCAGAGGACACAGGAGAAAGTAATACACTTTTCTTCCCTCACTATAGTTCTTGAGCCCAAAGCTGGCCCAGGTTGTGGAAGGAAAGAAGAAAAAAACTTATCCTAACTCATATGTGACTTTTGATTAATAGTTAGGACTGAAAATGCTAACAATGTGTTACTTAAAGTGATCCTAGGACTGCTATTATCGAAGAGCGAGCCAGAAGAGTCACGGACTTCGTCATACTTTTGCCCAGGGAAAGGGAAGCTTTATGTCCTCTAAATAAAACGTAAGATGGCAATGGCAAATGTTTTGCTAAGAATGCATTCTAGGCAGTCCAGCAAACAAGTAGCAAATAAAAACAAGTATGGAATCATAACTTAATATTAATTTTAGCCCAAAATAGTTATTTCAACCCATAACGTAGCTGAAATTTTCTGGAGTCCTGGGAAAATATTTTCCTTCTCCAAGCTCATTTCAGCCTAATCTAAAACCTGGAGTCCTTGGGCAGAGGACCTGAATAGACATACAGATAAGCACCAGACACCAAAAAAGATGCTCAACATTACTAATCACCAGGGAGATGTAAATCAAAACCATATTGACATACCGTATCACACCTGCCAGCATAACTGTTAGCAAAAAGACAAGAAATAACAAGTGTTGGCAAGGATTTGGAGCAAACAGAACCCTTGTGCACTGTTGGTGGGATTGAAAACTGGTATAGCCACTATGGGAAACAGCATGGAGGTTCCTCAAAAATTAAAAATAAAGCTACCATACAATCCAGCAATTCCACTTCTGGGTATTTAGCAGAAGAAAACAAAAACACTAATTTGAAAAGATATGTGCACCCCAATGTTAATTGCACCATTATTTACAATAGCCAAGATATGGAAGCAACCTAAGTGCTCATCAATAGATGAATGGATAAAGAAGACATAGTATGTATATACCACTGTGTGTGTGTGTATATATATACACACGTATATATACATACATATACATCCAAGTAATAAACAGTGGTGTATAACTCATCTGTAAAAAAGAATGAAATATTGACATTTGCGACATCATCGATGGATCTAGGGAGTATTATACAAGTGAAATAAGTCAGACAGAGAAAGACAAATACATTATGATTTCATTTATATGTGGAATTTAAAAAACAAAAGAACAAACATATTAAAACAGAAACAGCCTCATAGGTGCGGAGAACAAACTAGTGGTTGCCAGAGGGGGTGGGTGTGGGAGGAGAGACAAAATAGGTGTAGAGGATTCAGAAGTACAGACTTCCAGTTATAAAATAGATAAGTCACGGGGATGTGATGTACAGCTTAGGGAATATAGTCAATAATATTATAACCTTGTATGGTGACTGTTGATAACTAGGCTCGTAGTGGTGATCATTTTATAATGTACAAAGATAATCACTATATATACACCTAAAACTAATATGATACTGCAAGTCAATTGTACTTCAATAAAAAGAAAAAATCTTGAGTCTTGAGTTTTCCCACCATTCAACTGAGCGTCTTGTGTATAGATTCAAAGTCATTAGACTGAGATCTGAGCCCTGTATTCTTCATTTCTGTCCACTTGGAGAGTAGACTCTTGACATACACTATTAATAGTGACGTACAGTATTAATCTGACCCCGTGTGTATGGGAACTGAGAACAGATAATTATGACTGTCTTCAATGGCATCAACCTTATCCCCATCCTCTCTGCTTCACCTCATCTCTATCAGAAGGATTTATATACAGTAGATTTGTATTCCTTCGAACTCACAAAGTTTGTACTTTTTCATTCTCTCATCTGTTCACCATGATTAATCATTCACTTAATATGTATAGGATATTTTCAACATGCCAGTTAGTAAAAGTTAAAAGAAACAGAAAAAAATGGGAAATGTTAAGTCTTGGGATCGTGACCAAATATGATAAAGTGTTTGCCACCCATCCTTATTATTTAAATGGAAAAATAGATGAGAAAGATTAATAATGCAATTTCTTTGGAAAGGGTTATTGAAAGTCTGTGCATATCTTCTCTATAAGAGGCCAGGGTTTACTGCCTGAAAATCTCTGAAAAGTGAGTTGATAGGTGGTGAGCTAGAGAGTGTACTGACATGTGGAATGTTGCAAAAAAAAAAAAAAAAATCCAGTGCATTAGACTAAATATTTGTGTCCTCCCCAAATTTACATGTTGAAATCCTAACCCCTAATGTGGTGGTATTAGGAGGTGGAGCCTTTGGGGAGGTAATTAGGTCATGAGGGTGAAGCCCTCATAAATGGGATGAATGCCTTATAAGGTGACCTTAGAGAGTTCTCTCTTGTTCTCTTTGTTCCTGTATGAGGACACCGTGAGAAAATGGCCATGTATGAACCAGAAGTAGGTTCTCACCACACACTGAATCTGCAATGCCTTGATCGTGGACCTACTAGCCTCCAGAACTGTGAGAAATAAATGTTTTTTTTAAGCCACCCATTAATGGTACTTTGTTACAGCAGACTACACTAAGGCATCCATGCAGTATCACAAAAGAGCCTACAAAGTTTCTTATGAGAGAAAAAGCCAACATCTGGGCATCCACTTTTTTTTTTTTTTTTTTTTTTTTTTGGCATCCACTTTTTTGAGGACATCAAATCCAGATTACAGCTGCACCCAGGCAAGAAGGCCTTTTCAACCCCTTTTCCTCTAATTCTCACTCTCAGGTGAACCTAACCCTTGAGCGGACACAATTAGAAATGTGAGAGTGAGGTAAGGTGGTTGACAGAAGACAGTAGACACAGAACATGCTCATTTATCCCCTTCAGTCTTTGAGGTCTAGGTCTTGCCAAGGATTGTGACAAGAAGTGGAGAAGCCTTAAACTGAATAATAGAAGTAAAGTAAAGTTTCAGTGTTAGATTGCACTGGGCTTTTTAATATCTGAGCATGAGCATAGGAAATATAACAACACTCTTTCAGGATTTCACAGTAACTAGTTCAGCACGTTTAGCAAATGGGTTATACACTATCCTTAAGACGTTCAGTGTCAATAAAGACAGAGAGGCTGTATATAAATCATTAAAACGCAATTCATTTATTCAACCAATATTTATTGACCGTGTACTATACGCTAGTCATTGTTCCAGGCAGTACAGGGAATATAGCCATGAACACTGCGTGATTTGCTTTAACATGGTGCTTTGAAACTGAAGAAGCACTTAGCTCTATCCTGGAGTTTGTGGGAAGATTTCGTTAAGGTAATGCTTTTATATATCTTGACAGAAGTAGAAGTTTGCCAAGGTGGGAACTACCAGGTAGCAGAAATAGTGTGAGAAAGAGGCAAAATTGAAACAGCATGAAAGCCATGTGTCTTGCGGAAAGCGTGGGCGTTGAGTCAAACAGACCTAAGTATGCATCTAGGTGATATCTGAGTAACAGCTGACAATAGTGTTAGCCTCTCTGCTGCGTTTCCGTAGTTCTTTTCTCAAGCATTAGAGATCATGAATAAGACATCTGTCACCTGATGTTAGGCTCATGCTTCCTCAACTTTCAGGTCACTGCTCTGACACCCCTTGATAGGTCTGAAGCCGTCAAGACTGTGGGTGGGGTTCTGATCTCTCCAAATATTCATTTTGCTAAAGTCAGGGAGAATGCATCCAGTGATATTTTGGCCTATTGGAGAACATCTTCTGTCAGGAAAGTCACTTTATTTTTTCTAATCGGTAATTGTTTACCTGTATTTTAGATGAAGGAGAGGATAACCAGGCAGAGAAGCAAACCAAGTCATGGTTAAGGAGTGAAGGATGCCCTAGACCGTTCACACACTGTTAGTCCTAAAGCAGAGCTACATAGGTACAGAGATGCATGCATGCATACATGTAACTAAGCACAAATGTCCTTATTTAACCATGGATAATATCTATCATAGCCTGGACTAATGTATACTAGAGATTTTATCTGGCTTAATCCTTCCAACGATCTTATGAAGCTGGCGTTGTGATCCATGCAGATAATTCAGTTGCAGATCAGAGAGGTTAAGTGCACGGTCCACAGTCACATACCTAATAAAGCACACACCAGTTGTCTCTGACTCCAGAACCCATGGCCTCGCCCATTAGGAAACACTGCTCCTTTGTTTATTGCAGGTATTTCCACCATATTCCCAGAATCTTATGCTCATAGGTGGGAATCTGGGAACAGCCCACCAGGGATCAGCCAGCACTCCCTTCCCTTTGATCTCCACCTATCATCCCTGGCCTGGGGCTCACTATGCTGCTTCACTTTCTCTCCATTGGAGGTGAGATATGTCTTTGCCCAGAAGTTTCAGAGACCAGTCTTCTTGTTTCTAGGGCTTGTGCCCTCAATGGATTCACTCACTTCACCTTCTACCTGTTTCCTTGACCTTCATTCAAATAGGTTCTTTGTTGTCCACTTGACATGCTTGATTATACGATTATTTCCATCATCATCATTATATTGGGTAGGCATGAAAAGACCTTTTGTAGTTCTGTTGTTCATGTCAATGATACGGAAGCATATGAAAATCAATCACATAAAAGGCAAAGTTATAGTTTGTTTCCTACTCGTAAAAGGAATATGGACTGTGAGGGAGTCACCCTTCCCAGTAGTCAATGACATGGACATTTTATTCAGAAGCCACTCTAGAAATCAGTGGTGTGGTGCGCTGGTTTGCTCCGGTCCTATGACCCTTGCCGAATGGGATGCTTCAAAACGCAGATGCATTTTCTGACTCTGTCAGAATATTTTCCCAGTGGCCATATGGAGGTTGTATAAGTTCAGTCAAAGGGTTTGACAGGTTATCTCTTCGGACAGGAGAGCCAGGACATGATGTTCACCTAAGTACTGTCAGTTTGGGCATCAAATGCACAGGGTTTCTGCCAAGGCTGACGTCTTGTTCTCCTGTCCTGTCCAGCAGGGAGGCTCTCCTGCCAAGCCAGCTTAAAATAGTTCCTTCATTTATGCCTGGGACTTGTTAACTCCTTGAGGAAAGTGATGATTTCTAAATCCTTCGTCACAATAGCTCCACCTATTCCCAAATTAATAATGTAGAATTAGGGCTTCCCTGGTGGCGCAGTGGTTGAGAGTCCGCCTGCCGATGCAGGGGACACGGGTTCGTGCCCCGGTCCGGGAAGATCCCACATGCCGCGGAGCGGCTGGGCCCGTGAGCCGTGGCCGCTGAGCCTGCGCGTCCGGAGCCTGTGCTCCGCAACGGGAGAGGCCACAACAGTGAGAGGCCCGCGTACCGCAAAAAAAAAAAAAAAAAAAAAAAAAAAAGAGTAGAATTAAAAACCCACAGACCACACATGGGCAAAGTGAAGGAAAAATTCTAACTTTCCATTGCCTCAAAATTTTCACATTTGTCAAACATACTCTAGTGGGTGATTGGCTTTATCCACAATTATTGAGTTCTAAAGGCTGTGTTTCCAGTAAATCCCAATTTGCCTGGTAGATATGTTCCAAAGTTATGCTGTACATATGAATTTCATATGAATAGCATCATATTTTAAACATCCCTGAGGGATTTAATTATCCTAAGACATTATCATCATTGTTTTTAACATCAGCATTATTTCTGCCACACCTGTTTCACGGTAAACATTTTGCATTTATTCTGAATCAGTTCTTACCGCAACATTACTAGGTAACAATTATCACCATTTTCCTTATGAGAAAACCAAGGGCCAGATAGATTAATTTTACCTTCCAAGGCCATAAAATCCAAGAAGGGATAGTGTTTTTATCAAGTTTTGCTAATTCGAACAGGAGATATTTTCCTTTTCATCATACTGATTTTCAGTACTGGAATGGAATGACATCATTTGTAAAATGAATAACCCTATGTAATACAAAATATTATTAAAAATGCAAGTGACATGCTCTTTTTAATTTTTTTGTAGCATTCATGGGTAGTGGAAATAGTGTAGGAGGAAAGAGTGGACAAAAATCTTCTTAATATGGATGCTCCATTTGGAAGCTACCCTAGAATTCATCCAGCCCAGTTGTTTTGTAGTATATGTTCCAGGTTTGTTGGTTGAGGGAGGTTAGCTCATTTATCTAATTCCAGTCATTACTCAGGAGTCAACTCCAGGACCAGAACACAATCAATCTGACTCATGGTTCACAAGTGGAAGAGCCAAGATGCCTTGAATTTTGAACTCCCTACGAGGTGGTCCCCGTAGCCACTTGAATAATCGCACAGACACAGTCTTGCTGGAAATAAAAAAGGATTAATCGTGTAGATAAAGTTTATATTTTATTTTGTCAGTTAATTTTAAATGAAATTTAGAGAAGTACTAAAAGGCTAATGCACACTTATTATAGATACATTTTCTTACACCATAAAATGAAAGCCAGAAATAATGTCTATGAATGAAAATTTTATCTTTAGAAGGTTTTTAAAACTTTTACATTCAGTTTTCATAAGAATTGAAATCTTCACTCTACTGTTTAAAAAAGGATTGTCCTGTGGACCTACATCTAATGTCTAATCCCTTGATTTTCATTTCTCAAACACCTCAGGAAGTGTAGGAGACAAATACAAATAGAGACTATTCGAATTTCTGATGATTTTTGGTTTGGTGAGCCCAGGTGGCTAAGAGCACAGAACAAGTCTGGATGGGGCCCAGGGTCAGCAGCTCTGCAGAGAGACTCATACTGTCATGGCCCTACAGTCCATCCAGAAAGTCCAGCAGTAGGGTCTGTGATAAAGATGTAATGTCTTGTAGCACAGAACAGGACCTTGGTTGGCTTCCACAAAATCGATGGTGCCATTTCTTTCCTAACTTCACCATTTTAAACTTTTTTTTTTTTTTTTTAAGTTTTGCAAGTATCAAGTATTTCCCCTCACTTTCACCTTTAAGAAGCAAATATGCCTCGGAGGTATTCAAATATCAATGAAAATTACCCGTTAAAATTTCAGTTGATACATTATTTCTCCTTAAGGGGGGTAGGATAATTCATTAGATTTGACAATTTGGAACAATGTTGCTTAAGCACACTTCTCTTCCTCTCCATCCTCCTCGGCCCCAGCCCACCTCCCTTTCAAATCAGTGGTTCTAGAGCAAGAGCTCAACAGCGGGTGGGAGAGAGGTTGAGGAGAATGATGGTCCTTAGGAGCCATGAGAGGACACCCAGATAAATGCAATTTGTTTTGAACTTTTGTCTCCAGGACAATAGCCATCAATTTCTAGAGCTTTTATTTTGGAATTGGTGAAATTCTGAGCTTTTGGAATCTTCTAGTGAATTCAAAACATAATTCAAAAACATATGAATTCATATGACCTTACTCTCTCTTAATCACAATTTCTCACCTTGAGGCAGGGGGTGATTGGATTAACATGGACTCAAGCTATCATGCACATAAGGACACTATCTCAGAGATTCTAGAGACCCTTTCCTCTCCCTAAAGGAGATTCATTCTAGTCATTCTCTTGTCCCTGATGGATTTTTCTCACATCCGTCAGATGTACACGGAGTTGAAATATTGGTTGACAACCATAAATTCAGATCCTTTTGCTTCTTTCTGGTACATTCTTTCCTCCAAGTCTTGAGAATGGTGAACTTAGGTATCTGGTGAAAATAAACCAGAACAATGAAAGGTTTGGCCACAATCTATGTGAAGTGTTAAAATGATATCATATCTCTTCATGTGATTATTTACAAAAGTTTTGCAATCAGACCAAAGGCAACTCACAGGAAGACATTACATTCATGTCCATTGAACTGCATGACCAAATATAAAATAATTCATGTAAGTCCAGGAGGTAAAAGTGAAGTTATATTTTTCTTCCTTCTTTTCTTCATCCTATGCTTGTAGTTATTTTTGATGTATTTATTGGGAACTTTAATACAGACTATGTCAAATATTCTGTATTTTCCAATGCAAAGCATTCACCATGAGTGGAAATCAAATCCCATTTCAACACTGAATCTGGAAGATTACTTTATACAATTTATTAAATGAAGCAGACGGCCAGTAACAATTGAAAGGTAACAGGTAGAAGCTTCCTGACTAGATGTGGTCCTATATGCTGTCATTGTAAGTGATCTGTCAGGATTTTTATGGTCATCCTCTCCTTCCCACATGTGTTTTGAAGGCATCTTTCTAAGCCTTGAGCATTCTCTTAGGGAAAGAACTTAAATGTAATGTTGTAACTCAGGGCAATTTCTTTCAACCCTACATGATTTTACTGTATATGATTTAGTGAATTATATAAGTGTCATTCCTGAGACACTGGCATGTTATTCTACTCAAAGTATATTTATTTAGGTATGATATGTTTCTCAATTAGTGACCTCTATGGCATTTTTCAAAGATGTGGGGATTCAGGCAGGATATTTGGTCATGGTGAAACAGACAAACAAACTTTTATTACTGTCTTTATTTTCTGCCCCTTTTGTTCTTTCTTGCTTCATGCACAAAAAGGTGCTATTTTGGTTTATAAATATTTGTAGGAGTACATTTGAAATCTCCATTACACTTCGATGTAGTGTGCATTACTTATTCAAATATTCTATAGAGTACAATAAGCAGGAATACCAGGATTAGAAAAGAACTATTATTAATAATAATTGTCCAACCCATTTATTATATTAATAATATTAATTCACTCTCTCCTAGGCCTTGTGCTTAGCTTTATTATGTATATTTTTAATCAACCCAGACAGCCTGTGAGAGAGAAGCTATCATTTTCTCTAATTTACAGATAAAAAATTGAAGATTAGCAAGATTTAAAATAATGGCCAAGCAACAGAATTGGGATTCAAGCACAGAGTCTGAATGCAAATTACTTGAACTTATTTACAGCACTAAACTACTTTGGACAGTGATTTGCTATACAGTGGAGTCTCCAATAAAATTATGCCCCGTACCTCCTCAGCAACGCTTTACTATTGATATTTTCAAAGTAGAAGGAATAGTGCTTATTCTCCCAGATGAACAGAGATCCCTACTTCATATATAGTAAATGTATCATCCTCTTTACCAATGCGTATTATATACCAACTGACTATACCTGTGTATGCGGTGTAATCTTGAATTGCTGCTTCTGTTTGCTAGATATACGACCAAAGTCTCAATTATTTCATATGTAAAATAGGATCTAGAAAACTACATTTACATAAATGAGATAATTTATGCAAATCCCCTAATGTGCTGCCCAGTATAAAAATGTCAACATACATTCATTCCTCTTCCTCAGACATAATCACTACTGAGTTGCAAGTTCTAGAATATTCACCAGGCATTTTCTAAGAAAATGTATTTCAAAAAATTACTTGTTTTTTTCTGATTTTTAAAAGCAATGCATGTACTTTATAGAATATTTAAAAATTACAGGATGGGGCTTCCCTGGTGGGCAGTGGTTGAGAGTCCGCCTGCCGATGCAGGGGACACAGGTTCGTGCCCCGGTCCGGGAAGATCCCACATGCCGCGGAGTGGCTGGGCCCGTGAGCCATGGCCTCTGAGCCTGCGCGTCCAGAGCCTGAGCTCTGCAGCGGGAGAGGCCACAACAGTGAGAGGCCCGTGTACCGGAAAAAAAAAAAAAGTACAGGATGTATTATAAAGAACAAATAAAAATAACTTGAGTACTGTGAGAAAACATGGCACACTCAATCCATGTGACTTAGGCAAGGTTTAGACAAATTAAGAAGTTTCTGGGAGATCCAATATTGGGAACCCTTACTACCCTAGGACTGCAAGGAGAAGTAGAGGGAATTTTTAGTGGGGCAGTAGCTATATGGGAGTGGGTTGGGTAAAAGAAGCATTGGTCTTCATTAGATAAACACAGTCAAGCCACAAGGATGGAGAAAATTAATTCCCTGATGTCATCCTCCTATTACCTCTGAAAGTCCTTCAAGGAACCTCCACTGCCTAAACCCAAAAAGAAACCAGAAAGCAAGCAAACCAAGGAAAGGGAAACTTCAAGGTCAGCCTCCCAGGGTTTAGAATATGATGCAGAAGGGCAAAGAGTAGATTTAGGGAGGCTAAGAAAAGAGAGTCGGCACCTGGAATAATTTGGTCCTTCTAACTGGTAACATAGCATTCCACCAAAGTAGACTAAATAACCTAAGTTGGTATTGCTGAGGCTTCAGCTCAGAATTTATTCATGCTACCATTGGGTAGCATGGTATAAAGCATTTGTGTAATTCATTACTCTGTGATATAGTTCTTTTTGTTTTAATGTTTCATAATCAAGCTTCTAAGAATTTCTCTGTATTCCAGCATCATAGAACTTGTCTGAACAACTTGGAAAACAGTGCGTACACGTTAGTCACATTGTGCTTGCTTCTTGACCTTTAGACATTTAGTCTGAAAAACTCCCAGTCATCTTCATGAGCGAATCCTCAATTGCTTTAATTGTATCAGTTTTACTTTTGTATCTCTTTTCTTACTTCATTAGAGTTTTGTGTTCTAATAACCAATACCTGGTGTGATTGTTGTACTGGATGACATTTTTCTGGTTTTCAATATCAGAAATGGAATCCAAACTAGTTTAAATGAAATACTATATTGGCTTGCATATCTTTAAATTACATAGATATAGTTGTGAATAATGTATAGCTGAATCTAGAGGCTCAAAACTAATAGTATAATTATTCTTTTTCCTTATGTGATGTTTATGAGTATAGACAGATCTGGCTATCTATCTCTCGATCGATCTACCTCTACATTCACATGTATAACTGTATATACATAGAAATATATGTTATATCTATTCCTATATCTGTATCTACATCTTGCCACTGTTTTCCTCTGTATTGGCTTTCTTCTCAAGCAGACTAGCTTCACATTCAAAAGTTGCAAAGTTGCATTGGAAGTTACAGGTGATAGACTAAAATCTCAGCGACCCAGAAGAAAGAGAAACCCTCCCGTATTTCTAGCAAGAGACTCTGTGATGATTCATGTAGCCTACCTTGGGCCATTTCACCATCTCTGAATAAATCACCACAGACAGTGAGAGGGAATACTTTTACAGGTGAGGCATAGGTCAAAGCTGTTGATGTTTTGCTGCTGTATATCTGTCTGGATATTTCATGGTAGTTTTTTGTGAGGTACACAGCTAAAAGTTAGGTTTCAGTGACATGACTCTACTACCTAGAAGGATCTCTGGGAGTAGAGATAATGTCAGTCTGGGAAAAAATGGATAAATTATTTGCAACCAACCTAGTCAACATCCTAAAGGCGGAGGAAGAGATAAGAATTATTTATTAAAAGACAGACAATAACTTGTAAGGTGACTTCGTTACTAGGAAAGATTAAAAAGGATACCAAAGAAAATTCAATATCCCTAAGAAAATCATTTTTGAAAGAAAACATTTTCTCCAGACTTCTTAAAAATAAAACAGAAGGTAAATAAAGTGCATTAACCATGGCAGCTAAAAGCAAAATGGACTTTAATAGTCATAATGTGTGTATCTGAAAAATCTACTTTAAATAATTCTTAACCATTAACCAATCATCAATGTAATAAAAGGCTCTAGAAGTATATTTCAAGTAATATTAAAGCTCTGACACAGTAGTAGAGAGATAAACGTGTAAATGAAGATACAATTCAGAGCAACAGATCTTTCAAATCAACGAGATAACACTATGGTCTTGCTTGTTTCGTAAACACTTTCAATTATGTGTATAATAATTTGCTTCCTAATCTCTTAAAATTTTATCTGAATTCTCTAGTGTCATCTCTTTAAAGAAAGTCTCTAGAAAAATTAAGTGCATATGCAAGACACCACAGCATCTGAGCTTAATGAGTTGTGTTAACCCAAAATATAAATCTGTCTGCTTTCAGTAGCATTGAGCCAAGCCCTCTGAATTATTAAAACTTAGGGTATAATATGATATGGTAGGCAGGATTCTCAGATACTTCCCAAGATCCCTGACCCCTTGTGCACTCTCCTGGTATAATCTCCTCCCTTTCCTTGTGGGCGGGACTGTGAATATGATGAGGTGTCATGCTCACGATAGGATACATTATATAGCAAATGTAGAGAAATTTTTCAGATGTCAAATAGTATTACTCCCTTTGGTATCTTCACCAGTGGAAAAAGAGAAGTGTTTTCCCGAGGTGTTGCGGTCAGGAGGGGCAGTGCAACTCACTCCTCAGCCCCAGGGCTTAAATTAGGGTTGAGAACAGAAGGAATGTTAGAAAATAAAGAACTTTAGATTTTTTTTCTCTCTTCAAACTTCTCTTAAATTAGCAATCTGACTAGTTAAGTCATTATGGAAGGGGATTTTTGAAAGGAGATAGTTGTAACATACATGTATCCACTACAAGGTCAAGTTATAGGTTATCCCAGAGTCATCCAGAATTTCATTAGAGAAGCCCAGCTTGACATTGTGTCATATCCAATGTCCACTAATGCAAGGCGATGTCTTTGGGTGTAGGAGTGCTGAAAAGGCAGATGAGTATTTTATGTAATAATAACAAAATCAGTGTGTGCTTGGCCAAGCACTGCTGACAGACGGAGAGGGAAAGAAAAATCCAGAATTTTGTGAGTCAGCTCCAAATTCTGGGACCGAATATTTGATGTTGAAACTACTAGGTTTTATTTTTATTTATACATTTTATTTATATAGTCATATATTTGCATGAATATGTATATTTATATATTTGTATAGATAGAGGAACTTCTTTTCCATAAGGCAATCAGAGGGGGAGAGTGGGCATTTACAACAATACATTTCTATTAGATTATGGGTTTGAAGGACTATTGTTTTGTTTTTGTTTTTTTGGTACCCAGGACTCCTTAACAGAGGTCCAGATACATAGTGAGGGCTTAATAAATTTATATTAAATGAATAAATGGATGACTGGATGACCAGTTAACTTACTACTTATCAGAGCAGAACTCATAAAATCTAGTCAACAAAATTATTCTATTTCCCTGCCTTACGGTGATCAAACAGTAAATGGAAGCTGACATACTAGACTTGCAGCTAGAAGTGAAAAAAGGAATGATTAAAAAGAAGTATGTCTTGCTGAAGGCTAAAGCAGAGGCCCCTTTATTGGGAGTTCTCAGTTGCTTCTGGGAGTTGCAGTGGTAACTTCCATCTTTGCATAACAAACATTTTTGGGGAATTAATAAGTTCAAACTACTATACTAGGAACTATAGATTTATAGAAATAAAAGGTTCAAGCGCTCAAGGATAAACTCATACATAAACAATGAAAACCCAGCATGGTAAATGCTAATATGTTTTGTGGGATTATGCAGGATTATGCCAGAGACCCTCCTAACCCGGAGAGTTGGTGAGTATTTGTGAAGCAGAGAAAGGGAATAGTGGACGGGGTCATCTAAAGATTCCCACAAGTGGTAGTATCTAAACTGAGTTTTGAAAAATGAGTAGGAATTCTTAGTAGAAGAGGAAAGGCTATTCTAGTCAGAGAATGATGTGTAAAATCAGGGGAGATCATGGAAGCAGTGAAGAGAATGAACCTTAAAAGGAGCGAAACTCAAGGCAGGAAGGTGCGTTACAAGTCTCCACGTGATAAAGGTGGAAAATTTCAAGGGCTTGAGCTAAAGTAGTGCAGTACGATGGGATCAATGAAGCGGGGCTTGACAGAAATTAAGGAAAAACATAGATAGGACTATAAATAGGGTGCATAAACCCAACAGAAGAGAAAGGGACCATTTATTTCCAGGTTGCTTCCTCAGTTACATAGTGATTAAATGGAAGGGCCAGGCATTTACCCAGGTCTGCCTGAGCCCCAAACATATGATGCTATCTTCTGTTATGTCGTACTCCTTTTTTTCTTTTTTTAAATAAAGAAGAAAACTTCACAAGCCCTACAAACATTTAAAATGATATTCCATCATTCTCTTTTATAAAAAATTAAGGAGAAACCTTCAAAATTCCACTGGACAGCCATAAGAGCATTCAGACCAGAGAGAACCAAAAATATGAGTTAGGCAGCCATGGAAAGTTGGTGAGACAAGGATGACCACCTGGGCAGGAAGGTAGAAGGATGGTGGTAGATGGCACGCTCTAAGGAAGGTTCAAGACACAGAGAGTAGAAAAAAGCAGCAAAAAGTCCAGAATGAATCCAAAGGACAGAAGTCCACACTATAAACCAGAGAAATCCATCTAGAATTCAGTTATTTAGAAATCGAAACAACATTCAGGAGATCCAGCAGCAGAAAGAAAAGATTCCATTACTGGGAGTCATCGTGTCAAGGGTAACAATTTCAACTTTGGGAGAAATGAAATACGAAACAAGATCCAAACTACTGTTGAATAAGAAAGAACCCATTCCTTTTTTTTAAACATCTTTATTGGAGTATAATTGCTTTACAATGGTGTGTTAGTTTCTGCTTTATAACAAAGTGAATCAGCTATACGTATACATATATCCCCATATCTCCTCCTTCTTGCGTCTCCCTCCCTCCCTCCCTATCCCACCCCTCTAGGTGGTCACAAAGCACCGAGCTGGTCTCCCTGTGCTCTGCGGCTGCTTCCCACTAGCTATCTATTTTACATTTGGTAGTGTATATATGTCCGTGCCACTCTCTCACTTCGCCCCAGTTTACCCTTCCCCCTCCCCGTGTCCTCAAGTCCATTCTCTGTATCTGCGTCTTTATTCTTGTCCTGCCCCTAGAAATAACCCATTCTTGAAGAACTAGAACACCATAGTCTAAGTAAAGCTGGTAGCAAGGTTGATTAACTGTTACTTTGTAAATAAACTGCTGACAAAAGACTCTTGTATTTCGCCCATAAGAATGTGTGGTCTCGTGATCTGAGTAGGGGTCAAATGCCTAGAGAGATTTAACGGATCCTGCAGTACAAGTTACAGAGTTACAAGGACAAGGTGCCAGGAAGGTCATTGCAGATATTTTTCTTTTTTTTTTTCCCCTGTGACTTTAAATGACTCAAATTAAGCCAGAATAATTGGAATTACATTTGCCAAATGCTTACACACATGCAAATTCTGTTTGTCCTTTTCTAGTTAATATATTTTCCCACCTCTGAGATTTTCTTATAGCTCCCTGGCAGGATGATGCAGCTAAAATTCTGTGTAGACTTTGAAATCTGAAAGACTTCAAGACCTAATTTAACATTTATTTGCTATGTGAGTATGGATAGCTACTTAAAATCTTGAAATTCACTTTATTCACCCATAATGTGGATGTTGATATACATACCTTACAATGTTATGGGTTTGAGATTATATAATTTTGTAGGAATGTTTAGAAAATGCAAAGCACTAATAAAAATGGTAGATATTATATAAATTAATAAGTGAATAGTATTAAAGTCTATAATTTTCCCATGAATCAAGATGAATTTGTTTTCTTCTTATATAAAAAGAAATTCTTGAATTTGGGGGGCTCGATACAAATTTGAAACTAAATCAAACAAAAAACTCTGAACAATTTAGTTTTTATGAACAGAATTCAATATTAATTGCTCATTTAGATATATTTTTAAGTGAGTTACATTGCTAGTTTTTCCCTCGTAATGAAAATTCACATCTCTCATGGAGCAGGTAGGTTTTGTAATGTATTTGACAATAGCTTGAAAGTTCCATACAAGACAGTAGATTGCATTTTGCATGCATTTTGTAATTTCTTTGCTCCCTAACTCTTCAGGTGTCAAATTCTAGCTAACTTCTCTGTTAATGATTCATCAAAGATGTCTTCATCTATCACAAGATGCTGCAATTAAGGTCTTAAACCTGCTGAAATTTGATCATTCTGTAGTACCTGGTAAAAGTTTGTAACCAAGAAGCGTGACAGCTGATAGCACCAAATCACAAATAGAAGCCTATTTCACACCTGACGCCAGTGAATTAGAAAAAGAAGATAATTGATATGTACCAAGTGTCCTAAGGTAGACTCAAGTCCAAGGTCAGTGCTTCCTTTTTAGAGATGGTGAGTTAGTTATATTGGTTAAAAGTATAGGCTGTGGAGTCAGACATCTCTGGTCTTGAGGTGGACCCTGCCACTACTGTAGCCGTGGGCTCTTAAACTGTGTAAGCCACTGTTTTGCCATCCTTAAATAGGAAACTAGCAAAATCTCCACTTCATTGAGTTGCTCAGATTAGTTGAGATTAGTGAGCACCAGCACAGAGAAAACAGTCAGGGGCTGTAAGTTGGTGTTGCTGCTGTGGTAGCGTATACCAGGAAATGTAGAGCTCTTTAATTTTGCTTTCGAACGTTCGAACGTGCCTTCGATTGGATCCTAATGTGAATATTTAGCCAGATTGTAGAACACAATCCGGTCGGGATGCTATAAATGTGAAACAAGTGCAAAGCATGAAACTGGCTAATCACTTCTACATGTGGAAATAGATATTGTATTAATTTCTTGTCGCTGCTATAACAAATTACCACAAGTAATTACCAAGTAATTACTTAAAACAACAGAAATTTGTTTTCTCACGTTTATAGAGGCCAGAAGTCCATTATCATTTTCACTGCATTGAAAGGGAAGTGTTGGTCAGGCTACTCCCCCTTGGGAGGCTCTACAGGAGAATCCATTTCTTGCTTCTTCCAGCTTCTGGTGGATGCCAGGCTTCCTTGGGTTGTGGAAGCATCAATCCAATGTCTGTCTTCATGGTCACATTGCCTTCTCTCCTTCTCTAATCACCCTCTGCCTCCCTCTTTTATAAGAGGGATTATGAATGCATGTGATTTCATTAAAAACTCACCTGGCTAATTCAGGATAATCTCTCCATTTCAAGATTCTTAATTTAATTACATCTGCAGTCCTTTTTTGCCATATAAGATAACATGGATATCATTTAAGGACCATTAATCAGTCTACAACAAATAGCTGTGAAAATTTTCTTCACATAACCACATCTGGAATCTGGACAGGAAAATTTTTATAAATGCTGTATTCGTTTAGATTAGGTTAAACTGAAAATAATAGAAGCCTTAAAATTACAGTGGTGTGAACACAAATGTTTTATTTTTTCTCTCATTAAAATAAGTCTAATAGTAGAACATTCACACACATAAGGGGATTAGGCATCTTATATAGTCCTACTCTACAATCCTTGGCATGTCAGCTCCTGAACCAATATGGTAGCTAAAACTTGCTTCAGCCATTGAGCTTATGTTCCAATTGGCACAAAACAAGAAAAAAAGGAATTACAGGGCTTTCTGGAGTGCTCCACCAAATAACTTTGATTACTCAGACTGGCTTCCCTTGTTTGCAAAGGAAGTTTTCAGTAGGGCACAACTACTAGTTTCTAATATCAAAAAGATGAAGAAATGAAAGGCAGCTAACCAATGCCAAGTTAACCAGAAATCTGTTCTAATTTGAACATCACCCAAAGAAGATTTAGTTTCTCCTCTAGAGCTGTTTACATTAGAGGTAATCATAATAAAACTTTTATTATGAAAATGTACAAACATTAAAAGAATTTTAAGATATTATAAGTGGTAATAATTAGCTATACATTTGAAAATTAACTGTATTTAAAAATTAACATTTACTCATATTTCTTTTACCACTCTATTCATCTATCTTTTTATCATCTTTCTAGCCTATCTAATCTTCTCAACCAGTTGAAAGATGGAAAATAAGCTACACAAGTCATGAGAGTTCACCCTAAATACTTTAAGTTTCTTCTAAAAATAATATTTTTCACCTCAATATTATCATACTTAAAAAAATAACAATAGTTTTCTAATACTAGCTAATGTAGTGTTAATGCTTAAACTTTCTCCTCTGCTTCAAAAAAAATCCAACATAGTATTTTTTAAAACCAGAGAGTTAAACCAAGTTAAATTCATGCATCATATTTATTAGATTTTTTTTAGTCTTTTCTAATCTACAGTTCCTCATTTTCCCCTGATATTGACTTTTTGAAGAAAGCAGACCAGTTGTCCTATAGAATGTCTTATATTCTGTCTTTGTCAGATTGTTTCCTTGCAGAGTGTATTAACTTTTTTTTCCTATCACTTTTATATTGTAAAATGTTATGTCTAAAGGCTTGAATTTTTGCTGCTGGAAAAAAGACTTGAAAAACAACGCTGTGTATTTTGCATCGCATCAGGAGGCATATACCGTCAGGTTGTGTCAATATTAGCGATTCTAAGTCTGACAATTTTGTGAAAATACAGTTGACAGATCGTTTGTTTGAGAAGGTTTGTTTTTCTCTTGACTATTAGCAAGTAACCTGTTGGATGATTCTTTGGCACCATGAGACTCATGAGACTAATGGTTTTAGCATCCGTCACTTTCTGAAAGAATTAATTTATTGGGGGCTTCAAAATAATGTTTTTCTATCATATTTATCCCACATATTAGCAGGTATTCTTCTGAGAAAAGACTGCCACAACAACTGAGTATCTTTAAAAAAAAAGGGTAAAGTCTATTTACCTTTTATTACTAATTTTCATAGTAACGCATTGGTATAACAATCATTACCGCTGATGGCAGAAGTGATTGCCATCACACAAAGGGTGTGTGTGTGTGTTTCCCTCTTTTGTTTTAATTATCACCGTATTTTTTATTCATTTATGTTTTAAAATCAAGTATCATCATTTTTCTTTTTTAGGCTCAAACAATGTCAAATTTAGCCAGAGACTGACCCTTCAACCTGGCTTCTGTGTCTTTTTGTTAGGTCCCTATGTGATTTTTGAACCCTCCCTGCTCTCAGGCACAGCAAGAATTCCCAGGTTCACCCTCTAATTTCCCTGCTTGGAATTAGCCAAGATCTGGACTCCAGGTCTTCTGGGATGCTATTCTTACAAGGCTCTTTCAGTAAATGGTGCTAACAAATCTGTATGTCTTTTCTCTGACACTAAAACCTTTTTTTCCCAATAATATTTAAATATCTACTTGTTTGTTTTATCCTGTGAGATTCAAAAATTAACTCTAATTGCATAATCAATAGTATGTTAACAGTAGGCCAGTAAGTGAAGTTTGTTATTTGCAGGTCCCCCCGACCCTCCCCCCCACCAGATATGTCCTACAGAGAATTATGTTTATGTTATTTGACCAATTCTTTTCCTTCAATGGATACGTTAGAAACTTGATATACAGTTAAGAAGAATTTCTCAGTTTGTTTCCAAGTCTAAGTTTTACACCTTTTAAATTTCATTTTACTTTTCAGATAGATAAGGCTAAATAATTCAAAACTGCATACTCAGAAAAGTTCTTCTGTTCTTCCACCTCAGTTTCCACCATCCCAAATCTTATAACTAATAATTATTAGTTTCTTGTTCATGCTTCCTGCAATCTTTCTTGCCTAACTTATCCTTATTTCCATTCCTTTCTTATATTAAAAAAAGACTACTAGACACATTGATCTTCATCTTGCCTTCTTTCTCTTGGAGGTCACTCCAAAATAGGATACAGAAAACTCCCTTGATTCATTTGCTTATTTGTGTGTCTATTTTTTCACATGCCATAACATTCCATTGTTTTTCTGTCCCCTGTGGATGGACATTCGGATTGTTTAAAATATTTTACTATTACAATTAATGCTACAGTGAATAATCTTGTGCATATTTTATTTTATATTTCTGGAGATGTGTCTTTAGGAGAGATTCCTAGAAGTGAGATTATTGGATCAGAGAACAAAAATAATTTATGAGATATTGGAAAGTTTTCAAACATTGGACTTGTACATTTTGTGCTCAAGTCAGAAATGTATGAGAATATCTGTTTCTTTCCAGCCTTTCCAATAGAGAATATTGCCAAACTTTAATTTTTGCCAAATTGAAGGGTGTGGCGTAGCATTTCAGTACTGTTTTAGTTTACATATTACTTATTGTGAGTTAAGCACCTTTTTATTCATTTTAGGACCATTTGCTTCTCTTTTAACAATGAATTGTGTTTTCTTTATTTCTGGAGTATTTTTGATTATTTTTCTAAACATCAGTTTTGTTTAGGATTGTATTTTTTTCTCTTCAAAGTATAATATAATATGTATATTGAATATTCATTGCCTATCTTCTATATTAAATTACATTAAATATAATTTTTACCTACTTCTTACTTTAATTTCATTTATTTGGAGTTCTACTAATTCCTAGCATGAATGCCCCTTTTGGTAGAATAAGCTCTCCCTGGGTTTCCTTTTAAGTTATTCTTTATTTTAAAGATGATTTTACCTTTTTCTTCCATTTTTTCTTTTCGCAATCAGTCAACAGCTATTTCAATCTTCCTTATTTTTATCCACTTTTATTCAGAATACTTGAGTTTCTGATGTGTGATTTTTTTCACGCTTGCAATTGCTTGTTTAATTCACGGTGGTTGCTTCAGTTGATTTTGTTTTCTAAATCGTGGGTCACGTTATCTTCTTGCTTCTTTGCAGCAAGGCTTAGGAGCTCTCTACTTTAGCCTATTACCATGTTTCCTTACCATGGGAGAGTTCTCTCTATCTCTCTTTTTTTTTTTTTTTTGCGGTACGTGGGCCTCTCACGCGCAGGCTCAGCGGCCATGGCTCACGGGCCCAGCCGCTCCGCAGCATGCGGGATCTTCCCGGACCGGGGCATGAACCCGTGTCCCCTGCATCGGCAGGTGGCCTCTTAACCACTGTGCCACCAAGGAAGCCCTCTTTTTTTTGTTTGTTTTAACTATGGTCACAGACATTTGGAGCCTCTGAGGAATTGTTTTTCCTCTTCAACCCTTTTCTAGTTTCATCACCACAGGAGATTCTTCTTCTGCCTCCAGCTTTGCTCCCAATCTTCATGAGTTGCTACCATGCATGAGATAATGCCCAGTGCTCCTCAGGATTCTTTCTTAGCTTTCATGTCCTAGTCCCAGATGCAGATCACTGCTTTGAGCACATGAAGGTCTGGCACAACTGGAAGGGATTTCCCTGTGCTCGGCCATGGGTATTCTGTGAGTGTATAATCACCCAAGGACCCAGAGGAAAGAAGTTCAGGTGAGTGGAGACTTAGTCTGTGAATGCGGCTCCTGTGAATTGTAAGACGTCATGCCAACTCACAGAGACATTGGAAGTTTATTAAAACTTTGGCCTTTTTCTCTTTACCCCCATTCATGGTACATATATACTTTTTTTTTGCCATTTTTATTAGGAATGAAACCAGATACGGGTCTTTCTTACCTGGGAAGATATTGTCTCTTTCTGGAATTTAGCTTACTTAGGTTTTTGTACCCTCAGCTACTCTGAGGATTTTTAGAAGCTGTAATTGATTTTATTTTTAGCTTACTATTTTTTTTTGTTTTTTCTGATGGTTAGGGTATGTCAACTAAAAACAAAGGCACAACCTAAAAGTTGAGGATTATGTTTTCTTCCGTGGATTTTCTTAGGACTTCAAGGCTGAGAGACAGACTCTCAGATATCTCTGAGTGAGGTAAGGGAGGTACTCTAGAGAGGTAAGGGAAGAATCAGGATATATAAGAGTTTTTGCAACGAAGACCAGGTGGTCCAAACTTCAAAAGATTATTGTTAATTAAAGAAAATTAGACACCTCAAGTTAATGAATTTAGCACCTTTCTATGTATGGGAAGTTGTAAGAGTCTGAGCTCCTTGAAATCATTCCTTTGATATGCACCTTAGCTATCTAGGGCCAGTATCCTGTTCTTACCCATCCTGAGTTCCCTCAGGGTATACAATTGCAGGGTGGCTGCAGTGGCTGAGGGCTTGGCAGTGGACAGCCCATTTTCCTCCATCCTGAGTTCCCTCGGGGCTCACCATGAGGTGGAGTGTGGCTGTAGTGGCTTGATGGCAGCAACATCTTGTGTTTACTGTTGTGGCAGACAACATATTTCATTCACAGGTAGAGGAAATGGTCTCCTTCACCTTCTGATACCCTCCCTGAAAACTTATTAGAATTTGTTTTATAGAAGTAAATTTGCCTCTTACTATAGTAGAAAATTAACCTAGAAGTACTAAAATGCTATCTGTTGTTCTGGCTGTACTATTGGCCCAAGATTCTTTGGCCAATCTGCTTGAGTAGCAGGTGTCCTTCTTTTACCGTCATTAATCCATGTGAAAACTCCTGGATCTACTTTATTGATAAAAGAAGATAGACCTTTCAGCCACAGAACACCATGCTTGAGTTAAAATTCTGCGTAATTGTCATCAAGCTAAGTGAAATTTACTTTTCCAATGAACCAAGTGTTCAATAGTACAAATGATGGAACTTATTTCATTGTTTATTTTAGTAGTAATTAGTCATTTTTAGTATAACGAATATATAAATACTTTCATGTACATTATTTCATCATATTTCACTATGTTCCTACAAGGTAGTAAATATTATTCCCATATAACAGGTGAAGAAGTTGATGTTTGCCAAGTCACTCAGATAGCCACTTAACTATCTCTTTTAAACATCTGATTTTAAAGATCTCATATTTTGTCCCTCTTTAGGGTTCATCCAATATCTTACCTTTTCAAAATAGGCAAAGCAGAAAAAAGACTAAATAAACAAAGAAACAAAAAGCTACCAAAAATAAGGGAATATAGTAAAAAGAAGCAAGCATTTTAAAAATGTCTAACATTTCTGCTTCATTTATCATACAGGATATTTTTGAGAAAACGAGAGTATTAAATGAATCAGTATTATATGGGATACTTAAAAACTAATCCCAATGAAAAATGTATTACATATCTTCAACAGAAGTTTAGAGGAGTCCACTAGGTATCCTCTTTCAAGCATTTATTATAATTGTCCTTGTGGTACAAATGTAGCCATTTCTAAGTTTAGAGTAAGACCCTTACCCATCTGACATTCAGTAGTATCTGGTGGTAATAAAATATATTTTAACATTTAGTATAGACTTGAAATATTAAAATAATGTTTTGTATGCCTATTCTTTGGCAAAACATCAAAATATTTGCTGATATTCATGATTATTGGCCAGAAAATAAGATAGTAATGACAGATGGAAAGACCACCGTGTTATAAACAGAGAAGCATTTTGTTGAATGCCACTCAAAGGGTGGCACGGACAGTTAGGCGTGATGGATCAGAGTGTATTAGAGAGTTCCCTGTACTGTCCTGACTGAGGGAAGCTAGAGAAAAAAAAAATCACACTTTTACTTGCTGCTAAGTGAGATCTACCTGCACTTAGCATTTACTGGGTGACTTCTTTGTGCTGGGTATATTACAAACACCATTTCATTTATTCCTAGTGTCTAGTTCATAGATGAGAAAACCGAAGCTGAAAGTAGATTTTAAAAAAGAGACAAACTTGCACAATGTTACATAGCTGATAAGTGATGATGGTAGGATTTTAATCAGATGTATTTGACATGTGAGTCCCTCTGGCTTTTCCCCTAGATTAGCAACCTCAGACATAAACAGTTGTGTTTTTTTTAACATCTTTATTGGAGTATAATTACTTTACAATGGTGTGTTAGTTTCTACTTTATAACAAAGTGAATCAGCTATACATATACTTATATCCCCATATCTCTTCCCTCTTGCGTCTCCCTCCCACCCTCCCTTTCCCAGCCCTCTAGGTGGTCACAAAGCACGAGCTGATCTCCCTGTGCTATGTGGCTGCTTCCCACTATTTTACATTTGGTAGTGTATATATGTCCATGCCTAAAGAAAGCTTTATATCTCTGTTTTACCAAGGGTGGTTTTCCTTAAGTTTGGTCCTTGAGTTTGCTTTAATCCTGTCTTTGCTTTAGACTTAATTGTTTTTTAGATATAGGATTAACTCTCTTCAAGGAAAAACAATTTAAACAGAGTGAGTATTTGTTTATATTCAGACTCCTACATCCAGTAGAAGTAAGGAATAATAGAGGTCATCTTTTCAAATGCTTTTGTTATACAGATGCAGAAAATAAGGTTTCCCAAGATCACAATTGGGAAAGAAGCAGGCCTGAAACCAGATCTCTAATATCACAAACCTGTATTCTTCCCAATAAAGAAAACTGTATAGTTACCTTTTACCTCAATCTCTCCAATGATTTTTTTTTTCATAAAAATCCTGCAAGAAAATGATGAACTGAGGGTTTTCTTTCTTGCAAAAGAAAATAATAAATCAATATAAATTACATATGAACACACTGTTGGGGAGGGGAAAATTTCCCTCTAACCCTCTTGAATTCTTTTGGCTGGTCTAACAAATAAATTGACACAAAACTGAATAAAATGAGAAAAAAAGAAAAACCAATTTAATTTTTATGCACGGAGTTCTCACATAAATAGGACCCCTGAAATGACCAAAGCAGGCTATTTTTATATCGCATTTAGACAAAGAAACAATATTTGTGAAGATTTAACAAAACAAAGATGCCTGTGCTAGGGGTAGCAGACAAATAGAGAAGTGACGAAGTTTGCTTACATGCTTTCTCAGGCTTGAACTCCCTAACTCTGTGATAAGAGTGCTTTCTATCCTCCTGGTGTAGAGGGGATACCTTTACATGGGAGATTTATTTCTCACTTTTGGGGGGAAACAGGAGGGGCAAAGCGTTTCTTTTAATCTTTTTTTTTTTTTTTTTTTAATCAGCTGTTTCTCAAGTAACTTTAACTTAAAATAATCAGTATGCCATTGAAGCATATTTTGAGTTGGCCTGTCCTGGGCTCGAACAGTTCCCTCCTCTGAAATTTCCTTGGAAGTTTCACATATTAAAAGTTAGGCTGGTAAATTGTTCCATCTTCTTGAACCAGTCTGTTAGTCTTGACAATAATTTAGTTCAGTTAAATTCATTTCAGGATGTGGTGATACAGGTGGGTTCCCAAAGTTAAGCCTATGGTGCAAGCAATCAGGCATTTCCATGGGGCAGGCAATCAGGCATTTGATAGAGACAAAAGAAAAGCAATGGTTAAGACTTGGAGAAAATTATCAGTTTTTGAGTTTTGAGGGTAGCTAGTTGAGAAGAATTCTAAATGTCAGGGTTGAAGCATCTTTAGTAGTTTGAAGGTCTCTGATGATGCCATCGAGTGTTCATGTAAACATTCAGAATGGTCCATATAGCAACACGCATGAAGAAGACTGTCTACACATGAGTTATTGTGGTGATTCCCCCAAAGTTCAAACTGAGACATGTAGCTTCAGTTAGTAGAACTTCAGGGAAAAGGGCAGCTTTAGTTCTCAACGATTCTAAGATAAAGAGTGGGGGAAAATTGGAGATGCGATGATTTTTCTTTACTTTAAGAAAGGGAATTTATGTTGGATCTTTGTTTTAGGTTTAATTTCTGTTTGTTCATCTTAATAAGGGACTCCATAGGTAGCCATTATATATATATAATGCGTGTGTGTGTCTTCTCCTTTCAATTTGACCCTCCCATAAGTCCCAATAAAACAGCTGTTTATGATGAGAGCTCTCAAAATTGGAAATTTGCAGAGTTGTAGCCAGATATTTGAAAAAACTAGATAGATTCAGGATCCAGTTCAGTTTTCAGGTAAATACAGAACCTCAAGCAAAATTAATAGTGCTAGAATCTAATATCCACAAGTGTGTATTATAGTTTCTACAGAACCATAATTTTCTCTCGAAATTCACCCTTGTTTCTACCAAAGATAGCCAAATTAAGACTAATTTGTTTACAATGTAAGTCTATATTCATTAATCTTGGCCTGGTTATTTACATAAGTACAGAAAGAATAGCAATTAACCATATAGGCTCTTTTACATCTGTTTTGCTGGAATTTTTCTTTTTTTTTTACTTTTTTTTTTTTTTTTTTTTTTGCCGTACGCGGGCCTCTCACTGTTGTGGCCTCTCCCGCTGCGGAGCACAGGCTCCGGACGCGCAGGCTCAACGGCCACGGCTCACGGGCCCAGCCGCTCCACGACACGTGGACTGGGGCACGAACCCGTGTCCCCTGCATCGGCAGGTGGACTCTCAACCACTGCGCCACCAGGAAAGCCCTGGAATTTTTTATGAGGAGTTGACTGATTGAACTTTTCGTAGCCTCTTGAGGCTACAGAAATCAAGCCAAACATTTGCCATCAGATTTTGTCTGAAATACCTATAGATTTGTGTGGACTCCTCTGTTCTTGAGGTTCCCCCATATATTCTGAGGTTCCTTGCCTTTTCAGGAAGGGACCTTCCTTACTCACGTGGTTAGGCTGCTGGGAACCCTGTAAGGCTACTTGTCCAAGTGGATTTATTGGTTCCATAAAGTCAACCTTAGGTCCTTAAAGCTGTCTGGTCATATGTGAGTCTATGTATTTATCTCTCAAATATGTCATTCCAGTCAAAGCTTTGGTAATATAACAATATTTCCAATCGTGTCCTGTTATAAGGAGAACAGATTCTTATTGAACGTATGCAGTATGCAAATAGCTGTATTGCCAAGAACATAAGAATACTCACTGGGCATTTCTGAATTAGGGAGGGATCAGGTAGTGACAAAAGGATAAATTTTCAATTCTGCTTACAAAGGTATAATTTACCAAATTGCTTTAAGTCATAATTAGCTTAAGAGAAACGAGAAAAAGTTTTCCTTAAATCTGGAGAAACAAAACATTTAAAAAATCAATAACTTTTCAAATTTAAAAATATAATTGTCTTCCTTGATTTGTTTAGTCCCATGTAACTAATTCTTGTTTTGCTTGATCTTTTATTAGAAGTTTTACGAAGCCATCAGTTTCTCCATTAGGGTTCTGTAAATTCTTACCCAGTTTAGTGGTATAAGTTGAAAGTCATAAGAAACTTGTTTTTTAGAGTACTAGTTAGATATCTTTCCAAGAATTTCACTGAAGGTAAAACACATTCCCAAGAAGCTTTTATAAAAGCATCTAAGTAAAACAATAATTGTCTGTGAATGATGAAAGATTTTAACATGTCCATAATTAAAGATATGATTACTTACTATAATGCAACTGACAAGGAGATTTGGTTGTCTCTGTAACATACAACATTTTAAGATAATAATTGGAATTATGACTGATAACATTATATTAGGATATATCCAAGTTTTAGAAATTCCATATGACTTTTAGAACATTTATATTAATAACATTTGCTCATACAATAAAATCTAAGAAGTTTTATCATCATTTACTTAACAATACCTCCCATATAATTTAACATACCAAATAAGCCTAATTCATTTAATCTCTCTCATAAGGAGAGAAAACAAATCTTTTGAGGTATTCCAGGAACCCTTTGGAAAACCCCAAAGTTAGTTTTAGGTCAGTAAGACTTCATTCAGAATTTGATTTTGGGGACGTTTGTAAAAAATATCAGAAAGGTTTTAAAACACTCGGTCAAATAGGATCATAGGTCACTGTGAAATAATACTTAATTATCCATTTAATCAAAGTGACAAAGACTTCATGGGAAAATAAGAAAGTTAAATAGCTGTAAAACCCTTTTAATATTGGAAATATTCATTTTTCTTCATAAGTAATAGAAGACATGATAAAGACAAAATATTGAATCTTTGTTTTTCTAGGCATATTACCTTAAAAGTAAAGAAACCTTTGTTTTCAATTTCTCATTGAGAGCGGATCAATAATCTAAGAAAACTTTGTTCTTTTAACAGAGAGAAAAACCAAATATTAATTTTGTACCAGCTTACTTATGATATTAAAACTCATTTACTTAATTAAATTTATTCCAATCTTAGACCTAACAATACATAAAGTCCCTTTTCAAATATTCCTTTTTTATTTTTCTCAAGTAGAGGACAATTTTGCTCCAATACCCTGATCTTTTATAATATCTACAAGCATTTTGAGAAGAATAAGTGAGTTTGGGGATTGGTAAAGATAGGTGGGGCTTGTCTTGTTTCTAGAGTTGCATTTTTGGTTTTTAGAGATTTGCAAGATAAAGATAGTTGTTCTGTTAGCCCTTGAATATTGACTTCCAGCTGGTCTATTTCTTGATTATTTGTGGGAGCGCCTGGGGAATTGCCAAGGAGATGCGATGATTTTTCTTTCCTTTAAGAAAGGGAATTTATGTTGGATCTTTGTTTTAGGTTTAATTTCTGTTTGTTCATCTTAATAAGGGACTCCATAGGTAGCCATTATATATATATAATGCGTGTGTGTGTCTTCTCCTTTCAATTTGACCCTCCCATAAGTCCCAATAAAACAGCTGTTTATGATGAGAGCTCTCAAAATAATTCCTTTCAAATATAGCCAGTTTAAAGATCCACCATCTGGTTATTGATGAGTGGGCTCTTATATTATTCTCAAATAGGGACCCAAGCCAATAAGCCCTTTATATGGCTTAATCAAAGATGCAAGGGACATCTCACAAGAGAGTATGTAGTCCTCACAAGATCCAGAAAGTTCACTCCCAGAGTTAGTGTAAGAGAGTAAAAGCCCTTTGCTGGTATAGGTGGTAAGAATGGTGTCATGAAAATGGTGTCTCCAGTTTCCTACGAGAATGTGTGACACATCAAGTTATAGATCTACTAATCTATGACACTGAGCAGACTACTGGAATGACATTTTTCTAGCAACTAATAAGTAACGAAGATTGAGATGACAAAGGCCCCTTATGGACTAGGGCCCCTTATGGACTAGGACCCCTTAGGACAAACTCCCCTGAGAGCTGGCATGGCTGGGCAAAGAGAGCACTGCTTGACTTCTTGTTCAGAACCCCAGTCTATTCAGCTGGTCACCAGGTGCATGCACCCCAGTAAGTGCACCTTCTAGCTGACTGAGCCCAGAAAGAATATTCTCACTGGTCACAAAGCTAAACTCTCAGGACATAGAACAGACAAAAGGAAAATCTTCATCCAGTTTTTACATGGGAGACCCACAGCAAGGCTTGTGTAAACAGACTCTGGTCTGGTCAGGCATGAACTCAACAGTCTGTGAGTCCAGCTCAAACAGCAGGCTTTTAACGGGTCTATACCTGCTGTTCTTTCCTATAGTTCTTCCTCCTTATGACAAAAGACACAACACAGAGAAACAAAGAAAAATAATTACCATCTCTGGGAGGAAAGTTTCAATAAAAATTGAGAGTGTTCATGTACCCAATACCAGAGTCACTATGACCCAAGGATCCCGTTTCACAAATATTATCTCCAGGTAATCTAAGTTTAGAAAGAGAGAAAAAGGACTCTCACCACTTTTTTCTTCCATCTGACCCTGCAGGCAGAGATTCAGGAGGTAAGAACTCTTACCTTCTGCTGAAGGTCCGGGGTCCCAGGAGCAGTTGGGGGAGGGGAGTGGCAGAGTGGGGTCCAGTCAGTATCCTGCTGACCCCACCAAGTGTCAGGGAGGGGGAAATTTCTTGCCTACCCCACTTGAGTTCTTTTGGCAGGTCTAATAACTAAATTCACACAAGACAGATTGACAGGAGATAAAAAAAAAAATTGAATTTATATGCACGGAGGTTTCATAGAAATAGGACCCCTGAAGTGACCAGGGAAAGCTGTTTTTATATCATTTTTAGACAAAGAAATAATTATTTGTGAAGATTTAACCGAAAAGGGTGGGGCTTATGCTTGGGATAGCAGACACATAAAGAAGTAACAGAGGGTGTTTTCACATCTTTTTCTGTGGTATTTTAGGTTAATAGCTTTATTACTTTTTTCTCATTCAACTGCATAAGTTTATTTATTATTTGAAACTGTTTACAGCTTTCTTAGCCTTGAATTCCCTAACTCCGTGATAAGGATGCTTTCTATCCTCCTGGTGTAGAGAGGATGCCTTTACATGGGAGATTTATTTCTCACTGTCAGGGGGAGAGAGGAGGGTCAGAGTGGGTTCTTTTGGTTTTTTGTTTTGTTTTGTTTTCTTTTAATATCTTTTTTTTTTCACCAGCTGTTTCTCAAGTAACTTTAATTCAAAATATTTAATATGCCATTGAAGCATATTTTGGGGCAGCCCGCCCTGGGCCCTGACAACGCCCTTCAAGAGATTCATGGGTAGCAGCCTGTATTGATCATGACACTATGTTTGAAAGAAGTGGCCTCACCTGGCAGCCTAATGTGATCCAATTTTCTTTGTTCATTTTATATATAAATTTGATGAGATTCTTCCACGACACATATGCACCCTCTAAATTTGACCTACCCTAGTCCTTCACTGCCATATCTCCATTCTTCACTGTACTTACAACCATCTGTGATGGTCAGATTGTTTTGTTTTGTTTTACATATTTGCATATTGGCTCTCTCTCCTCCCTGGAATGTAAGATCCAAGAGGATAGGTTCCTTATCTGGCTTACTCATAGTAGATCACATTCCTAAAAGAGAACTCAGTACACAGCAGGTCCTTCTGAAGATTAGTGGAATAACTAAAACGTTTTAAAGAAAAATGAATGAGTTATTGAATAAAAGACATTTTTTCCAAAGAGGAAATGCAGATAGCCAACAGGCACATGAAAAGATGCTCAACATCGCTAATCATCAGGGAAATGCAAGTCAAAGCCACGATGAGATATCACCTCACACCTGTCAGAATTCTATCATCAAAAAACAACAACAACAACAACAAAAAGCACACACAAATAACAAATATTGGCAAGGATGTGGAGAAAAGGGAACCCTTGTACACTGTTGGTGTAGCCACTTTGGAAAACAGTATGAAGTTTTCTCAAAAAACTAAAAATAGAACTACCACATGACCCAGCAATCCCACTCCTGGGTATACATCTGAAAAGAACAAAAACACTAATTCAAAAAGATACATGCACCTCTATGTTCACAGCAGCATTATTTATAATTGGCAAGATATGGAAACAACCTAAGTGTCCATCAACAGATGAATGGATAAAGAAGATGTGGTACATATGTACACAATAGAATACTACTCAGCATAAAGAAGAATGAAACTTTGCCATTTGCAGCAACATGGGTGGACTTGGAGGGCATTATACTAAGTGAAATAAGTCAAACAGAGAAAGACCAATACTGTATGATATCACTTACATATGGAATCTAGTAAAATACAACAAACTAATGAATAAAACAAAAAAAGAAGCAGCTTCACAGATATAGAGAACAAACTAGCGGTTACCAGTTGCAGGGGTGGCATTATAAGGGTGGGAGGGTGGCAGGTACAAACTATTGGGTGTAAGATAGGCTTAAGGATGTACTGTACAACACGGAATATAGCCAATATTTTGTGATAGCTGTAAATGGAAAGTAACCTTTAAAAATTGTATAAAAAATAAAATAATATTGAAAAAAGATATTTGTAGATCATACTCTAGGAATTATGCTGAATAGCATTACTAAACTAGTAGGATTATAATACAGTCCTTTCAGTGACTACTTCTAGGGACCATACACCCTTACTTTTTTTATAACCTAAACTTACAAAATGCTTTTATGTTAACTATCTCATTTGATGTTTGTAATTATTAACCTTGGGCATCCCAGTCCAAGCCCAGTTCTGCCCAATATATACCAATAGATAAATAATATAATTTTAAGAAAAACAAATATGGAGTTAAGAGTAATAATCATTCACTGTAATAAAGCAAACAGCAAAGAAAAGTATTTAAAAAGTTAATAAAGTCCTCTTCTCTTCTACCGGGCATTGTAATTGGACTTTTTTGAAGTAACCAACATTAACAGAATGGAGTCTTTACTAAGGTTTCAAAAGCCCTTATGTCAGTTCCCTCCAATACTCCCACCTCACCTTTGGTACACATCTATCGAAGAAAAGGAAGTGAAAAGGAAGAAGAAACGAGAACAATAATTTAAATAAGTCCTTTGTTTAGGGAAGCCTTTTTGTTTTTTTGGCCTGTTGTTTTTTTCTTTTAATATTTTCTTTATTGAAGTATAGTTGATTACAATGTTTTGGGTATACAGCAAAGTGATTCAGTTTATATATATATTCTTTTTCAGATTCTCAGCTTCTTTTCTACTATAGGTTATACAAGATATTGAACATAGTTCCCTGTGCTATATAGTAGGTCCTTGTTGTTTATATTATATTATATATAGTAGTCTGTATCTGTTAGTCTCAAATTCCTAATTAATCCCTCTTCCACAATTTCCCCTTTGGTAACCATAAGTTTGTCTTCTGTGTGAGTCTGTGAGTCTATTTCTGTTTTGTAAATAAGTTCATTTGTTTCATTTTTTTAGATTCCACATATAAGTGATCTCATATGATGTTTGTCTTTCTCTGTCTGACTTCACTTAGTATGATAATATCTAGGTCCATCCATGTTGCTGCAAATGGCATTATTTCATTCTTTTTTATGGATAAGTAATATTCCATTTTATTTATATATATCTGTGTGTGTATATATATATACACACACAGATATATATATATAGATAATGGAATATTACTTCTTTATCCATTCATCTGTTGATGGACATTTAGGTTACTTCCATGTCTTGACTATTGTAGATAGTGCTGCTATGAACATTGGGGTGCATGTATCTTTTTGAATTAGAGTTTTTGTCTTTTCTGGATATATACCCAGGAGTTGCATTGCTGGATCATATGGTAACTCTGTTTTGAGAAGTCTTTTTTTTGGCCTAATGAGTTTTTTTTTTAATATTTTGAATAGGTTCTCACAAGATTCTTCTGTGCCCTAAAGTAAACATTAAATTTACTAAACTAACCAGAATGAGGAAGTAAACATTTTTTACTTGTAATCGCTCCAGACTTGTTCTCTGGACGTCCCACCTGATGCTAAAAAACTCAGTCTCCAACATACAAACTCACTTGCAGAGAGAAGCCCAGGAAACCTTAGCATGCGCTGAGGCTACCTAAGTTGCCCTGGCTCTTGCAGTGCAAAATATTTCTTGCCATAGTCCAAAGGATATCTTTCCTCACTTAAAAGGAGGACTTTCAAAATCCATTCTCTGAGAAATGTACTCCTTCAGTCTAGATGAATCTTTGCTTTAGATTATCTTTTGATTTCTATTTCTATTTAGGCTGTTAAAAAACAAAATCCAACTGAGTAAATTTTAAATATCTTATTGGCTTTATTTAGCAATTCATGAATTGGGCAGCATCCAATCTGGCAGATAGATAGGAGGTCTGAGGAGCTGTACAAAATGAGGAACTTTTATAGTCAGAAGGGAGCAGAAATGAGGAAGTTATGCTGGGCAAGAAAGGGGATTGGTTATTGCAATGTTACTTTCCTTTAGGGGACTTTTGGGATCTATCAGGCAAATTACCTAACTAGTACTGATCTGGTGATTCCTGATTTACTGATTTGAGATTCCATTTCTGAGAGAGCCAAAACTGTAATTAAGTCTCAGTTTATTGACATGGGGCTTAGCATTAGCAACTCCATTTGGAACCTGTTGTCTTGTTTTTAACAAGGCTGATATGTAAAATATTAAAAAGTTTTAGAACAAAAGAAATTGAGAGCTCAGAGAACTTGACACTCCTGTCTTTTATATAAGGAATAGGAGAACCAGTGAGACAAAGCAGCTTTACTCAGTCTCACAATCAGTGGCAAACCAAGACTGAAATCCATGAATCCAAGTAATTTCCAGAACTACCTGAAAGATGCATTTCTTATATGAACTTTCAAAACCACATGAAGGCTAGAACAAGCAAACCAAAATATCACGTGGCAATCACATAAAAGAGGGGAAAGAAATCAAACCATATATATATTTAAAACCAAAGAAATAAATGATCAGAAGCCTTGTCTTAAGAGGGAAATAATGCAAAAGAGGACAAGAATTAAAACAATTGTTATTATTCTGAAAACAAAGACAGATGGGTAGTTAGCACACTGTACATTCCTGTTAAGAAGAGAATACGGCTGAGAACAGACAGATTACATCCAAGCTGAATCATCCCTCCCCTCATTAGTTTCTTTTTATTTATTTATTTTTTAATGGAATTTTATTTTATTTTTATATATTTTTATATATTTTTTATATATTTTTATATTATTTTATTTTTATATATTTTATTTTTTATACAGCAGGTTCACACACACACACACACACACCCCATGGCTTTCCCCCCTTGGTGTCCATACGTTTGTTCTCTACATCTGTGTCTCAATTTCTGCCCTGCAAACCAGTTCATCTGTACCATTTTTCTAGGTTACACATTTATGCATTAATATATTTTTCCTTTTTCTGACTTACTTCCCTCTGTATGACAGTCTCTAGATCCATCCACGTCTCTACAAATGAGCCAAGTTTGTTCCTTTTTATGGCTGAGTAATAGTCCATTGTATATATGTACCACATCTTCTTTAGCCATTCGTCTGTTGATGGGCATTTAGGTTGCTTCCATGACCTTGCTATTGTAGTGCTGCAATGAACATTGGGGTGCATGACTCTTTTTGAATTATGGTTTTCTCTGGGTATATGCCCAGTAGTGGGATTGCTGGGTCATATGGTAATTCTATTTTTAGTTTTTTAAGGAACCTCCATACTGTTCTCCATAGTGGCTGTATCAATTTACATTCCCACCAACAGTGCAAGAGGGTTCCCTTTTCTCCACACCCTCTCCAGCATTTGTGGTTTGTAGATTTTCTGATGATGCCCATTCTAACTGGTGTGAGGTGATACCTCATTGTAGTTTTGATTTGCATTTCTCTAATAATTAGTGGTGTTGAGCAGCTTTTCATGTGCCTCTTGGCCATCTGTATGTCTTCTTTGGGGAAATGTCTATTTAGGTCTTCTGCCCATTTTTGGATTGGGTTGTTTGCAAACGAATCAATGGACAAAGGATTAATCTCCAAAATATATAAACAGCTCATGCAGCTCAATATTAAAGAAACAAACAACGCTCATTAGTTTCTTGCACAGAGAGCATAACTACCGAATGGAAGGGTAAGCAGCCTGTTCTGAGTTAAGTAGACTGATTTTATTTCTTAACATCTATCTTCTACCAAACTCAATAGCGCCATCTTTGAGCAGAAAGAGTGTGCATGCCATTCTTCCTTTTCACTTAAAAGTGTACCGTTTATGATGACTAAGAATTCTAGAATCAAATCTAAAAGGGACCGTCAGTGGCATCCAGTTCAACCCCCTCCTTTTATAAATGAATCCCAGAAAATTAATGAAACAAACTGGGGAAAATGAAAGTAACACTTGAGCACAGCTGGCTGTTCGTTTTTGACTTAGATAAATCAGACTGCTATGGCCTTAGAACCTGAACAGAAGTGAATATTTGCTGGAATTTAGAACGATAGAAATGAAAAAGCATCAACCCACTTTTTTATACTCTGTGTTCCATGGTGGCATCTGAACTCATTTGGAGCACATTAATTAAATTGACCCTAGGGCAGGATAAATTAGAAAACAATTTGTGGGATGTTTGTCTAAGAGGAGAGGAGTTTAAATAAGCTATAATATTTATAACCTCTCTTTATTCCCAAAGCACACAAGTGCATACATTCTTCTATATTTCAGTTTTGTGGGGCTGAGTGCCTAACTTTGTATTATCATACTCATTTTACAGATAGGGAGAATATGCGACAGAGAGGAAATATTTGAACCTGGTTAATTTTTCTCTGAATTCTGCCTTTTATCAGTCCAATCTTTAGCTGTAGAATACAGCCTAATAAACCCTTGGCCTTTATAAAATTGATGCCTCTGACAAACTGAGCTGGGACCATGAAAATATTTCCCCAGTGTTTTTTGCAGCTTCCTTTTTTCTAATACTTAGTTTCACTTTTGAGGTTGGGGTTATAAAACAATCTGTTTCAAAATACGAAATAGACATGTCTATGAAAATATATATACATATTAATTTAATATTATAGTTTATAATAGAGTATGGGAAGAAAGAGCTCCCTGTGTTACACATCTCAACTACTGGTTCCTTTGCTAGGTGTTTTTATGTGTCCACTCGTTAGACTATGGTGCCCAGTCGTTTGGTCAGACAACAGTTTAGATGTTTCTGCGAAGGTATTTTTTAGATGAGATTAACATTTAAATCAGTGGACTTTGAGTAAGGCAGATTACCCCCCATTATGTGGATGGTCTTCATCCAATCAACTGAAGACCATAAGAGAAAATACTGAGGTTCCCCATGAAGGAGGGAATTCTGTCTCTAGACTGCCTTCAGAGTCAAGACTCAAGACAGTAACATCACTCCTGCCAGAATATGTATACAAGTATATATAAAAAATATATATGTTGTTCTGGAGAACTCTGACTAACATAATTCCCAACTTATATAAACAAATACTAAGAATTTAGCCCACGTGGTTACTACAAAATACAGGAATAAAGTTGTATCTCCTCCCAATTGCGGTGCTCTTTAAACCTGAGCTCTAGGCTATCAGGATCTGCAGATGCTTCTAGTATAAATGTCCACTCAAATGCTTTCTTACTACTAAATTTACACATCTTTATCATATCTAGCCAATAAGGAATTCCTTTACTTTTCCAGGAACTCCATCATGTACTTAAAAACACAAAAAGCAAACAAACAAACAAAAAATGCACAATGATTTCAGGTGTGATAACCTCGGAGGGATATACATCTCTATTACCATATAGCATGCCTTGGCCTGGCTTTGTGTTGCCTCTATGTTTTTCTTGGGGTGTGTTGCACCAACAGACGGTATTTTGGCACAGTTGGGGTCCTGCAAGAATTGTGAAAATATCAAATTTCTTATTATACTACTGTCCATTTGTATATACTTTCTCCTAATAATATACTCATTTCTATTTAAGGGCATATTTGCAAACATCCAATTCTCTTGATTCTTTCAACAAATGGAGCCCTAGTAAGACCACATCCTCAACTGGGGAACACAGCAGAGTCAGTACCCAGGCTACTGTTCCTATGTTTCCAGAGTCCTAAAAGCTCATACTTCCCTCTCCTTCCCCTCCCATCATATATATTTACCATGCTCTGCTGTGCTATGAGCTTTACATAGCAATGCTGAGAGCCTCCATTTGTTAATAATATTGTACTAGTGTTAATGTAGCGAAGATGCATCTGAAGTCATCTTCATCCCAGCACACGCCCTACCTACGTAGTTAACAAGGCAGCTCAGTCTAGTTCAGAATAAGGATGATTAAAAGGAAGAAATCAGTCACAAAAGCAAAACAAGTGAGGGCAAGGAAGAGGTTTTCAAACAAAGAAGGAGGAAAAAAAAGGTTTTTCAACTTACTCTGAGCTTTGCACCTCTTATACAAGTCTCCCACTTTACTCTCTGCTCCCAAACCTGGCTTCAGTAAAACTGTAGCAGAATCCACAGCCAATCTCAAAGCAAAGGTCCAGAGGGTGTGGGGATTTGGCAGTCCCGCTCCAAAAAATACACAGCTTTCTTTCCTCAGTAATGACCGTGTGGATGCATCTTTTCCTTGAAAGAAAATTGAAGCTCATATGAATCAAGTCAAACATTCATGCCTGATCAAACAAAAGCACAGTTTGTGAACATATAAATGATCATATATTTATTTGGTAAATTAAACGTGACACGTCCAGGCCTATGACTTGAAAGCATTGTGGTCTAAACTGAAATGAACAAAATTTATTTGGGAGGAGAAGAAGAAAGAAATTAAAGAATAAAACACAAAATACAAATTGTTTGGAATGAATTGAATATGAATCTCCAAAAGAAGATATTGAAGGTAGTGGTTCCAATGCATTTGATCAAGTAACCCTTTGTTCATTAAAAATGTTGAAGGTCTATGGGGCTTCCCTCATGGCACAGTGGTTAAGAATCCGCCTGCCCATGCAGGGGACATGGATTCGAGCCCTGGTCTGGGAAGATCCCACATGCCGCAGACCAACTAAGCTTATGTGCCACAACTACTGAACCTGCACTCTAGAGCCGGCGAGCCACAACTATTGAAGCCTGTGCACCTACTGCAACAAGAGAAGCCTGTGCTCCACAACAAGAAGCCACTGCAAGCCCGCGTACCACAATGAAGAGTAACCCCTGCTCACCGCAACTAGAGAAAGCCTGAGGGCAGCAATGAAGACCAAATGCAGCCAAAAATAAATAAATAAAATAAATTTATTAAAAAAAATTGTTGAAGGTCTAGGCTTTCCTAGCACATATGTTGGCAAATTTTGCAAGTCTAGTCTTAAAAGGAGTGGCCAGAGGTCTACAAATTTTCCTTTACTTGGACTCATTTCCAGCCCTGAGTTGATAATAATGGTATAAAATCCTACTCACCCTTGATAGCACTACTCAAAAATCAGCTTCTTGAAGTTTTGTCTCACTCCCCATGGAGAAAGCTACCTTCTCTTTTTGTTGCCAATTTAAATTGGACTCAGTATCTGTGGTGAGTGTTTGTCAGTTGCCTTCCTGGGATCCATAGTATGCCGTCACAACATCCTGCTACCACACCTGCCCCCTCCATTAAAACACACACATAAACATTCATACCTTTCTCTAGCCATCAATACAGTTGTCTTCAGTGAGGAATATGCCTCTTTCCCCATTGTCAGCCAAGTAGTTTGGGACAATTTACCCAGCCCCAAGCTCTAAGGATCCATCAGCATGTCTCATTCCTTTAACCACAACTGCTTGTTCAGTGATAAGCACAAGTGTCAATTAAAGCCAGTAAAAGAGTAAACCTTAGGCCTTGTTTGATAACCACTGTCTGAAACACTTTATTTTACAAATGACCTAGGAAAAGGGTGATGTGAGACTCAAAGCCTCTCCTGCCATTTTTTTTGATCACAAAAGGGCTTGTGGGTGGGTGGACTTTTGGAGAAGGAGCTTCTGTCAATCAGAGTGACAGCATTTAAGAAAGAGAAACTTGCTCCTTGGTGCCACTGGATCAATTCTAGCTGAAGTCAACTCTACATTTTTACTTTCTGGTTGTACAAGTTAGTGATTCTCCTTTTTGCTTCATTCTTTTTAATGCTCTGTTTTAATGATCAGTGAAATATAGTCTCCAAACTGAAAAAAAAATCTATGACTAGACAATACATATTTGTTTTGTGTTTATTTATATCGCCTTCTGTGCCCCTTCATGAAGTCTTTGAGAGCAGAAATCCTATTATCTGTCTTCTCATCCCCGTATGTTTACAAAGCAAAATGCCTGACCCATAATTAATATTCAGTAATTTTTGTTGAATTTAAGTTAATCTTTATCAGAGATTCTTGTTAGTTTTAACACTGTGTATATTCTCTTTAAAGGAAAGAGTGTAGAATCTGAAGCCTACACCTTTCACTTAGATAACATAAAGTCATCTGGACTGTGTGAGCTTTCTTGAAGTTTAGAAGCAAATCTGTGCTCCCAGTTGTCTTCGAGATAATTAAGATATAAGCAACACACAGTGTTCTTTGCTCCACTCCCTTCTCCTTTGCCATGGGTATCTAACTGATTCTAGACAAGATCTTAAACTCTTAAGTTATCGATGGAGAGGATTTTTAGTTTCACCCTCCATTACTATGATTGAGATTTAATAATTGGAGTTCATAGACTGGTATCACCAAAATGGAGCAGTGTTGAGAAGACTTCAGTTTGGGTCATTTATAATGACCATCCTGAAAATGTAGCAGACTCCCTGTTCAGGAAAATTATTTTGTCATTCACATGGGTAGAGAATATTCAGAGATATCATAGACAAGTGGAATGAAAGGAACCATTCTAAGTAATATACTACCTGGTCTTCTTCTCTTCCTTCCTTCGTTCCCTCCTTTCTTTCTTCCTTTTTTTTTTTTCTGTTTTAAATTCATGTCTATGTTTATTATAAAACCCATGTCCAGTTTTCAGACTTTACTTTTACTTTATTTCATATATCTCTTTCTAGTTGATGATTTCCCAGCTGTTATTTACTTTAAAAGAATTATTCCCACCCGACAGAAGGTTTGTGCAAAACCACACACACACATTTTTAGGAATATAGTACAGTATAATGGGAGGGTACAAAGAGGATAAAGCCTTATATGCTCTAGGCACTGAGATGAGCGTTTATATTAAGGGCTATTTCTTTGAGTTATCAAACAGGTTTGAGAAAGAAAAAAATAAAAACTGAATTACCTCTAATTATTTGTTGAGCACTAACCATATGCCGGACACTATACTAAGCACTTTCATTAACTCATTTCATCTTCACAGAAACTTTTTCAAGTAGTTTCTTGTATTATCTTCATTTTACAGATGAAGAAACCAAGATTCTGGGAAGTTACATATCTTGCTTGAGATCACACAGCTAGCAAATGGAAGAGCTGAGATTCAAAGCTAGGCAATCAGGCAAAGGACTATGCTTGACTTTATCTTACTAGCTTATGGCAGAGACAGCATTCAGTACCAGACTGGTCTGAGTTAAAGTCCATATGCTTTCCATAATCCTCCACCAAAGTCCTGGAATTCAGAAGTTCTGAGTTCCCTTTCTGGTTTTGCCATGGATAGTGTGTTCTTGAACAAGCTGGTTAGCTCTGAGGGGTCTCAAGTAACTGCTCATCAGGTTGTTTGTTTTTTTGGTTGAGTTGTATGAGTTCTTTGTATATTTTGAATATTAACCCCTTATCAGATATATCATTTACAAGTATCTCTTCCATTCAGTAGGCTGCCTTTTCATTTTGTTGATGGTTTCCTTCCTTCTCTTTAGTTTGACATAGTCCCTTTTTTTTTTTTTTACTTTTGTTTTTGTGCCCTTTGCCTGAGGAGACAGATCCAAAAAAAAAAAAATATTGCTAAAACTAATATCAGAGTGTACTGCCTGTTTTCTTCTAGGAGTTTTATGGTTTCAGATCTTACATTTAAGTCATTATTTTGAGTTTATTTTTGTAAATGCTGTGAAAAGTAATTCAGTTCCATTCTTTTGCATGTAGCTGTCCAGTTCTCCCAACACCATTTATTGAAGAGGCTGTCTTTCCCCCATTGTATATTCTTGCCCCCTTTGTTGTAGATTAATTGACTATATAAGCATGGGTTTATTTCTGGGCTCTCTATTCTGTTTCATTGATCTATGTGTCTGTTTTTGTGCCAGTACAAACTGTTTTGATTACTGTGACTGAGGTTAATATCCAAAATATACAACTCAACATCAAAAAGAAGACATAGAGATCACCAACAGACACATGAAAAGATGCTCAGCATCACTCATCATCAAGGAAATGCAAATCAAAACCACAATGAGATACCATCTCACACCTGTCAGAATGGCTATCATCAAAAAGACAACAAATGACAAGTGTTAGCAAGGATGTGGAGAAAAAGGAACCTTCATGCACCATTGGTGGGAAAGTAAATTGGTGCAGCTGCTATGAAAAACAGTGTGGAGTGTCCTCAAAAAATTAAAAATAGAACTATCATATGATCCAGCAATTACACTCATGGGTATTTACCCAAAGAAAACAAAAATACTAATTTGAAAAGATAGATGCACCCCAATGTTCATTGCAGCATCATTCACAATAGCCAAGACAAAGAAGTAATCTAAATGCCCATCACCAGATGAATAGATAAATAAGATGTGGTATATATATATTACTCAGCCATAAAAAATGAAATCTTGCCATTTACACCAAAACAGATGGATCTATATGGTATTATGCTATGTGAAATAAGTCATACAAAGACAAATAATATGGTGTCACTTATATGCGGAATCTAAAAACAAAACAAACAAATGGAACAAAACCAGATTCATAGATACAGGGAACAAATGTCTGGTTGTCAGAGGGAAGGGTGGTGGAGGGTGGGCAAAACAGGTGAAGGGGATTAAAAGGTACAAACCTCTAGTTATACAGTAAATAAGCCATGAGGATTTAGTATACAGCGTAAGAAATATGGTTAATAATATCGTAATAACTTTGTACAAGGACAGATGGTTACTAGACTTACCGTGATGATCACTTCATCATGGATGCACATATCAAATTACTATGTAGTACACCTGAAACTAACATAATATGGTACAACAAAGTTTTTTTTTAATCAGTACAGTCTATAGAAAGAAAAGTTTAGGATACTGTTTTGAAAAACTGTTTACCATAGTTATATTTACTTAGAAACATCATCTGGGTTTTCTGCCAGTGGAATGAAATTGGAAATAAAGTTACTTACTATTCTTTTCGTATTCTGAGGAAATGTACTTGGTTGCTTCAGTTCAGCTGTGTCTGTGGCAAGGCTTTTCCCATTCATTCATTTATGCTCAAGCCTGTAATATATACCCTGAAGTGTTTTAGACCCTAGAGGTACAGCAGGTGAAAATGGCAAAGTCCCTGCTCTCATGCATCATCCGTTCTAGTTCATAATCTATGGTTGAAAAGGTCTACAGATTTTATTTTATTATAGCCTTCGAATGTGATGAGATTTTAGTGAACTAATTGTTCCTTACCCCAGCTTATTGCAGATGTATTTAAAATGTGATGTGACTGTGGACAGAAAAATGCACAGTTTCTTTAGGCTTTGGTTGGTGCATCACATATAATAACACAAGAAAGGCCATTTAAATCATCCAGAATGCTATCTCCACTGATGAAGATATTCTTTCTCTGGATACTAAAGAATTTTCACTGAAGTCTCTTTCACTCCACCTTTTCTATTGTATTACCCATGGACATAACATGTTTTCCAGTGTCATTACTATTTATTTTAATCCTTGTCTGTCTCTTGACCTGATTTTAATTTCAAGCCTAGGCAGTTCTTTGTCCCCACCTTGACCTACCTCCTCCTTCCCTGCAGATGTCAGCTTTTGTAGTAGAGAAACCGTGTATCGCTAACGTGTCGCTCAAATAATATAAGATTGAATGCAACCCAGTTCAAGTGGCTGTAGTTGGTCCCACTGAAGCCACTAACCACTTCCAGAATTGGAATATTTGAGGCAGAGCAAACCACCCCAGATATTCCAACTATTGAAATGACTTCTGTAGTGGTCTTGCTGCTTTCTTTTCTTAGCTCTTCCTTCCTGTGAAAGTACATTGTTGCTAAAGGAACTTGATTGTCAGCCAGAGACAGTGAAGGCTCTTTGTCTATCTCCAGCGTCCTCAACAGCCTTTGCAGACGTAATGTAAACTTCATGCTATGTCCTGGATATGATTCAACTTTCACCTGGAACAAACAACTCAAGAGGTGAAGGGGTAGAGTCACCACACACATGCAGGTGGCTGGTTGTGCTCTGACGCACCAGCAACAGCGACTCCTGGTGGTGAAGGCTTTGTGTAACGGACATCAGTCTATGGCAGTAAAATACTTCCCGAATTCTGACTCCCAAGGAGGGCTTTGTGAGTCATCATTTTTCTTCTCTCATGAAGGTTCTGATTTGTCTCTAATGTATCTGCTCCAACTCAGAATGGAAAGAGGCAGTTTTTCCGGCCTGGGTGGATTGGCTGTATAATATAACCATTAAATGTCTTAAAACTGTTCTGAGTTTGTAAGTGTTAGAAAATTCACAGGAGGCCATTCTTTGTGTGATTTTGAAATTATTTTCAATTACAGATTAGAGCACTGCAGTGTCTGTAATATCATTTAATGAGGCATAATGCTTTCTTTTGTCATTTTTCCCCTTGATTGAGATGGGCACCCTTAAGCTGCCTGGCAGATTCCTGAGCTCCGACAATCACCGTGCCAGCAGATGAGGAGTACAACGATGCTGTGAATGAATGCCAATGAGAGTGACAGCTCTTTAAAATAAATTGCCTAAGGCAACCAAATTGGATGTAATTGGAAGGTGTTCATCAGATTTTGAATTTGGACTCAATAGTAATAAGTACTGAAACACTGAATAAGACAACACATAAAATAGAAGTCAGTGATTGCGTATATGCATATGGAGGGGGAAAGGTTCACAAAAATATTCAGTGGCTGGTTTTCCCAGTTCTAGAGACAATTTATATGAAGACTATAAAGCATTTATATTTTGCACACCTGAGTGTGTGTGTGTGTGTGTGTGTGTGTGTGTGTGTGCACCCTTACCTATGCTGTTTTTATCTCCCTTCCTTTAAATATCCAAAGAATGTACTGATAAACTATAACCACTCTTAGGAACAGATATCGTAATAGGATGTACAAACAAAAAACTTGGGAGTAAATTCACCTCTCGTTTTTTACTCTTTGAAGCCAAGTAAAGGTGAATATATTAGAATATAGTAATGGTTCAGTAAGGTTGGCGTCCCATGGGATTTTTTGAGTTTTCAAAATGATTAGGAATACTATATCTCTTAGTCTTTTGGTAGATTGTTGAAATTGATGTGTACAGGAAAAACAAAACAAAACAAAACATATTTAGACCAGAAAAGCATGACGAGTAAACCAAAGGCTTAGAGAGGAAGTAAGTGGAGATAAACAGGATAACAGAAAGAAGAAGAAATGATGAACCGTTGCAGGGGAAAGAATACATATCATACGCCACAATGTAGTAGGATCCAATGTTAAAAGGCAGGTTGTAGACACATTGTGAACAGCCTTGATGGTAATTTAAGAAGTCTAATATTATGATGGGGGAAAGGGGCCGACAAGAAAGGTGAGGCTGGGTCAGCAACCAAATTCCAGTTTAGAGGTGGATTTGGTCTTGGCACGTAGCCACCTCAGGAAAGTTGGAGATTGGGGATGAATATATCTGTAGCCAGAAAAAAAATGTATAATTTAATATTTGCATGAGTGACAGAAATCCCAGAATTATAAGGTTTAACTATTATAATGGTTTATTTCTTCTGTACATAAACACACCCAGTCCATGACTAGAAATGAGGATTCCATCATGATCGGGGACCCAACTTTATGATCCTCAAAACGACTTACAATTTCATATCTAGTATGGTTGCTCCCATTCCAGTGAGAATATCTCCCTTCTAGCCTCTCAGAAAGCAGAAGGACATTTTCTGTCCTTTAAATACTATTTCCTGGAAGTTGCAAAACCACTTTTATTTACATCCTTTTATCCAAAACATGGCTAGAACTATCTACAAAAGACAAAGAGGAAGGTGGCTTTTGTTCTCCTCAGCCACATGGTTAGGTAAAGACTGAGTAGTATTGCTGTAAAAGAAAAGGAGAGTGGATAGTACAAGAAAAATAGTGATTTATACAATAAGATATAGCATAATTTTTTTATTTTCTATTTTCTATTGCACAATATCCAATCTTTGCATGTAAATGATAGATTTAATCAAAGAGAAAGACCCATCAATCAGGAAGGGAGACCAGTTAGGATCTTCTTGGAATGGTTCTCTGTTAGCAATTAGTGCCCAAGCTAGAAAAATGGAGATAGAAGACTCTATGGATTGAAGTTTCATGAAAGAGGTAGGGGTAACAAAATTTGGTGATTCTCTGGTTGCAGAGTAGGAAATAACTGAAGTTAACATTCATTCTTATTTTCTCAGGACAGATATGTTGGTGTACCTAAGGGAATGATCATGAGAGAGGAAATTTGATTTGAATAAGGTGACATGAGAAATGCCTAAGGGACATTCATGTTGGCTAAATGTTCAGGTACTTGGGATGCAAAGGTAAATTATGCAAGTGCCTTACCCTGAAGGAGATCCTAAATCTAGTAGCAGGAAACACTCAACCGAGTGAATAAGTTTTTCTTTCTAATAGAAACATGTGCCTTTATCATACAGTTAGAGCAATTCCATCTCTTAATTATATATTTATGCAAGGGGTGCACTTTCTTCATGAGGATAACTTTCTGTGCCCTCCAATTTTCTTTTATAATTTTACCAATTTCTGCTTCATCTATACTGACATGAAATCTCATTGTGCTTTTTTTAAAATTCCTTTTTAAAGTTTATCTGCAGTATACAGTCAAGTAACATCTTTTTCAAAAAGACACATGAAAGCTAGAAATTCTGAGCCATCAACTCTTAAAAATGCCCTTATTTTGAACAAATGTTGGCTAGGATGTGGAGAAAAAGGAACCCTTGTTGTATACTGTTGGTGGGAGTGTAAATTGGTGCAGCTACTATGGAAAACAGTATGGAGGTTCCTCAAAAAACTAAAAATAGAACTACCCTATTAACTAGCAGTTCTACTGCTGGGTATATATAGCCAAAGAAAATGAAAACGCTAATTTGAAAAGTGTACCCTAATGTTCATAGCAGCACTATTTATAATAGCCAAGGTATGGAAGCAACCCAAGTATCCATCAACAGATGAATGGATAAAGAAGATCTGGTATATATATATATATATATATATATATATATATACACAGACACACATATATACACAATTATATGTATATGCAATGAAATATTACTCAGCCATAGAAAATAATGAAATTCTGCCATTTACAGTAACATGGATGGACCTAGAGAGTATTATGCTTAATAAACTATGTCAGACAGAGAAAGAAAAATACTGTATGTTATCACTTATACGTGGAATCTAGAAAATAAAATGTATATAACAAAACCGAAACAGACTCGTGGATACAGAAAACAATCTAGTGATTTTCCTTAACTTGAGGAAATTTTCGTGTACATATTATTACTTCTTTCTCTCTTTTGTCTTTAGTCTCTTACTGTGAAACTCCATTTAGATGTCCTTTGGAACCCCTAGATCTATACTTCTTCTGAATTAACTTCTCCCATATTTTCTATCACTTTTTTCTTCTTGCTCTGTATTCTGGAAGGTTTCCTTGATTTTTATCTTTCAGCTCTCCAGGTAGGTAATCAGGTTTAGGATTCCATTCAAATTGTATTGATAATCATAACTTGGAGTCACTAGATCTCTTATTTTTACAATAGTATCATCACTTTTAATAAATTGCTACAATATACATATAAATAATATTCATTTAAATTAGATTTCCTTCCAGGTTATTGTTTGTTAATCTGGAGAGTTCTCTTTAGCATTGCTTTTTTTCTCAAATTTCTGGTAATCCTTAGTTGATGATTTATATGCCTTTAAAGGGAAGGTCTAAGCTGATTAATATAGGTTGTGGGCATTGGTTTCTTCTTCAGTTGGGTAGGCATTTTCCCCCAGGTAGCCTCTCAAATGAGAGGAAGTCATATGCCTGCAGAATAAAAGCAAAAGTTATAGGTCTCAAGAATATCTAGTTAGGTATTGAGAACATGGAGTTATCAGAGATAGGCAATTCCACACCTCCTAGTTGGAGCATTTACCATGCATCAATCTCAATGCCACCTTTACATACTAATATGGCCATTAATATTCATCTCCATGCAGTTTAAAATTTTCAGATAAAATGAGTTGGCCAGCACAGAAAGAAAAAAGTATACCCAGAATATAGTTCTGCACTATTTATTTCAATTACAGGTCTGAGGTAAGAGTACCAATGTCACCAATACAGAGAGTTGCAAAGGGACATTTAGAGGAGAGCCTCATACAAGGTTTTGATGAATTCTGGAGGCAACAGTGTCTGCAAAAAAGAGAATGTGCCTGGGGAAAGGTGATAGAATGGACTTTTCCTCTCTGTCATGGGAGTGTAAAATGAAATTAGGACTCAGGGAAAAGAGAATAGGGACAGATGAACAATTCAAGCATGGAATATTAACCACTGGAAATAGGAACCCAGTCTCTCTCCATTTTACCTTCCCTTCCTCTCTTAGGGAATCTCAAACCTATCACTGAAATAAATAGGGTGGAAGTACACTTTGGGAGCATTACATAAGTCTGGCCATGTTGCCCAGCTTCCTTCCTCCAGGCAGAATTCTAGTTAAATAATTCTGGACAGATGAATGCCTAGCCTTGGAAAGCAGGGACACAGGAGTGAGGATGACACAGAAGTGGCACATCAGTCTGCTTCCATCTGAAACTAGTGGATACCTTGTTTTTCACAAAGACAGTAACCATGCTGTTCAGATGACACTCTGCATGATTCCATGGTGGGAGGTGGGCTTCAGGAGCACTCTATTTTCCCATATGGGCCAGATATGTTATATTTTAAGGCATGAACTTGTTACCTGGTGTCATTTTTGAGGTAAATTACTTGTCTACAAGGGTGGACAAGTGATTAAAGCCAGTTGTGCTCTATTCGGGTTGTGATATATATGACAGATGACCTTCCCATGCACAATACACCCACCCAAGGCTTTGTGAATTACATCTCACTTTACCCTTCCAATTTTGGAACCATTTGAGAATTGAAATAGGAATTAAATGTCAACTTTGCTACTGATAAAGATATATTGGAGAATAAATACATGGATTTTTAAAAAAATTCTCTACTGCAGTCTGATCCTCAAGCATACTCCTTGGACCAGCTCACTGAAGGATGAGGCTACTAATTAGATATGTACCTGGAAAGGTAAAATAGAAGGATTTGTTTTATTGCATTAAGCCCCAATAGCAGGATTAGAAAGGGAAGAGTTCAGATATTCACAGAAAAGACAAACGTAAGTCTTGACCTAGATATGTTTACCATATTAAATCAAGATCAAAAGAAGATGCACACACTGTCAGGGCAGGCAAGCTCAAAGGGGAGAATCAAGAAGAGGTTGAATTGCACAAGTTCTTTCTCCTATCGTTGCCTTTCAGATAAATTGCTATTTTTCCATAGGATGAAGCAAATAATCTCTTCCCAACACTTCCAAGGTAATGGATATTCTTACTCTAAATGCAAAAGTAGAAGGATTAAAAGAAAAAGAAAAAAATTCTACATTTTCTACCTATAACTCAACCTATAGCTCTCTCACATTAGAAAAGATAGTAGAGCGCAAGTGAGTGACAATGACAAGGTTACAGAGATATCACTAAGTATTATCTAGAATAGTATTTTAGCTATGCTGAATTACACATGAGCATTACAACTACCTTATACCTATTGGTGAAAAACCACTCACTTGTCTAAGCAAAGAGAATGCTATCAAGTAATTGTTTCATAATCATATTGGTAAAGCCTTAAGGAAAGCTTCTCCATAGAAAACATTTAAGTCAGAAGAGAATAAAATGTTACAGATAGAAGATCCATAAATCTCATAGATCCCCCTTTCTAGCACTGCTCATTAAAGAATAACCATGTTACTAGAGGCCTTTGTTGTATATGGCTGTAATGTTTTTAACATTTGTATTGAAATATAATTCACATGTCATAAAATTGACTTTTTTAAAGTGTACAACTCAGTGATTTTAGTATATTCAGAGAGTTGTGTAAATATCACCTCTATCTAAATTTTGAACAGTTTTATTACCTCCAAAAGAATTGTTGTACCAATTAGCAGTTATTCTCCATCAAACCTCCAGTCCTAGGTAACCACTAATCTATTTTCTTTCTCTATAGATTTTCCTATTCTGGACATTTCATATAATGTGCAGGTATAAACCTTATTATTTGTTTGCAAATATGGTTTGCTAGTATTCTGTTAAAATCTTTATTCATCTTTCTTCATAGAGGATATTGATATGTAGTTTCCTTCCCTTGGAATATCTTTTCCAGGTTTTGGTATCAGGGTAATATGGAATTGTAAATGGGAAGGGAGATATTCCCTCCCTTTATATATTTGGAAGACTTTCATATTAATTGAGTTGGCACTATTTTTTTTTTTCTATGTCTGGTAGAATTCACCAGCCATATGGGCTTGGGCTTTTCTTCATGGGAAGTTTAAAAATTATTAATTCAATCTCTTTAGTTGTTATGGTTCAATTCAGACTTTCTGTTTATTTTTAACTCAGTCTGGTAGCTTGTGTCTTTTAGGAATTTGTCCATTTCATCTAAGTAGTCTATTTCGTTGGCATATGGCTCTTCCTGTTATCCCCACAAAATCATTATTCTTTCTGTCAGATTGGTAATGATTTCCCTCTTTCAGTCCTGATTTTAGTGATTTGAGTTTTCTCTCTTTTTTCTTGGTTATATAAGTAAATATTTGTCAGTTTTGTTATTAATTTTGAAGAATCAGTCTTTTGATTCAGTGATTTTTTTCTATTGTTTTCTTATGAGCTATTTTATTTCTGCTCCAATTGTATTATTTTCTTCCTTCTGCTTACTTTGAGTTTAGTTTCTTTTTCTACTTTCTTTAGATATTAAGTTAGGCTATTAATTTGAGATTTTTTTTTAAATATAGGCATTTATACTGAGCTTCTCTCTGAGCACTGCTTTGATCACATCCTATTAATCTAGTATGTTGTGTATTCATTTTCATTTATCTCAAGGTATTTTCTAATTTTCTTGTGATCTTTTTCTTTGACTCATTGAATCTTTAGAAACGTGTTTTTTCATTTGCACATATTTGTGAATTCCCCAAATTTCCTTCTATTGTTGATTTCTAGTTTAATTCCATTGTGGTTGGAGAACATACTTTGTATGATTTCAAACCTTTAAATATATTGACGTATGCTTTAAGGCCTTATAACTATAATATTTTTAGTTTTATTATGTGTGATTCTTCCTAACAGTCTTCATGACTGGTTTTAGCTAAAGGATTATGGCGCTAAGGAAATATCAATATACTTTTATTTATGTATGCATCAGAAAACTTGTTCTCTTATCTCAGTTTTGAAGAATAAGTTTGGGCAAGTCACTTAAGTTCTCTGGACCTTTGTATCCTCAGTATCTATAGCTAATATTTATAGCTATATCAATAATAATAATTAAATAATAAATGTTCCTTTATAGCTATTATGTTATTATATATTTGTATATATATACCCATACACATATATATTATATTATATACACTTTTTCATCTTCTTGAAGAAACGGAAATATATTTTATTTATTTAACCCTAATTAACAACCAAATTTTTAACACATATACACAAAAGCTATGGACTGGAAGTTCATTTACATCAATAACTTGCCTGTTATGTCTACTGAGCATGAAGATCATATATATTAATTAATTAAGCAAGCATATATATGGACGAGTTGGGGGAGGGAATGGTCTATTTTATGAGTGGGTCTTCTCCATGAACTTTGTCCTACATCTGCATACATATAATAATGAAAGATAGCTATAATAACAATACATTGTTGAAGTTATTTTATTTCTGAGGATGAATACAAATAGTGAAACACATAAAAAATAATGTCCAATAGAATAAGACTGTGCTGTAAAGGATAATTAACCAAAGTTTATTGAAGACCCAAGGCACCTGCCAAAGTGAAGATCGAACTTGAATTTCATCCTTCTCATGTCTCTCAGGGTGAGTTCTGAGAGCTTACCCCTTAGGTGAAAATATATTCCTTTAGATAATTAGCTTTTATGGAGCTTCATTGCTGTTTGCTTTCTCTTCTCAGACATACCTACTGTATTTATTTTGCTCAAATGTGTAATTTCAAGACAGTACTGCTCCTTTCACTTGGGATAGGTATCATTATAAGAATGATAAAAGCATCAAAGTTTTACCGGCTAAATGTATGACTCCCCATCCATGCCTAGAGAGGAGCATGTATTTATGGAAACAGACATAATTGGAAGTTATAAGCAACTGGCTATGAAATTAGTTACCAAAACATATAACTGAGTCACTTGGCTATCAGCAGTAATTAACACCACATTCTAATTCAACGATGCTTCAATAAAAAAATTAATTTAAAAAACCTTGATTCTGCTATTAACTAAACAAGAGAACTTGGACAATTTCTTTAACTTTTGGGGACTCATCATCCCCTATTTTTAAAATAAAGGGCTTGGATTAACTAATCACTAAAAACTCATATTTAAGAATTTTTGACTCCATGATAGTAAGTGAGAGTTAAAAAGAAAGGATTTCGCTATTTCTGCTTTAAAAGGGACCTGCCTTCTCTTAGGAATCCAAAGGGCCTGGGCTTTTTGTTTGTTTGTTTATTTGTTTTCGTTGGTTGTTTTTTTTTGCTTTTTTAGTTGAGTGGCAAACAACAACAACAATAGCGAACAAATAAACCAAAAGACCCACACCAATATTTGTAGTAATTAAAGCAGAATGCTTCAGAGGTGAAGAGGAAAGTAAGACCAAAAACTTGTGGAACTTTAAGTAAAATGTCTCTTGTCTCTGTGCATTTCTCTGGAAGCACTGAAAACAGGTGAAGTAGGGCTTTGTGGAATTGCGATGGTAGTAGCTTGGCAGGAATGTCTAGAATGCATCTTCCACTGGTGTGGATCTTTGGCAGGCAAACTCACACAGAAAAACTATCAAGATGGATTCACATTCTCTACATGCAATATGGTTGAAATCATGCAGAAGCCTTCACTTACAGGCAGAAAGCTTTGCTCAGATGAGAAAATAATACAAAGTTCCAGTTCGTACAGCTTACTTTCCTAATAACACAATTTTCCTGAGTCTGAATTTTAGTACCTAATGCTTATTTCTCGAGCCATCTGTGACATTCTTTTGTTTATGCCTTGATAAAAAAATATAGACAAATAATAAGACCCCTGATTTGCTGAGAGAGCCATGCTATATAAAGTTAAGTGGATATTAGCAATGATCCTCCGAACTTAGGCAATTTAATTCAGATAAATAAGTTCATCTAAAAGCAAATAAAACACATACAAACAAACAAAAAACTAGGCAAATGAGAGATAGTATAGGGTCGTTCTTTTCTTTTTTTGACTAGTTTTGTTTTATTATAATACCTGTATAACCAATATTGGATAGAACTACCTGTTTAAAGTTAAATTCAACACCCTTATTAATCAAAAAATACTTATTGAGGAATCATTAGGTAACGCAATCCTGATTTTTATAAATCTAAAATTATTATAATATTAATAATTGAAAATGTTAAGGCAGAGGTTAGGAGAACAGACTCTGGTATTAGCCTGCCTGGGCTCATTCCAGGCTCTATCACTTACTACTTGTGTACTTTGAGAAATTTATGTAACCCCTTTGATCTTCAGTTTTCTCACCTGCAAAAGTAGGTTAATGATACTATCTACCTCATAGCATTGATGGGAAGACAAGATAATTTAAAGTATTTCAATAGTGCCTGGCACACTCAATAAATGTTAGTTAATATTATTCATCTTTTTATCCCCTGTAAGGCCTCCCTAAATGATTTTCTCACAGGAAGGCTTTAAGTAGAACTTGTTGTATTGAATGGAATTTGGTTGAAAATCTTTGTTAGGAGACTAACCCTTTTATAATAGAAATTTTATAACATAAAATTTTAGATTTTTGTACAGTATTTTTTTTTATGAATGATATCAATGTACCTTTTAATGGTGAAGAGTGGTTAATGATACATAGAATATACTTAACTCTTAAAATGTGGCTGGAACTGGCAAGATGTGCTAGAACCCAATTTTTATTTTTCGGCTATTTGTTGTTACCCTAGCAATGTACATCCCATAGGTGTTCATTAAGAGTGAAATGTTAACACTTCAACTTAATTAATATTTAGTGAGTTGACAATGGGTGATAAAGATCTGCTATGTAAATTCTTGTGTGTCTCCTCAGAGCGCTTTACTGAAAATGGCCAACTGGCCGTTGGGGGAGGTGAATATTTGGTGAAGTTTTGACATATCTTGGAATCTAGATTGTGAAAGTGCTGATGCTTCGTTTGAAAACATTTCCCCAGGTGGTATATGAAGAAGTAAAACATGAGTCTCACCTATGACATCATTCTGCAAGACAAAGCAAAGTTGGCATAGGAATTTGCCTATTCAAAAGTCCAACACATCTTACAAAGGACGGTAATTTACTTGAGGTCTATATTCCTAATAGTAACCTCAGCTTTGTCACACAGAGTTTTAGGGAAAGATTCAAGGTAATAGCTTGTGTACTCTTTCCCAACTCCTGGGAAAATTCCTATGGTGCCCAAACACCAAGATGTAATTTTCTGGTACAGTAGGTCATTACTATTCTTTCCCTTGTCTGTAAAAGTACACAAAGTAAGGACTACAGCCAGTTGCCTGATTGCTCTCTAGGCTGAACCAGCCCTTCTTGTGAATCTCATGCTGCCAATCACAAATATACCTGTGAAGAAATTGAACATGTAATAAATTCATTTCAAGTGCAATAAATTTGAACATGTATAACAATTTTATATTGGTATTTCATTCTTCTACATTCATAACCATTCTTTGGGCAAGTAACTTACATTGTTTTAGATCTCAAACTTTTACATCTATAAAATGGGGTTTCAAACATAGAGTATAGGCTCTTTGACCTGGAACATACACTAATGGTCACCTAACCCCCTCCTTTCTAAATTGAGATATAAGTCCGGAAAAATGAAGGAAACTTTACAAGGTCACCCTTGTGAGTTATCAGCAGAACTGATAGTGAAATACAAAAGTTTTCAATAGAAATTCAGTATCATATCTGTTGCTCAAAGCTTATTTGATCTCCACAGTCACCTTTAGATCTAAAATTTGCAGAATATCTTTCAACTCTGTCTTCCTCGAGCACTATATTTTATCCCTTGAGACAGAGCTTAAAGGTCACATTCTTACTGAAACTTTCCCCAGTACCTTTAAGCATTGATAGTGGATTCCATCTCTCTGCTTCTCTAGTATTCGATTCTTATCTCTATCATAGTACTTAGCTTATTTCAATTATTCATATATTGGTCTATCATCTCCCCAGTTGCATCTGGAATGCTTTGCTGCCTAAACCTCTGGGGTCCTTTTGGTACTGACTTGGTAGTTGGTGCTTAAAATGTTTTCTGAATGAATGAATAAATGATGTTCTAACTTGGATTCTACATTTGGTGTTTTCCTAGCTTTCCTTGCCATTGAACTTCCCTAAGAACTCATGACAAGAGTCAAACTCATTCACTCAATAACTTCATAATGAGGTACTTTGTACATTTCTAATGACTCTTTCAATAAAGCACTACTAGATAATTCATCTCTTTATGAAACACAGTATACTGCTGTATTTTTAAAGGAAATTGACCTACCATTACTTTTACACAACACTTTCAATTTCTGGAAAATTTTTACATTCATTGTCTCATTTGGTCTTCACAATAACCCTGTAATATAGGCGAGCACAGATCCTATAGCGTTCTCACAGATGAGTTCAATAAGACTCAGATAATCCAAAGGATACCATTTTGAATTGAGGTTTTCTGACTCCAAATTTAGTTCTTGTTGAATACTAAATGGTGCCCTTTTAAAACATTTGAACTCTCCGGAAAAATAAATCCTCAAATGAATCTGTTTTCTAAAGCAGTAAGGCTCCTTGGGTTGCAAAGCATAGAAACCCAGCTCAGAATAGTCTAGAGATATAACTTCAGGCATTCTTAGTTCCAGCAACTCAAACTAGGTTATCAGATATAATTATTTTGCTTTACTCATCTTTTGGACCAATTCCTCTCTGAGTTGGCTTTAAAATCAAGTAATCTCTCCCCCTGGAATTTGTAAAATGACTCTGAACAGCTACAGAGTTATGACAACTTGGCAACCCAAAGAGTAGAAGTTGAATGAATATCCAAGATCTGACAGTCAGTGGCCCACACTGAGTCTGTGTTCATCACAGACACAGTCACTGCAGTTATAAGAATAGAGTCCTTTGATTGATGTCAAGTGCATGAGGGACTAATTCCTGGAGCCTCCTGTGACATCAAACCCCCAAAAATGACCTAGAATAAAAGGGGAGGAGTGCTTCCTCAATGAAAACAGGAGTGCCATTTCCAGGAGAAGATGGAATGAATACCGAGCTAATGAAAACAACAGCTTCTACTCTATATTTGCAAGTTTCAGGTGCTGTCAGATGGAACCCTTCTGACTTACATTGAAATCACCTGTTTATGGGTAGGTCATTCCAATAAATGTTAAGAAATTGTGGGTTTAGTAACTTGAATATGAAGTAAAAAAATCACCTTGTTCAGACAGGAAATCTGAGAAAACCTATCTTATCAATGTGCTGTGCTAGTCAAAATAAAAAACAATTAAAAAAACTACTTGCTAAGAGATTGCAGCTGTGCACAAGAGGAACAGACTCCCTTCTCCCTGGTGCATTGTCAGCAGAACTGTTGGCTGAGTTGTACGGCATCTATTATTTTTAGGTGTAAAGAAAGTGAAGAGAACACAGCTGGATTTCCAGATCACAGCCAGAGCTATAGTATAATCACCATTTATTAATATCTTTATTACCCTGTATGAATAAATAATACCCCTCTATAGAAAAATCCTTCTATCTCTTGAAAAGCGAAGCAGGTGGATTAAGGCATCATCAATAGAGAATGAATATGGAAATCCTTCCATGTCTTTCAAGTTACTTTTCAAGAGCACAATAGAAATTTAAAAGTAAGAGGAAGTATGAGAAATTCACCAAAGGTGGAATATTATCCTGGCCTTTTGTTAATCAGTTCCAGGAATTGGACTGAAGATGGAGCATCCATATACATATACTACTTTAATTGTATTTTTGTTATAAGTTCCTTCTAAATATAATGGAGTTTTACTTTAAGCAGATCTTTATAGAAAACCAGTTTGGAACTAAGGAAATAAGGACTAAAGTGAAAATTTTGTGACTTGGAGTCACATAGATCTGGGGTCATTGATTCATTCATTCAAAAAAGATTTGCTCAGCACCTATTCTATGCCGGACAATGTTCTAGGTGCTGGGAATACAGCACAGAACGTAACAGGCAACACTGCGCCCTCATGCAACATACAGTCTAGTACAGGATGTGGAAAAAGTTTTTTGTAAAGAGCTATATGTAAAAATTTTGACTTTGCAGGCCAGGTAGTCTCTGTTGCAACTACTCAATTCTGTCACTGTGGTGTTAAAACAGCCATCAATTATATGTAAAAAAATGAGTGTGATTGTTTTCAAATAAAACTTTATTTAAAATAACAGGCAGCAGGTTATATTTGGCTTATGGCCATAGTTTGCCAACCGTTGGTCTAGTGGGACACTGGTTGAGGCTCTACCATATAACTCGTTGTTATTGATTGTTCCAAATTTATTACATTTTAAATGTTATTAATATCAGCTACTTTACAGAGGAATTGCAAGGGTAAATGGAATAATGCATAAAACACGTCCTAAAACTCCTGGTGGGAACTTAGTATCATTTAATGCTGAGCCTAATTCCTCATTTTAGAAATTCAGAAACTAGTAAACTAGGGAGTCCCATAGCAAATGCATTCTGTGCTTTGTCACCAATGCGTTGTTTTTAGTTCCCTAGTTCTTTGAGCTCTGTGAATAAAAAGTACCAACTGGGCTTCCCTGGTGGCGCAGTGGTGAGAGTCCGCCTGCCGATGCAAGGGACACGGGTTCGTGCCCCAGTCCAGGAAGATCCCACATGCCACGGAGCAGCTGGGCCCGTGAGCCGTGGCCGCTGAGCCTGCGCGTCTGGAGCCTGTGCTCCGCAACGGGAGAGGCCACAACAGTGAGAGGCCCGCGTACCACACACACACACACAAAAAAGTACCAACTTATAACCCTGTAGCTTTGAAGAACCAGGATCATTTTGATCACAATTTAATTTATATGGATAAACATTATTAAAAAGCAGATACTTACTTTATGAATATGGCCTTGGCAAAAGTAAAATAAGAAAAAGTTAGATACTTCTTTTTTATTTGATAAATTATCAGTAGTTAAAACAATGATTTAAGAATATTTCCTGGTCGGGCAAGGAATATATGCATGCCTGATGGGTCTGGATTCTCTTTGGGGAGCATTGTGGAACATACAAAAGACACACAAAAGATGCATAAAATGTTTTCCTTACCAGACTGGAGGATTCTGGTCGGATAGGCAAGACCATTAGCTTACTCAGAGTTAGCTTACTCAGTATGTTTACTGAGTGCCCTCTACTAGCCAAGTTTTGTTCTAGGCATTGAGGACAGAGCACTGAATTAAAAAGTCAAACACCCCTGCCACCCTGGAGCCCAAATTCTGGTGAAAGGATACGGATGACAAACAGAATGCACAAGTAAAATACAGAGTATGCATGTGGAGAGGGATAAGGGAGAGAGAATGAATTGGAAGAATTTGTTTCTAAGGGGTGGTGGGTGAAGTTGTTGGGTTTTTTTGTTTGTTTGTTTTTGTTTTTTTAAGGATGGTTAAGGAAGGACTTACTGAGAAGGTAACATTTGAGAAAATGCTTACAGAAGATGAGACAGTGGGCCTTGGGGACCTCTTGGGGGATGAGCAGATCGGGCAAAGCAAATAAGTATAAAGGCTCTGAAGTGGGACCATGCCTTGTTTCTAGAAGCAGCAGTCAGGCCATTACATCAGGAGGCTCAGAATGAGTGAAGGGGGGAGTAGGTCACAGAGGTGAGGTAGATATGTAGGAAGCCTGGTTAGCGTGGGGCCTTGAGGGCCACTGTAGGGACTTTTTCTTCTACTTCTAAGGAAATGGGAAGTCAGTGGAGTGTTCTGAGCAGAGGAGACACAGGCTCTGGCTGAGTTACTACAAGGATCAAAGGGGTTTCTCTGTGAAATCAGAGTGTAGGCAGATGGCATAGACTCCTGAGATCTAAGATTGCAGTGTGAGTATGTGAAACACTTGTGCAGTTAACTTAATCCTCGTCTGGGGTTGCTTCGTTTAGTGGGGCAAGAAGAAGGATCCTTGAATAGTAGGCATCCACCCACCGTTCTTACCTCCTTTATTAACTGGGAGAACATGATTTGCTGTGGTTTCCAGAAATCACAAATAACTATCCAAAAAGCTAAACTCAATGAAAAAATATAATGAAAAAGAAAAACACTGCCTCCTAGCCATAGCAACTTCTCATCCTTGAATGGCCTGGGTTAAAAATGGGCAGCCCTCCCCTGACCTTGGGAACTATGGATCCCAAATTTCCTCTGGCCTCAAAGGTCTGAACCCTTTTTTTCCCCTTCCTTTACATCCCTAGCACCCTCTCAGTGATACTCTGACTATCAATGAGCTGTTCCTCTGGAGCTGGGCAGCCAGATTTCTACAACCTCAGCTGAGAACTCCAGCTGCAGCTGAAGCCCTCAGCCTAATAGGCAGTGGCAGTGCTGTTCTTCATTAAACTGGGGTCTAGTGCTCAGAAATCCTTACTGCCACTGTCTTCAGCTCAGCTACTGTGTTACAGTGTGGGCTTCCTCTGGTGGACTGTGTCTCAGCCTCTTCCCATCCAAGCATTGAAGGCTCATCTCAGATATGCATTTAGTTCATAATAGCTCTATGGAGCCATGGAGGATTGGCGTTAGAGCTTTCCCACCTGGGCACACATACCAGGCTCTAAAAGCAGGACAGGAGAGATGTCAGTTTGATTTGTTATTTGTAGACTTTTTAATGATGGCCATTCTGACCGGTGTTGAGGTAATACCTCATTGTAGTTTTGATTTGCATTTCTCTTGTAATTAGCGATGTTGAGCATCTTTTCATGTGCCTATTGTCCATCTGTACCTCTTCTTTGGAGGAATGTCTGTTTAGGTCTTCTGCCCATTTTTCAATTGGGTTGTTTGTGTTTTTGTCCATTTCATTCAAAGTAGAAGCCAACATCCTCACCATGGCCTTTGCAGTGAAGGTTTGGGCTTTATCCTATAAGCACTGGGGAGACAATGAGAAAGTTTGAACTGAGTAACATCTAATAAATCCATGCAGTTAGAACAATATGCATACTCTCCCCATCGCCCCTTCCCGTCTTTTCGTCTGAACCCTCGCAAAAGATATCAGTTCAAATGGCTTCTATTTGTTAAGCAGGTAAAGTGAATTTCTCAACATCCCGGAGTTGGATGTTTGGGTGTTTGGGTGCAGAGGGGGGCGTTTTCACTGCCTGTGAAAATGGAATCAAGGCAGCCACAGTCTGAGTAACATATGCTGCTAGTTGGCTGCCTGGTTACCCTGATTGGGTCCGTTAATATAAAGCATAAACAAAGCGTGGATGAACGGGACTGGCCGTTTTGTTGCAACAGCTGGTAGTGGCGTCCCAGATATTTTTATCTCACTCCCGCCCAGATGTTCAGCTCTCCTGACACTCAGCTTTATCTGGCAGGTAAGGTGGTAGAGAATGCCCTTGTGATTTGTGGGGAAAGGATTTTTTTTCCCAGCACCTTGCGAAAATAGATTAGTGATCAATTAATAAAGCTTCTAAGGTATTTTTAAAATATTGCTACACTTTTAAACATACCAATTAATCTCTATTCATTTACCATTATCTCTTTTACATTCCTTTCTCAAAATCTGTAAAACTCAAGCCAAGTAAAACTGAGGAGTCCAAAACCTGCCTTTTTCCCGAAAATGTGCATTTAAACCAAATAGAATACTTTCGCCCAAATTGTTCAGATGATTTGCTTATTTTCCCCTTTACTTACACAGTGCTGGCCTTACATTTTATTATGTTCAGCAATAATTCTGAGGAATAACTTATACATGAAGCCTGCAGGTGCAGCAGAAAAGATAAGCGTTAGATCTGGTGTTCTTTCCCCAGCTGACTGAGTCCTTAGGGTTGTGTTGAAAATCACGGGCTGCCATTGCTTCTAAGTTCCCCTTGGAGTTTCTATTTCTGATTCTTAGTCTTCAGGAAAGACTGTGTTCAGATGCCTCCACTCACTGAATGCTGTGTGGTCGTGTGCCTTGCCATCTTTGGAGCCCTCCAAGGAGATGAAGCGATGCTATGGCTTCAGCTATTGTTGCCTCATTGGCAAGGTTAGCAGCTATCAGACTCTACCAGACAGCAGGAGAATAGAACTTGCCCTCCTGAAAGCCCCTGTTGAAGCTCTAGGGTAGCTGAGAAATAAGCAGTCTCCTAATAGGAAAGCAAACAGCGCTGAGTATAATAATAACATATTGTGTCTGCCTGGTTTATATCATCCCAAGATTCCTACGTGTTTTACCAACACTCTATCAGCTAATCCTAATTGGCAAGAACTATTGTTAACATTTTATAGGTGGGGGACCAGGAGAGGACAGCAGTGAGCACTGAGACTCTAAACAAATAGTCATAATAGAGTTCATAGATTTGGTGAATTTCCAACTAAACTTCCAGAAAGGTACATATCAGAAAAGAAGAAAAAAATGTTCTGATCACTATTTTCGTCTAGTTTGAGTCACCTATGAGGGTTTTTTTTTTTAAACTTTGGAGTTATTTAATAGAGCATTCATTCAAATTTTTGAAAGACCCTTATTCTCGAACTGCCTGAGTCAACTGTAGTTTTAACAAAGTCAGTCACTCCTTTCTTTTCCTGGTTTTCAGGATACCTCACTTTCCTAGTGTTCTCCCTATCTCATTAACTGCTCTTCATCTTCCCAACCTTTGTTTAAGTCCTTGGACCACTTCTCTCCTTTATATATATCCTCTGTTGGCAACTTCATAAATATCATGAATTTACATATCATGAAGGTATACATATGATATATGTGTGTGTGTGTTCCCATTCTTGTCTTACCATTCCAGACCTCTCCTGTGGGGTGTCTGCAGCTGAGAGGCAAACCTCAGCCAGGGAGCCTGTCACTATGAATCCATCACCATAGCTAGTGACTGTGTGATTTTTCCCATGTTTCAGCTTCCTCTAACTCTCCCTCCCCAACCCACACAATTTTGTGGAAAGTTGGGAAGTCAAAATTTATGAGCCCTTATACTCTCTTACCTAAATTGTTGCTATAGGCTCTGAAATAGTCTCCTTAGCACTTTTATTCTCATTCCAAACAATCTCCTCACCTCCATGCTGTATCTGATATCACCAGTTCATGGCTTAAAATAATTCTGCATTCTCAACTTCTGAAATATGTTATCCAAGCAAGGTGGTCCATTGTGTTGTTTATAATACATAAAATATTTATGTATACTATACATTTCATATATATTATATAAAACATTTAAAGCAATGTAATGTCAAAATAGATTACATCCACAGTTCAACCTTTAAAAGCAATTATGGAATAATAGCTAACTTTATAACTATGTTATTTATGTAGTAAGTGAAAAAGGAAGCCACAGAAGAATATGTACAGTATAAAACCATTTTGGTGCCCTGTGCGTGTTTGGACAAATGTAGTAAAATGATTTAAATAATTACCTCTGTGTTGTGGCTTTTATTTTATTCATTGTGCTATCCTAAATTTTCTATAAGGAACACTTATTATTTATAACACAAAACAAAAACTATTAATATCCGTTTAAGATTAAAAATAAATGAGTTAATTGATTCTACATTCAGTGCCAGTGTGGGCCCATTTATTGGTCTGAGATAAGTATATCTCTTGGGAAAATAATAACTCTTTGAAATGCACTTTTGATTATGGTTGCTCATTATTTGGGGTCATCAGAGACTTTTTTAACAAAATAAGGGGTTCAGACAGAAATTAGGGGTTAGGTTCAGAGAAAACATGGAGATACCCACACATTACTTTGTGTGGAGAAGACCAATTCATACTGAATGTCCTGTAACCATAATGAGGAAAGTTTCAGCACTTGGACGGGTGCTGTCACTTTTCTTCAATTGGTACCTATCCCAAAATAACACAGAGAGTTCAGAAGGAAAGCTCCAGCCTTGTCAGTGTGTTTTTTTAGCACTATCCTAAGAACCAAAGGAAAAGATGAAAGCGTATAAATTGGCAGCTTTCCTTAAGACACTTACAGTTTTGTCAAGGAAGAATTTTTATTGAATCAGGTGCGTGTGTTGTTAACAACATGTATTATGAGCGGTCAGTACACGTGGAGAGATTAGTGCGGTCTGGAAGAGTCGGGAGATTTCAATGAGATGTTGGAAATTCACCTGTGTCTTAAAAGACAGATGCATCAATATGAAGGAAGTATTATTTGGCAGGATAAACAGCAAGGGACATGCCAAGGAGGCTGAAATTGAATGGCATCTGTGGGTGGATGAGTTAATAGAGGATAAGCCTGAGTATCAGGCTTGCTACTATTGCTACTATTGTGTAACCGGTGCTTACACACAGCTCTCCATCTTGTTGGAGGTGGGATGAGAATTAAGAATTCGAGGTGAATTTTTCCTTTAAAGATCTTGGCGATCCTTCCTTCTAATCTGGCCTACAGGGGTCAGACACAGCCGTTGTTCAATATTTTGAGTTATTATAGCATAGTGAGGATGAGCTTAGCCCCCTGGAATAGCAGTGTCCTGAGTTGGAGGCCTATCTCTGCAACTATGCAAATGTGTAATCTTGCCAAACGGGCATCCCGTGCCTAGGATTCAGTTTCACCTAGTTAAGAATACCTGACTGTTATTTATTAAGTGGAACATTACATACTGATGAGAAAGGGAGAGGTTTGTGACAGCGGAATGTAAGAATGGTAGTAATTGGGGCTCCAATTTAAAAAATATCTCTGGAGAAACATAGGAAGTAATTCTTGTGCTGACCAGGCAGTTATAGCCAGAGGCTCTCTTCTGCCTTTTCCAGAGAACTAACTACAAGACTCCCGAGTCCTTCAGGAGGATGATGTAAGAGGAGTTCAAATGGGTTCATCTGACCATGTAGATCTCTGCTTAATTATCATGGTGCCCATTGTAGCATCCAGTGTTGCTTAAAAGCTTGTCGATTCTTCTAAGTGACTCTTTCACTGTGCTCCAAGCTGTACTGCTTTTCCATCAGAAAACTTTTTTTCTAGGACATTGATAATCCTTCCCCAACCTTCTCTCCCAGAGCCTCCCTACCTGTATGTTTTCTTTCCTTCTGAGATTTCTTATCAGGGCCCCCCTACGGCACAGTGATTTTTTGCAAACCCCTCTGATGTGAAAACTGAGAAAAATCTTTCTGGAATCTTTTTGAAGCTTTGATTTATGTAAAGCACAATAAAAGCACAGCTGGAATTGGAGATACCAAGCTCTGCTTTTTAAGTCAGCTTCGAAGAGAAGGGGGAATAGCAAGATTAGTTTGGTCTTGAATGTAAAAGCAGAGCCAAGATGTAGCAGGGTGCCATTTATAAAAATACTTTGGAGCAATAACTGTGCTTTGAAACTAGTGAGAATAATGTTTAGATTAATAGCTTAGGTCATATTTCATATGTTATATTAAACACTGGAGAAAAAGAGCAAAGGGAGAAAGTTGGCCTACACTTCAAAAATCTACACACATTACTAATCAAAGAACACTTTTTAATGTTCTTGCAAAATGCCATAAATGCTAGCTAAAACCTCCTATGTTGCATCCTATTTCTTCTACAAACTTTTTGCCATCATCTTTTAAAAGGTGGGCCAAATTGTTTTTTCCAAATGTCTGTTTAGATGAGATTCTTAGACCTTTTTAAATGGAAAGGTTATAGAGCACCTTGAGATCTAAAGGAAAAAAATACATATATATATACTAATCTTTGGAAATTCATATAGTTATATATTTTGAACCTGATACATAAAGATTCACAGGTCCATGATGAATCACTAGCCCAGTGAATGCTAGACTAAGAGTTACTATTCTAAAGCGAGTCAGTGTCAAAGCAATTCAAATGTGAAGAAAAACAAGCGTGCCTACCACTTAGGATGGCTGTAAATAATAAATAAAAGTGGTTTAAGAGATCACCACAGCTAAATACATATTAGTATTTACTGTTTTTTATTGTTATTTTTGTCTCTAGTTTCTTAATACCAATTTCAAGAATTCTGTTTTGAAGAACAAAAAATCTTCAGTTTCATGAAGTACAACCGTCTACTTTTTTTACAATTATTTAGGACCCTTTTAAATAGCTGCTCGCAGGTTTTATTTTATTTGAAAAAGTCAATTTGTAAAATTATATTTCAAATGTGTTTAAAATGTGTTTTTTTTTAAAAATATCAGCTTACCAGATGCCAAACAACTTTACAATTTTGACGGTGTTTTAGGTAATAAAAGAAGGCTTTTTCATGATATGCTTCTCATTATTGAAGAGAAATGTCTTTAATATAAACAAACAAACAAAAAATGTCATTCAATCCATACCCATGTGTGTAGATAATACAGTCAGTTAATAAGATAGCTATAGTTATCCAGGTAATTGGGAAAAAGCAAGCTTTTGAGATCTAGAGATCAAGTTTATTTTATAGTTCTTATTGTTGGAATTCCCTATTATTCTTATTAAATGGCTATACTCAGTAATAGTAGGGTTGATAAAGTCTCTCTCTGTTCAACCTCAGAAGTGGGCATATCTCCAGCTGGTGGACACTCTATGTTTTTGATTCTATGCCATCATGTGGTTCAGGGATTTTTTTTTCATACTTGGATGGGTACTAGAGTTCCAGAGCTACCCACGTTGAGATGATGCCTTATGTTGGTTTTCATCTCCTGGAATTTTTTTTTTTAATCCATCTCACTTCCATGTGTCTCTACTATTTTACAAAATAACTTGTGAGTTGTGGTAAGACCAAAGTTATCTTGGTCTATAACTCAATCCATATTCAAGCTCATTTGTCCACTTTGTCTTCTACAACCTGATTGTCAGCACCATACATCTCTATTCAGGGTTGGAAAACTATGATCAAAACCCACTGAGTCTCTGTACGTAGTACTTAGGGATCCAAAGCCTTCTTGAGAACTCCCCATTTCCTCTTCCTTTCCTCCACGATTGATCTGCTCATCATTCTGCTGGAAATTGTGTAGACAAGCCCTAGGACATAAGTAAAGTGTAGAATGTTTAGGGTCTGCATCATTATTACTTTCTTACACTGGAGCCCTCCAGGGCCTAACTCCACACCCTTTCTTTTTCAACAACACCACTCTTCACAACTTCTTCATCTCCTGTAGTGTAATGGAATTTTCTGGAGTCTTTTATGGCAGTTTGATTTCCAAAAAAAGTTTCTCCTTGTCATTCTTGGTGAATCAATCACATTTGAACCATTTTACTGTCTCCAATATCTCCCTTGCAATGACATGTTCTTTCTGCCATGGTCCTTCCAATGTGACCCTCCTAGACTACCACGTCCTGTGCTACTGCCCTTGGTGCTGGACTTGCTTTCTGGGCATTGAAGACAGAGGTTGTCAGTGGGTCGAGGGATGGTGACTACTTGGTCTTGCCTTCACTGTTCATTATCTAGAGGAGTCAAACCTGGGATGAGGAGGTGACTGGGCCAGCAATTATGATGCTGTAATTTCTCAGGGCTTCTCATTACCTTCTACTGACTGAACAAAGTCACTCATTATAAACAGATGGAAGGTGATATTAAGAGGAGTGAGGTTGCCAAGTACCATAGACTGGGAGAGCAGGAAGACGCTCTGAAAAATTATTTCATACAAACTCTATTCTAAACATTCCTATTTCATGGAGTCTCAGATAGTTGAATTCACTTGTCCAAGGTCACTTGGCTGTAAAGTTAGACTTCCTCTCAAGGTCTCATGACTTGAGACACAAGGTTATACACAAAACAGAACTAACTTTCGTTCTCAACTTGAGATGTCTTTGGTCTCAGCAAATAGGAAACCAGAGGAGACACATTCAGCATCACACTGAGAACTTCCAACCTCATTTCCAAGAGGAAACCTCCTGCAAGCGTGTGTGAGTGTCTTCAAAATTGCTCTGGTTTGGCCTGCAGTACTCTTGCTCCCAATAATGCCAGCCAGAACCTTCACAGTCGAGGCAGTCCTTTCCACTCATTAGAGATTTAAATAAGCTAAAGGAATGTAGCTTACTGATAGGGCATTTACTCTTTACTTGCAGCCCTTCATAATATATAGGAATAAAAGCCCTTAATACTGATTTAAGCTTAACTATCTTTTCTCCCATTCTATTTTTTTAAACATCTTTATTGGAGTATAATTGTTTTACAGTGGTATCTTAGTTTCTGCTGTATAACAAAGTGAATCAGCTGTACATATACATATATCCCCATATCTCCTCCCTCTTGCATCTCCAACCTTCCCTATCCCACCCCTCTAGGTGGACACAAAGCACCGAGCTGATCTCCCTGTGCTATGTGGCTGCTTCCCACTAGCTAGCTATCTTACATTTGGTAGTGTATATATGTCCATGCCACTCTCTCACTTTGTCCCAGTTTATCCTTCCCCCTCCCCGTGTCCTCAAGTCCTTTCTCTCCATCTGCGTCTTTATTCCTGTCCTGCCCCTAGGTTCTTCAGAACCATTTTCTTTTAATTTAGATTCCATATATATGTGTTAGCATACAGTATTTGTTTTTCTCTTTCTGATTTACTTCACTCCGTATGACAGCCTCTAGGTCCATCCACCTCACTACAAATAACTAAATTTCGTTTCTTTTCCTGGCTGAGTAACATTCCATTGTATATGTATGCCACACTTAGGTTGCTTCCATGTCCTGGCTATTGTAAATAGATCTGCAATGAACATTGTGGTATTTTCTCCCATTCTAAAATGGATTTATTCCTTTGTTACTCCTTGACCGCTGCGGACTGCCTCAAGACCACTGAAAAATACTTTCTGGATATAACAACTGACAGTAAATGACTAGGCTAAGAGTTAAGAGTGCAGGTCCTGCCATTTATTCAGCTGAATGGCTTTATTCAACTAACTCGTTAAAGGAAGGAGATTTTCTATTCCTGTTGCTGGAGTTACAGAAGTAGAAGTTGTTTCTCGATTCTCCAAATAAGAATATAAATCCAAATAAAAATATGAATGCATTTCCCAGAAAACATTTATATACTTTCAGTTATTTTCTGTAAATTACTTTACCTCCAGCTGGATGGGAAATCTTATCATGGTTCATTAATTATTTCATAAAATTGTATTATATCAGAGATTAGAGAGAACTTAGAGATCAGCTATTCTAAATTAACTCATTTTACAGATGAGGAAACTCACTGAGGATGATTTATTTGCTAAGGCCATATAACAAGTCTATAGCAGAATTACGAAAACTCTTTTCAGCATTCCAAGTCAACTACTCAATACTACAACCCTTCCATAATCAGAAAAGGCCTGTGTTACAGGTCCGAGAGTCAAGGTTGTCTAATCCAAGCCTAAAAACTAACATTCTTTGTCTTGGAATACAGCAACAGTTCAGAAACAATCAATTTTTAAGAGACTTTGCATACTCTAATCTTGGGAACAGACAGGGCTGATGTTCATAGGACTTTTTATTGATTTGAATTTTATTTTTTAGAAAGGAACAATTCTTGGGAATGAAAGTCTTTCTGACCCAGAAAGCCTAGTAATATACATCAGTAGAATCTGAATCATCATACATCATAATACATTTACTAGATTCTTTTAAAATCAGGTAATCTTTGAGAGAAGAGTAGGGACTCTAGTATATAAGTTGAATACAAATCACTTTGTCTGAGCATTTGTGATTCAACATTTCTTCAAAATATTGGTGAACCTTTTCCTTCTCTTATTTTTCTCCATCCCAGTTTTTCTGGATCTTTTCCCAGCTCCTAGCCCCCTTCTCCCTCTCTCTTTCTCTCTCTCTCTCTCTCTCTCTCTCTATATATATATATATATATATATATGTGTATATATATATACATATATATGTATATATATATAATTATGAATATTAAACTTTGTGTCCTTCAACTACCTCTTATTCATAACCACTTTATGCTACATACTGCTGTATTTTTACTTAAATGTTGCAGTAGTTGATTGTTAATGTGGATTCTTGGTAGGTTTTGGGAGCTCTAGTAAAGAGCAGTTGACCCAGTAGACAAAAAGAACTTGACCCGATGGTGAAGTCTGTTCATTTTCTAGACCTGATTATCTAGCCTATAATGTAATTCTGTAAGACCTGATTGATTGTCTTCCAAAAATTTTCTGTTATGCTTAAGCAAAGTTAATTTCTGGTGATTGCAATAAAGCAATCTGATTATATAGAGAAATGCAAAAAAAAAAAGAACTCGACCCGAGTATCAGAAAGAAGGAAGACACCAGAAGGAGGATAATCTGGTACTAGAAATTGAGGAGACTTGAGTTAGTATAGGTCAGAAAGAGAAGAAAGTTCTTTCAAAAACTAAAAAGTAAGAGCAGGGAATTTAAAACATTCCTTGTGTCTATCATGTTTGTTTATTCATTCATTCATTTATTAAACAAATATTTATTGGATAGGTGCTATGTACCAGACACTATTCTTAGTACGCAAGATACATCAGTGAGCAAAACCAGTAAGATTCCTTCTCCTAAGAAGCTTCTATTGTAGAGTGGGGAGACAGACAGTAAATTACAAACTTAAATAAGTAAAGGATATAGTATCTCAGAAGTTGAATCACGCTAAGGAAAAAGTGCTAAAGGATCAGTGGCTGCAGAACTGAATGCATTAGGCAGGGTAGGCCTCCTTGAGAAGATGACATTTGAGCAAAGACTTGACTGGAGTGAGGGAGATAGCCATATGGATGTCTAGGGAAAAGGTATTCCAAGTGGAGCAACCACTCATTGCGAACTTCTGAAGGTGTAAAAACAGATGGCAGCATGGAGGGAAAGAGTGGCTGAATCAAAATGAGGGAAGGAAGATTGGTAGGAAATGAGGTCACCAAATTGCAGAGAATGCATCTGACTCATTCTTATTATCACCAGCATTAAGCACAGTACCTGGCGTAGAGTTAATGCTCAGCGTGTGCTGAAAGAATGACCAAATAAACAGGTGGAAATAAGAGTAGGATCTACTAGAACTCCCTACCATTTAAATGGGAAGTGTAGCTGGGGTGAGATGACACCTGCTGTCCAAGATGGCTAGATATCTGTGCATATGCTAGCATGATCATGGATCGGATTTGTTTGAAGTATTTCTGATTTGAAAGAGAGACTGGGTAATGATTTAGGTCTAGTGTTGTACATCATGAGACAAAATAATTGGTCACTGTGTCTGATTTGGTTATTCCATCCTTGTTTCATTTTCCTCCCCACTCTTCTTGCTTGCTCCTCCTTTTATTGCTCTCTTCTCTTCAACTTCCATTTTTCATTCATTCTAACTTCTCACCCAGAGGTAGTCTGAGCTTGTGGAACTTAACAGTGTGTAGCAGTGGTTTCACCCAGGTTTAAAGACGTTTGGCTTAACAGCAGCAAGGTAGAAAGGCCCATGCTGTACACCCATAAACCCCCATAAAGCTAAGAGCAAATACACAAACAAAATCTCCTTGTCATCAAAAAATATCCCATCCATTTCTATTTGTCTCAGTGTGTCCTTCAAGGAATGTGAAAATCCTCCTGCTGGCTAAACACATCTAGAGGTTGATCCTTTTATGGGTTAATTTACCTGCCATTAACTTCATGAAGCAACCTTTAATCCAGATGTTACAACAGCATGAAAAAGGAGGAGAACTGGTTGGATTTTTACTAGATCTCACAGGATCTTAAATACTGATATGATTTATCACCCCCACCCCATAAATGGGGTTTTGGGGTGCATAGGTGGAACTTCTTCATTTCTCCTCTGAACGTAAGGTTTAGAATGAACTTGGAAGGAGCTGGAGGTTTTGCACACCTTGGCAAGTATTTAAGTTGATAACATTTGGACTGTCAATGCTATAATCCCTCCTTCCCCACTTCCACCTGCAAGAAGAAGCAAAGACCAAAATCTACCTGGAACATCTGTTTTTCTAAGATGACTTTTGGCTCTTGTTATTATTAGATTAACGCTTGCTCATTGGGAAAAAATGCACACTCTATAAGAGAATAAAATAAAACATAAAAGCCCCAAAGCCAAGTTCCCCATTCCTCAGAGGTTATCAGGGTTAACCGTTTAAAGTGAATTCTCCAAAAATTTGTCTATGCTTCATCAAATATCATATACTTATAATTTTTAAATAATGCATTCAAACCATGCTGACTGTGCTGCCTTTACTTGCTTGACATCATTTCATGTTGTTGCATATAGATCTTCCTCATTTTTTCTGAAGATTAAATGGTATTGCTTGGGTGGATTGCTCTAAGGTATTTAGCTGGTCCATTTTATGTTCTTTCCTCTTTATCATTATTGCAAATGATGCAAGAAATTCCTGTGCATACATACTTGTGCATTGAAATCTATTTGATGATACTGAAATCTATTGAAAATGCTTTTAAAAGCATTTCATATTATTTCATTAAAAATGAACTGTATAGAAGGAATCTATAAGAAAGGAGCTGCAAAGTACCCCTTATTTCATGCAACCCTAAAATATAGGTACTGACTAGAAGGTGGCTCGTGCTTAATCATTTTTTTTCGTCTTGGAGAAAAGGCAAATTACAGTGAGCTAAAAGGATTTAAGATGCTTTAATATGCAGGAAAAATACAAAAATATGACTCCTCTTCATTTTGAAGCTCCACTTAGTACCCTCCCTTCATCAGAAGATACTTGTTAGTTCACACTTCACTCAAGTACCAGCCTTGAAAGAAACAGTAAAATGCATTTTCCAGGTTTCTCAGAGCAGATGTGCCAAATTTTGTGAAGGCACTTAAATTTCCTAGATCCATGCAAAGATTAATTAAGGTGATTTCCACCCCTCTGTAGGGCAATGATGTATTTTACCTTTGCTGGATTATAAGAAAGGCCCTCCGTGATCTGATGTTACTTCTCCAGTCAATTTTATCCAGTGGTTTGCTAATAAATATTTAACAGCTGGCTCACCTCCTACTAAAAGAAAAAAATATATATTTGATTTCTGTATAAAATATACATAATGTGAAAGTACACATACAGAAGTTTATTATACAGTAGACTGATGTAAAAAGACAGAATTTATCATTATTCATGAAATATGCAATCCTCTTTATTCCAAATAGTTAATTGATTCTCGTACAGTGCTCTCATTGATTTTAGCTGAATTGTTATATTCATAGCCAATCTGTCTGCAGTACAAATGAGCTTAGTTCCAACATAAATGTTGGTTAATATTTCACTAATGTTAACAAATGACAAAAATAAAACAATGAAACGAAGTTATCAAGGTGATGTCACTGAACACACAGCTGGGAAGAGATGTGCATAGCACATCATTGTATAGTATTCCTGCCATACATTACAATAGACATAGATAATAGTACGCAGTATGAAAATCTTTAGGAAGTGGTGTTTTGAATATCTATTACCTTTGTTCTTAATATAATTTATTTAATTGTAAACATATAATTTTATCTTTAATAATGGCAGTGGTCAATAACTGACTCGAGAAACTCTTAAAAGTTTGATCATTGAATCTTGTGAGCTTGTGCAAGTGGTTCTAGCTCACTACTAGTTTATTTCTTATCATTTCCAAGAGGCAAAATCTATTACATTCAGGACTGGCCCTCAGTGCCCCTCACGATTGATAGACAAGAAGAATTTTAGGTCTTAGGCATGCAAAGATTGGATGGAGTTTGCATTTTTGGCAAACTGTACCTTTTTTTTGAAGCACAAGAAGATAACCTACTCTGCATAGATCTTGAGACTTTAGCAAGAACAATATCCCATGGAAAGGTGTGCTGTACCCTCTAACAAGAAAGCAACTGAGCAATTTGACAATGTGTTCAGACAAAATATGGTTCTTTGAGTTTAAAGTTATTTCAAAAATTTACATTTTTGTTCCAGGCTGAGGGTAATATAAAATAATGAACTCCTCCTTGTAAGAAATAAATATTCAAACAATGAGATACTTATAGGGTCATCTCCAAAATACCTTTGCTCCTTAAGCTCTGGTTTTTGTCTCTTCAGTCATTTGGGGGGCGAGGAGCACCTTTCCCCTTTGTGTCCTTGGAACATTTCATTTCTTGTTTTTTTTTTTTGTTTTTTTAATAGTTTTCTTTACATATGTTACATACCATAAAGTTCATATGTTTAAAATACATATTTCAATGGTTTTTAGTATATTTACAGTTATGCTTTTACATTAAAAAGAGCTTCTAGTAATGCAGAATAGGGACAAAATTTCATTATTTAATTTTAGTGATCCTTGGATGCCATTTCTTCTTGTGATGGTGATTATTAGATGTACTTTTAACTTCTTCTACTTACTCTCCATTTCATTTCCAGTAAGTGCTATACTTTTTTAAACTAGACCTCCATTAGCCAAATACACACACACACACACACACACACACACACACACACACCCCTCAAAGTTGGTGGACAAAAAGAAATTTAGGTTGCAGTCATACCAAGATTGGATGGAGTTTACATTTTTGGTAAAGTGAATCTAATGGGCTGAACATTTTGAAAGTATAGAAGTAGATAAAGTACTTTGCATAAATCTTGAGGTTCCAACAAGATTCTCTTATTCAAATGACTATATATATATGTATATATATACATATATATATTATATATAATATATTAATAATATATGTATATAATATATATATAATATATACATATATATTTTTTTTTCGGTTTGAAAATCCAATTGAAATCAAATTAGCATGAACTGGGCATAATCTGCTTTAGAGACCAGGGAGGGTATCCACTACAGAGCGGGGACAGTCACTGAAACAATGGGCTTGCTTTGATATAATATGGTCTCACCTCGACAAGGAGGATGACTTTGCAGATTCCCCACAGCATTTTGCTTTTTATGTTTTCATTTAATGGTGTGACATCCTGTGACAATTATCATTATTTTGGGTCCAGTTTTCCCTCAGAAGCAGCTTTGACACAGATCAATGCATCTCAGTGTCATTTTTATGGAGCTGCAACATCAGAAAATGACAGCTGGAAATCTTAATTGGTCCAGTGACAGAAAATATAATGACTGCTCACAGTGACTTATTTTATCTGACCTTGTGCTTAATTCAAAGGTAAGATTTCATCTCACTATTGGAAAAAAGAAAGTGGTGGGCTGACGAGTAGGGCAGATGGGCCAGTGAAAGACCCTTCTTTCGGAGAGAAATTGCTACTGGTTTGGGAGCTGTTATTAAATCAGAATTTAAGTGTTGGTCTCGAATAATGGATACCCGGGTCTCCATGCCTCCTTGAACTGCCAACCTTTCTACTGTGCCTGTCATTAGAAATGGCAGCAGGCACTGGATGTAGCATGGACGGTTGCCCACAAGTGACTGGCTGGAGGCCCTATCACAGAGGCCACCAGACAGCTGTCAGACAGACTGGCATTTGATCATCACTGATTTGGTCTGGAGCCCAGTGACTTTGACCCAGAGGCAAAAGGTTTCCTATAATACCACCCAAATTGCTCAATCCTCCTTGTCCTAGAGAGAAAGCTGTTTCTAGAATAAGGACATCAGATTTGTCTTACTGAGTCCAGCTATTAACAAGATTTCAAGTGTCCTATTGGCAGTTAAAAACTGGTATATAAAGAAAGTCTTAAATCTCCAACATCTTTAATTCACCTTGGGCAAAGACGTAGCATAGACAAGGAGGCGGCATGACACAGTGAAAAAATGCTGGACTTAGGTCGAGAAGACATCTCTGAGCTTTATTTCTAGGGTTTGCCTAATTCACTGTGTAATCATAAAATCATATATATATATATGATCAATAACTGTAAGTCCCTTTTAGAATTGTGACTGACGATGACGATGAACATGAGGCTGGCGATGATAATGATGACGATAATTGTGGTGGTGTTAGTGGTGGTAAATTGAATATTTTTCTTCTATAGGTGTATTAGTAATGTTTTCTTACCCTATAAAACGATAGCAAGGATACTGTTGGTAATGGCTATAGTAAAGGGTAAAGGCATAGACTTTAAAACAGATAAAGTACTTTAAAGCAATAAATTACTTTAAACCAATAAAGTAAAATAAAGACCTGGCTTGGAATTCTAGCTCCAACACTCATGGGCTGGCAAGCTACAGTTTCATCTATAAAGAAACTACTACATGGGGTTGTTGAAAGAATTAAGTGAAATAAGTAAGGCATGAGAAGCAGTTAGTACAGCACCCAACACATAATTAGCACTCAGTACATTCCAACTTGTTCATATTCCTTTCAGTTCAGTAAGTGCTGAGCTGGAGTCTTCCTCCGTGAATCAATCACCAGACTGAGACTGAGTGGCTCACTCAGCGTGTATCTTCTCCAGATGTATCTTGCTGTTAGTCCAGGTCTCCCAAGAAGCAGTCACAAAGACTAGATTTTCTAAAAATTAAGGGTTTTGAAAGAAAATGAAGATGGAGTTTATAGGAAGGCTGGAGAACCATCAGGCCAGGATGCACTTCTAATCCCAAGTGAAGGAGAGAAGGAACGGAGGTTGGGTGGAAACATTCTAGATAGATCACTGTAAAGAACGAGAAAGATTCAGTAAGGCTGTCAGGGAGTCCTCAGGACAGAGTCAGCTGTCAGAGGAGTCCCGTGTCTTACAGAGACAAACCTACTATGCTCAATCCTTGGCTGGAAGCAGCTTGAGTGAAAGCATAGCTGGGGGACACATGTGGCAATTGATTTCAGAGCACAGCAGCTGGGTCCCTTCCGTTAAGCTCTCTGAAATTGAAGGTCTGGGAGGTACATTCTACAATCTCCTTGCTTTGAAAAACTGTGATTGCCTGTTAACTGTGATTAACTCATTCAGTCCTTCCATTTCAAAATAAATCTATTCATAATATTTGCTAGATTGCTCCAGGTGTTGGCTAGTGTTGACTGTTTGTTTGACTCCTTCTGAGGTTTTCTACTCTTCATAAGCAGGTGAGTAAAGCTTGCCTTCTTCCCTTGCTCATCCCCCCCAAATATGAGAAACAACAGAAGTTCCCCAAACATCTGGGCCCAGTTCTTCATTCTTCATCCCTTTGTGATGCTCACTTCCTGTAGAAATGCCTCTTGCACTACCAAGAAAGTCATACCTCAATGTAGAAGCATTGTGTCTGTCTCTTCTCCATGGGCTCTGCCTCTTGGACCCTGCGTGAGCCAGAGCCCATTATTCTTCCTGCCCTGATCCTCTTGATCGCATGCTTACCTCTGTGTCAATGGGACTGGTTTTGATGAACGGAAGGCACTGATCTCGTTTTGTGTAGGAGGTTTTACAGCTCTCTGCCTTTGCTGTTTCACCAAGGGAAAGTCAAAGTGAGGAAAGTAGTCAAATGAGTCACACGTTGGAATTTATTCTGAAGGGTGCTGGCATTATTTTTCTGTATTAGAGCAGCGTTGGCTTTGCTTGATACCTGAATCATGATTCAAAATGGAAATAGATTTGGCTTTTACCATCTTTGAGTAGCAGATAAACTCTAACCCAGGCTTTGCTGACTCAAGGTCTTCCTGCTTCCAGAAATGGAGATCATTTGTTCATTTCATCATTTCAGCAGAAGGCTTCTTGTGGGCGCGTGGTACACCTTTCAGAAAGGCTTGATAAAAGAATGAATGAACGAATAAATGGAGTGAGATTGTTTGAGGAATTTGGTGCCTCAGAATTGTATGATCATAGTTTGTGTTTCCTCTCTGTTGTAAAGAAACTTTAGGCATTGAGTTCTGTTATTGCCAGACAATTCACAGGATCAATCATAATGTGTAAGAACCGGAAAGCACCTCACACATGACCTGTTCTATTCTGCTGAAGAAAACCAAGAACTGAAGGGAAGTGACTTGACCAAGGTCATAGAGTTAATAAAGGCAAAGTCTGTACCCTACCTTCCTGTCTTTTCTCTTTCAACTAAACCTGCTGCTTTCCCTTTTCATTTTTATAGTTCATTTGAAAAGAAACATTACTGATTCTCAAAATAGACAAAAATTCCATCCAAATACTCTAAAATCCTTTTGAAGTCAAGAAGACACAGTGAATTTTCCAAATAAGACTCACCCAAGTCATTCATTCATTTAACAAATATTGAGAGCTTATTTTGTGCCAGGCATTGGTCTATATGCTAAGAATATAGAAACACAAAGACAGGCAAGGTCTCTTCCCTTCTGGGGCTTACATTCTAGTTTATATTCAGAAAGAACGTTTCATCTGTGAGTGTCACTCACCAGTTATATGACCTGGGACAATTTTCTCAATCTATCTGAGCCTCATATTTCCTTGTCTGAATAACGAAGCCAGTAAATCCCACTTTGCTTTGTCGTTGGGAGGACCAAAAAAGTAAAGTTGGCAGGTCAGTTGGCAAAGTGCCAGGCACATAGTAATAACTTAGGGTGGCTTTTGTCCTATTCAATCCTGGATATTCCAGTTGCCCTGGTTTCAGCCCTATTGTTTTTCTTCTTTCAAGAACTGCAGCGTGGTGGAAGCTTTGCCCAGAGCAATCCCTTGCCTGCTTAAGTTCCAACCATACTAATTTTGTTTCTGTTCCACAAACACTCCTACCTCCTTCTTCCTTTAGTGTCTTTGGATCTGACCCTCTTCCTGGAAAATCTAACCCTCCCAACTTCCCTCTCAGGCCTCCTACTGACTTTTTTTTTTTTTTTTTTTTTTACTTGGTCCTCTCACTGTTGTGGCTTCTCGCGTTGTGGAGCACAGGCTCCAGACATGCAGGCTCAGCAGCCATGGCTCACGGGCCCAGCCGCTCCGTGGCATGTGGGATCTTCCCGGACCAGGGCACGAACACGTGTCCCCTGCATCGGCAGGTGGACTCTCAACCACTGCGCCACCAGGGAAGCCCCTCCTACTGTCTTTTGTATCTGCCTCACTCGTGCTCCTCTTTACTCTCAGTTTAATTGTCACTCAGCAAGAAGTCCTCCCTTAACGTCCCAGGCTTAGTCAGATCTTTGCTACACACTCTTACAGCAGATCGGTTGACATGACTTGCAGAGCCCAGCCCAAAATGAAAATGTGGAACCCTTTGTTCAAAAAGCAAAACAAAGCATTGTGAAAGGTATTAGATTATAAAGGATTTCCTTTCTTCCTTCTCTCTTGACTTGTCATGGTGTTTTTTACTTGTTATTTAATATTGTTCTCCATAAAGAAAAGTTAAAATTTGTAACTATTAGCATTCATTTAAAAAATTATTAAATTATAGTATAAAATTTTTAATTATTATATTTTAACATCTATCATGATAGTGTGCAAAGCCAGTTTTACTGAAAATATGAGTATAATACATATGCAAAAATAAGAATTACACAATTCCTGTTTTGTCGCTCATACATGCATGTATATTTCCTTCTTACCAGAACACAGGTAATGTTGCGCAAAACTAATTTAGATGTTTTTATTTCGTTTCTTGATATGCACATATTCTATCAAAGTTCTCTACTTCCAGCTTACGGATGGATAAAGAAGGGTGGAAACAAAAAGGAACTATGGGTTATCCTTTCCTCCCCTTCTCTTCAATGTCATCATATCCAGCATAAGTTGTTGGCTGATACAGGAAAGTAACATGAATAACAAAAGATATGATGGACTTTCTTGGGCGTTCATATTTCTTTCGATGTCATTAGCCTCTTTCTGCATTCAAGTAGGTTCTGGTTAGAACAGAAGGGGCTGCCTCTGGGTGCTGTCAGTATGCCTGCTTACTCAGTCTTAGATGTAAAATACTTATATTCAAAATTTTAAGTATCACTGAACTGCCACATATCCTAGGCCCACCAGAATTCTGTGCTATATATGAATGGGGGCAGGAAAGAATGGTGGACACTCAAGTTGTACTATCTCCTCTGCTCGTGTGCATGTTCCCTTACAGCACTGGACTTGATTATAACACAGAATTTCAAACTTAAAATTATCAAGAATTTCCAGACAGCAATGCGAGAACATTAAACCAAGTCTGCAGCCTTTCTGAGCATGTACTCTCATGAGACTCCTCAGACCCTATGCCTGTGAAGCTGGTCTTGCTTAGAGCATCCTGTGCTTTTTAAATTAAATTCCTTATAACATTTGTAATGATATATTCATGAAATTATTTATTTAACATATTCCTCCATGATTAAGTCACAAACTGCATGAGGGCAGTGATCTTACACATCTTATTCACCTCTCCTCAGTAAATATTTTTGAGTATATGAATAGATAGAGAGATGGACATGGATGGAAAGACCAGGAGTCTGAAATCTTCAGGAACAAAATCAAGGAATGACTTGAAATTAATGACAGGGATTAATATGATTGTATATAACTAGATTTCATAGGTACATTCCATAGCTGTTTATTCCTCTCCTCCTTGGGGTTAAGTTTTACCTTCTAATTCTGTATGCTCTTTTTGATCAAACCTTAGTCATAAAAAGAATCAATGAGATTGCTATCTAGTCTAAGGAAAGATTCCTTCTTCTTCCTGCATGTATGTGTATTTTAATGAATACACCACTCATGTGCAGAAAGAAAGAAACTGTCTATTTCATTAATTCTAGATTTTTCACATTGTTCAAGTTCCAAAAGGGAATATTTCTTCTATTTTTGCAGGTCTTATTTTATTAGCTACAAAAGTGAAATAACAGTTCATTTAACTATGTCAAAAGCAATAGAGACTCACTGCTATTTGCTTTCTTTTGTATAAATGTTAATACATTTTTTTTTTTAAACATCTTTATTGGGGTATAATTGCTTTACAATGGTGTGTTAGTTTCTGCTTTATAACAAAGTGAATCAGTTATACATATACATATGTTCCCATATGTCTTCCCTCTTGCGTCTCCCTCCCTCCCACTCTCCCTATCCCACCCCTCCAGGCTGTCACAAAGCACCGAGCTAATATCCCTGTGCCTTGCGGCTGCTTCCCCCTAGCTATCTACCTTACTACGTTTGTTAGTGTGTATATGTCCATGACTCTCTCTCGCCCTGTCAAAGCTCACCCTTCCCCCTCCCCATATCCTCAAGTCCGTTCTCCAGTAGGTCTGCGTCTTTATTCCTGTCTTACCCCTAGGTTCTTCATGACATTTTTTTTCCCCTTAAATTCCATATATATGTGTTAGCATACGGTATTTGTCTTTTTCTTTCTGACTTACTTCACTCTGTATGACAGACTCTAGGTCTATCCATCTCATTACAAATAGCTCAATTTCATTTCTTTTTAAGGCTGAGTAATATTCCATTGTATATATGTGCCACATCTTCTTTATCCATTCATCCGATGATGGGCGCTTAGGTTGTTTCCATCTCCGGGCTATTGTAAATAGAGCTGCAATGAACATTTTGGTACATGACTCTTTTTGAATTTTGGTTTTCTCAGGGTATATGCCCAGTAGTGGGATTGCTGGGTCATATGGTAATTCTATTTGTAGTTTTTTAAGGAACCTCCATACTGTTCTCCATAGTGGCTGTACCAATTCACATTCCCACCAGCAGTGCAAGAGTGTTCCCTTTTCTCCACACCCTCTCCAGCATTTATGGTTTCCAGATTTTTTGATGATGACCATTCTGACCAGTGTGAGGTGATATCTCATTGTAGTTTTGATTTGCATTTCTCTAATGATTAATGATGTTGAGCATTCTTTCATGTGTTTGTTGGCAATCTGTATATCTTCTTTGGAGAAATGTCTATTTAGGTCTTCTGCCCTGTTTTGGATTGGGTTGTTTGTTTTTTTGTTATTGAGCTACATGAGCTGCTTATAAATTTTGGAGATTAATCCTTTGTCAGTTGCTTCATTTGCAAATATTTTCTCCCATTCTGAGGGTTGTCTTTTGGTCTTGTTTATGGTTTCCTTTGCTGTGCAAAAGCTTTGAAGTTTCATTAGGTCCCATTTGTTTATTTTTGTTTTTATTTCCATTTCTCTAGGAGGTGGATCAAAAAGGATCTTGCTGTGATTTATGTCATAGAGTTTTCTGCCTATGTTTTCCTCTAAGAGTTTGATAGTGTCTGGCCTTACATTTAGGTCTTTAATCCATTTTGAGCTTATTTTTGTGTATGGTGTTAGGGATTGTTCTAGTCTCATACTTTTACATGTACCTGTCCAGTTTTCCCAGCACCACTTATTGAAGAGGCTATCCTTTCTCCACTGTACATTCCTGCCTCCTTTATCAAAGATAAGGTGACCATATGTGCATGGGTTTATCTCTGAGCTTTCTATCCTGTTCCACTGATCTATATTTCTGTTTTTGTGCCAGTACCATACTGTCTTGATTACTGTAGCTTTGTAGGATAGCCTGAAGTCAGGGAGCCTGATTCCTCCAGCTCCGTTTTTCGTTCTCAAGATTGCTTTGGCTATTCGGGGTCTTTTGTGTTTCCATACAAATTGTGAAATTTTTTGTTCTAGTTCTGTGAAAAATGCCAGTGGTAGTTTGATAGGGATTGCATTGAATCTGTAGATTGCTTTGGGTAGTAGAGTCATTTTCAGAATGTTGATTCTTCCAATCCAAGAACGTGGTATATCTCTCCATCTGTGTGTATCATATTTAATTTCTTTCATCAGTGTCTTATAATTTTCTGCCTACAGGTCTTTTGTCTCCTTAGGTAGGTTTATTCCCAGATATTTTATTCTTTTTGTTGCAATAAATGGGAGTGTTTTGTTGATTTCACTTTCAGATTTTTCATCATCAGTGTATAGGAATGCCAGAGATTTCTGTGCATTAATTTTGTATCCTGCTACTTGGCGTGTTTCTCCTGCTACTTTACCAAATTCATTGATTAGCTCTAGTAGTTTTCTGGTAGCATCTTTAGGATTATCTATGTATAGTATCATGTCATCTGCAAACAGTGACAGCTTTACTTCTTCTTGTCCGATTTGGATTCCTTTTATTTCCTTTTCTTCTCTGATTGCTGTGGCTAAAACTTCCAAAACTATTTTGAATAAGAGTGGTGAGAGTGGGCAACCTTGTCTTTTTCCTGATCTTAGTGGAAATGCTTTCAGTTTTTCACCATTGAGGATGATATTTGCTGTGGGTTTGTCATATGTGGCCTTTATTATGTTGAGGAAAGTTCCCTCTGTGCCTACTTTCTGCAGGGTTTTTATCATAAATGGGTGTTGAATTTTGTCGGAAGCTTTCTCTGCATCTATTGAGATGATCATATGGTTTTTCTCCTTCAATTTTGTTAATATGGTATATCACATTGATTGATTTGCATATATTGAAGAATCCTTGCATTCCTGGGATAAACCCCACTTGATCATGGTGTGTGATCCTTGTAATGTGCTGTTGGATTCTGTTTGCTAGTATTTTGTTGAGGATTTTTGCATCTATGTTCATCAGTGATATTGGCCTGTAGTTTTCTTTCTTTGTGACATCCTTGTCTGGTTTTGGTATCAGGGTGATGGTGGCCTCGTAGAATGAGTTTGGGAGTGTTCCTCCCTCTGCTATATTTTGGAAGTGTTTGAGAAGGATAGGTGTTAGCTCTTCTCTAAATGTTTGATAGAATTCGCCTGTGAAGCCATCTGGTCCTGGGCTTTTGTTTGTTGGAAGATTTTTAATCACAGTTTCAATTTCAGTGCTTGTGATTGGTCTGTTCATATTTTCTGTTTCTTCCTGATTCAGTCTTGGCAGTTTATGCACTTCTAAGAATTTGTCCATTTCTTCCAGGTTGTCCATATTATTGGTATAGAGTTGCTTGTAGTAATCTCTCATGATCTTTTGTATTTCTACAGTGTCAGTTGTTACTTCTCCTTTTTCATTTCTAATTCTATTGATTTGAGTCGTCTCCCTTTTCTTCTTGATGAGTCTGGCTAATGGCTTATCAATTTCGTTTACCTTCTCAAAGAACCAGCTTTTAGTTTTATTGATCTTTGCTATCATTTCCTTTATTTCTTTTTCATTTATTTCTGATCTGATCTTTATGATTTCTTTCCTTCTGCTAACTTTGGGGGGTTATTTGTTCTTCTTTCTCTAATTGCTTTAGGTGCAAGGTTAGGTTGTTTATTCGAGATGTTTCCTGTTTCTTAAGGTAGGATTGTATTGCTATAAACTTCCCTCTTAGAACTGCTTTTGCTGCATCCCATAGGTTTTGGGTCGTCATGTTTCCATTGTCATTTGTTGCTAGATATATTTTTATTTCCTCTTTGATTTCTTCAGTGATCACTTCGTTATTAAGTAGTGTATTGTTTAGCCTCCATGTATTTTTTACAGATCTTTTCCTGTAATTGATATCTAGTCTCATAGCATTGTGGTCGGAAAAGATACTTGATACAATTTCAATTTTCTTAAATTTACCAAGGCTTGATTTGTGACCCAAGATATGTTCTATTCTGGAGAATGTTCCATGAGCACTTGAGAAAAATGTGTATTCTGTTGTTTTTGGATGGAATGTCCTATAAATATCAATAAGTCCATCTTGTTTAATGTATCATTTAAAGCTTGTGTTTCCTTATTTATTTCCATTTTGGATGATCTGTCCATTGGTGAAAGTGGGGTGTTAAAGTCCCCTACTATGAATGTGTTACTGTCAATCTCCCCTTTTATGGCTGTTAGTATTTGCCTTATGTATTGAGGTGCTCCTATGTTGGGTGCATAAATATTTATAATTGTTATATCTTCTTCTTGGATCAATCCCTTTATCATTATGTAGTGTCGTTCTTTGTCTCTTCTAATAATCTTTATTTTAAAGTCTATTTTGTCTGATATGAGAATTGCTACTGCAGCTTTCTTTTGGTTTCCATTTGCATGGAATATCTTTTTCCATCCCCTTACTTTCAGTCTGTATGTGTCTCTAGATCTGAAGTGGGTCTCTTGTAGACAGCATATATACGGGTCTTGTTTTTGTATCCATTCAGCCAGTCTGTGTCTTTTGGTGGGAGCATTTAATCTATTTACATGTAAGGTAATTATCGATATGTATGTTCCTATTCCCATTTTCTTAATTGTTTTGGGTTCGTTATTATAGGTCTTTTCCTTCTCTTGTGCTTCTTGCCTAGAGAAGTTCCTTTAGCATTTGTTGTAAAGCTGGTTTGGTGGTGCTGAACTCTCTCAGCTTTTGCTTGCCTGTAAAGGTTTTAATTTCTCCATCAAATCTGAATGAGATCCTTGCTGGGTAGAGTAATCTTGGTTGTAGGTTTTCCTCCTTCATCACTTTAAATATGTCCTGCCAGTCCCTTCTGGCTTGCAGAGTTTCTGCTGAAAGATCAGCTCTTAACCTTATGGGGATTCCCTTGTGTGTTATTTGTTTTTTTTCCCTTGCTGCTTTTAATACGTTTTCTTTGTATTTAATTTTTGACAGTTTGATTAATATGTGTCTTGGCGTGTTTCTCCTTGGATTTATCCGGTGTGGGACTCTCTGTTCTTCCTGGACTTGATTAACTATTTCCTTTCCCATATTAGGGAAGTTTTCAACTATAATCTCTTCAAATATTTTCTCAGTCCCTTTCTTTTTCTCTTCTTCTTCTGGAACCCCTATAATTCGAATGTTGGTGCATTTAATGTTGTCCCAGAGGTCTCTGAGACTCTCCTCAATTCTTTTCATTCTTTTTTCTTTATTCTGCTCTGCAGTAGTTATTTCCACTATTTTATCTTCCAGCTCACTTATCCGTTGTTCTGCCTCAGTTATTCTGCTATTGATCCCATCTAGAGTATTTTTAATTTCATTTATTGTGCTGTTCATCATTGCTTGTTTCATCTTTATTTCTTCTAGGTCCTTGTTAAATGTTTCTTGCATTTTGTCTATTCTATTTCCAAGATTTTGGATCATCTTTACTATCATTATTCTGAATTCTTTTTCAGGTACACTGCCAATTTCCTCTTCATTTGTTAGGTCTGGTGGGTTTTTATCTTGCTCCTTCATCTGCTGTGTGTTTTTCTGTCTTCTCATTTTGCTTATCTTACTGTGTTTGGGGTCTCCTGTTTGCACGCTGCAGGTTCGTAGTTTCCGTTGTTTTGGTGTCTGTCCCCAGTGGGTAAAGTTGGTTCAGTGGGTTGTGTATGCTTCCTGGTGGAGGGGACTACTGCCTGTGTTCAGGTGGATGAGGCTGGATCTTGTCTTTCTGGTGGGCAGGTCCACGTCTGGTGGTGTGTTTTGGGGTGTCTGTGGACTTATTATGATTTTAGGCAGCCTCTCTGCTAATGGGTGGGGTTGTGTTCCTGTCTTGCTAGTTGTTTGGCATAGGGTGTCCAGCACTGTAGCTTGCTGGTCGTTGAGTGAAGCTGGGTGCTGGTGTTGAGATGGAGATCTCTGGGAGATTTTTGCCGTTTGATATTATGTGGAGCTGGGAGGTGTCTTGTGGACCAGTGTCCTGAAGTTGGCTCTCCCACCTCAGAGGCATAGCACTGACTCCTGGCTGCAGCAACAAGAGCCTTTCATCCACATGGCTCAGAATAAAAGGGATAAAAGGTAGAAAGAAAGGAAGAAAGAAGGAAAGAAAGAAAGAAAGAAAGAAGGAAAAAGTTATTAAAATAAAAAATAATTATTAAGAAAAATAATTTTTTTTAAAAAGTAAAAACAAAAAAACGGACGGATAGAACCCTAGGACAAATGGTGAAAGCAAAGCTGTACAGACAAAATGTCACATTGAAGCATACACATACACACTCGCAAAAAGAGGAAATGGGGAAAAAATAATAAATCTTGCTCTCAAAGTCCGCCTCCTCAATTTAGGATGATTCGTTGTCTATTCATGTATTCCACAGATGCAGGGTACATCAAGTTGATTGTGGAGATTTAATCCGCTGCTTCTGAGGCGGCTGGGAGAGATTTCCCTTTCTCTTCTTTGTTCGCACGGCTCCCGGGGCTCAGCTTTGGATTTGGCCCCGCCTCTGCATGTAGGTCGCCGGAGGGCGTCTGTTCTTTCTTCAGACAAGACGGGGTTAAAGGAGCCGCTGATTTGGAGGCTCTGGCTCACTCAGGCCGGGGGGTGGGGAGAGGGGCACGGAGTGCGGGGCGGGCCTGCGGCGGCAGAGGCCGGCGTGACGTTGCACCAGCCTGAGGCGCGCCGTGCGTTCTCCCGGGGAAGTTCTCCCTGGATCCCGCGACCCTGGCAGTGGCGGGCTGCACAGCGTCCCTGGAAGGAAGGCGTGGAGAGTGACCTGTGCTCACACACAGGCTTCTTGGTGGCGGCAGCAGCAGCCTTAGCGTCTCCCGCCCGTCTCTGGGGTCTGCGCTTTTAGCCGCGACTCGCGCCCGTCTCTGGAGCTCCTTTAAGCAGCGCTCTTAATCCCCTCTCCTCACGCACCAGGAAACAAAGAGGGAAGAAAAGTCTCTTGCCTCTTCGGCAGCTCCAGACTTTTCCCCCGGACTCCCTCCCAGCTAGCCGTGGTGCACTAACCCCTTCAGGCTGTGTTCCCGCCGCCAACCCCAGTCCTCTCCCTGTGATCTGACGGAAGCCAGAGCCTCAGCTCCCAGACCCGCCCGCCCCGGCAGGTGAGCAGACAAGCCTCTCGAGGTGGTGAGTGCCGGTCGGCACTGATCCTCTGTGTGGGAATCTCTCCGCTTTGCCCTCCGCACCCCTGTGACTGCGCTCTCCGCCGCAGCGCCGAAGCTTTCCCCCTCCGCCGCCTGCAGTCTCCGCCCGAGAAGGGGCTTCTAGTGTGTGGAAACCTTTCGTCCTTCACAGCTCCCTCACGCTGGTGCAGGTCCCGTTCCTATTCTTTTGTCTCTGTTTTTCCTTTTTTCTTTTGCCCTACCCAGGTACGTGGGGGAGTTTCTTGCTTTTTGGGAAGTCTGAGGTCTTCTGCCAGCGTTCAGGAGGTGTTCTGTAGGAGTTCTTCCACGTGTAGATGTATTTCTGATGTATCTGTGGGGAGGAAGGTGATCTCCGCGTCTTAACTCTTCCGCTATCTTCCTCCGACTTCAAGCCTCCTTTCTTTTACAACATGAATTCAAAAGAATCTGTAGTGTGCATTGGTGGTATAGTGGTGAGCATAGCTGCCTTCCAAAATAATCTATCATGCAAGTCTAGAATTTCCATAAACTTTAAATGGAAAAATATATGTTTAAACACAAATACACTTTCATTATATTTTTAGCCATAAAAGAATAGACACATACTATATATAAATGTTAGTACATAATCATCTATATAAAGTCAAATCAATGCATACATTTAGCTATAATATTCAGATAATAGACACATTAACACAGAATGGTGAGAAGGGTATATAATTCTTAAATTTCAAATAATGCAAAAATTCATAATTTAAAGAGTGAATAATGACCTTGGAGTTGTGAAGACTGGATTTTGGTGAATACTTCTGCCACTGGTATGGTCTGATATTTATTTAGAAGTGTTTGTGGCATACTACATCAGGAATATGGTGATGAACAAGGCTAACATCATTTCTGTCCTGAGGGAACTTATAATCAGGGTCAGTGACTTGAGCAAATCACTTTTCCATCCTGAGTTCTTCTGACTTTAAAACAACATTCATTTAATTACACAAATATCTTCCAGATATTTATTAGAGATTGTCCGAGTGTTATAAGAGGTAAAAAATAAATTTTACATAGCTCCTAATTTCAAGGAGCTTATATTTTATGCATAAATAACTATGAAGATAGAGTGTATGAAGCCCCACAGAAAGATCTGGCTAAGATGCCATGGGAAGGAAAAATGCAAAGGATTTCCAGATAGTGAAATCAAGGCTTCCTTGAATAAAAAACTTTTGAATTGAGTCTTAGGAGATGTAAAAGATTTGTAAGTGTTGATGATGAAGGGAAAACGGGAATTCTAAGCAGAGAGCATAGAAGAAGACTTGAGGAGGGGAGGACACAGGCAAATATATAACATGGTCCTGTATGGCTGAGTGTAGTGTGGGTGTGAATACTTTGTGTGTTCTCTCCTCCTTTCTGTTAGTGGCCCGGTCTGGTGAAATCCTCATTTATGAAGAGGCTCAGTCCAAATCTTGCCTCACTGATAAGTACTGTGTCTGGCTTTTTAATCCTCTCCATTGTATAGATGGGTTCTGGCTAAACAGATGTTGACTTGAATTGAGTTGGCATCATGAGAAATTGTGATTGCAAGAATGGGTTGGAACCAGATATCGAGGATCTTGAATGCCACATTTAGAAACTTAAAACCACTGAATGTGTCTATTATATTCCCCTGAATATAATAATAATAGTTAATAATTTTTGTTCTGGGCACTATTTTAAGGACTGTGTCGATTTTATTTTATATAGTCTTCATAATAAACTGATGACATAGGCAATACTATTATTCTCATGTTAGAGAAAATGAGGCCTAGTGTTTCAGGGACTGGCCCAGAATCCGAGTGGGTCAGTGGTGGAGGCAGAATTTGAACCCTGGTAACTTGACTCCAGAATTAATGCTCTTAACTACTATGCAGAACTTTGCTTGAGAAAAAGGAATTTTGCAGAAATATCCAAGGTGAATCAGAAGGAAGAGGCCTGATCAAGGATCTAAATTTGGAGGCAACTGCAACAGGAAAAGGAAAGCCAAAATGATTATGGTGATTGGAGGTGAAAAGGAAAAAGAAGGGATATGTTTGTTGTTCATTCAGAATTAAAAGAGTTGGTAAATTATTCCACGTGGGAAGGAGAGAAGTGAAAGACTGTGAGAGTTTGAACCCACATTTCTGGGAGGAGGGCAGTCTTATTCACAAAAAAATGGAAAACCAGGAAAGAAGCAAGTTCAGTAGGGGAGATGATAATTCTGTGATCATGATACAATTTATTTATTATTTATAAATTACTCAAGTCTGAGTGTGACATCCTTTCATTATTTCTATTCCTTAGGGGGAAGGCACTATTTATAAAACAGTACAGTTTATTATGTGCCATTGTTGTCATTTGTATTCTGGTTTTGCAGATATACTTTTTTTCAAAATCAAATCGACTTATTTTGGAAAATAAACAGCATATTTATAAGTTGATTTTGTTAGAGGTGTAAAATGAAAGCTAGAATTTTCACAAAAATATACTTTAGAAGGGAACAGACCATCATATCAAAAATAAGTATTTTCACCTTTGGTTCCTCAATGAATAACCAAAAAACCCCAGTATGTTATTTGAGAAAATCAGTGTTCTTATATATTTTTAACCTTGAAAAAGTTATTCAACCTCAATAAATCTGTTTCCTCACCTGTAAAATGGGAACAATATTGAGAGTAATCTCATAGAGATGTTGTGAGTATTCAGTGAGATATCATGTGAAATCTTTGCACAGCATTATCATCTAGTAAGACCCCATAAAAATTTTACCTACCATTGTTATATTATTACTGTCAGTTCTTATATTCACTGAATTTCCTCACAGTCTATGCCTCACTGGAAAAAGATGAGCATATCTAATATTCGTTGAGAAGTAACATATAACTGTTGTTTTAGAACCATAATTATAACTCTTAAACTATTCTTTCTTAGACCTGTAACTGTTAACATTTGCTTTAATTTATTGTTTGAAAGGGAGAGAAATAGGAACTGATTTGTACACTTTTATAGTCAGAACTCATACTTCACACTATCCATTCAGCACTCTGGGTTTGATGTAAAAACAGTAAGGAAAGAGAGAATGAGGTAACACTGACAAAGAAGAGTGAAATATATTCTAAAACAGCGGGTCTTCGCCATGCTCAGATGCTGAAACACATGGAACTATACTGTTATCATCTGAAACAACCAAATGGAATTTTTAAACGATGTACACTTTTGACGTGTTTAATTCCATCTTAAAATCTGGGAATAATTTTACTACATTAAAACATTACTGTGCAAATTAAAAACGCTATAAAATCACAGCTCTGTGAACAGAAGTCCGCAAAAAATAAAAGTGCTTGAATTAAGTAATCATGCGTGATTTTTTGAGTTCTTCCAGTAACAGGTTTTGCCACTCATTTTATTATCTTTTAATGATCAAGATGTTTAACAAAAATAAAATTCAGAAAAATTTAGCTCACAATTTATTAATAAAATAAGATGAACTGAAGTCAATATGATCAATCAATTTCTCTTTTCTTCCCATTCAGAATGGGAATACTGACATTGTTTTTTGTTTGTTTTTGTAGCTGGAGAACACAGTCCTGCTTGTCAACCACCAGTGTTCCATGTGAGCATAGTTCTGAATCACAACCTAGAAGTGAGAACGGAAAGAAGCCCTACTTAAGGGTAAGTCGGGCTTCTGTGGCTTTAATTGCAACACTTTAAAAAAAGACATAGAGGTGATATTTTCCTGTGGGTATAATAAGAATCAATGGTGAGATGTAGCTGCCAAGAAAACTAATTGGACAGACTACAGTAACAGCAAAATCGTCGCTAGAGCAAAAGAGATGGCATTTCTTCCCGTTCTGTAATCGAGAGGCAACATCCAGATTATTACATTCAGTTCAGAATATAGAATTTTAAATTGGGTAGAAATAAACAAGTGTACTTTCAGGATTTTGCCACCAGAGCCATGAACTACAAGCGCACCAATAAGTGCCTCATTTCTACACCCTGTTAACCGAGACTCCCCCAACCCCAGCAAACCACCCTTGACCCAGGCCTGCAGCAGGAAAGGGGAGAATCAGGAGAATAGGGCAGGAAACATGAACTCAATAAAATGTAAACCTATTATTTAGTAGCCGGAGATGCTCCTGAACATGAGCAGACCTATCATCTGTACCTGCAGTGCTCAATATTGTAGCTGCCCATAGGTTATAGGTGGTCATGAGCTCTTAAAATGGATAGTCTGAATAGATAGGAGCTGTGCATGTGAAATACACACTAAATTTTAAAGTTTTATGTGAAAAAAATGCAAAATATTGCACTTATAATTTTTATATTGATTGATTTTATATATTTTATATATTGTATATGTTGATTGATTAAGCCGATATCATGTTTGGGGTATTTTGACTTAAATAAAATATATTATTAAATTTAATCTTCCCCATTTCTGTTTATAGTTTTTAATGTGGCTACTAAAAAATTTCAAATACGTTTATGCTTTACATTATGTTTCTACTGGACAACGTTCTTCTAGACTGGATCAAATTTTCTTTTTCTGTAAAGAACTAGATGTTAAAACTATTTTACACTTGTGTCTGTCACAATTATTCAACTCTACATGGTGCGCTAACAGCAATAGGCAGTATGTCACCAAATGAATGTGGCTGTATCCCAATAAAGCTTTATTTATGGATATTAAATTGTAAATGCCATACATTTTCATGTACTATGAAATATTACTTTTTCTTTCTTTCAAACAATTTTAAAATGCAAAAGCTATTTATTGGCCTATAGAAACAGGCTGCTCATGGGCCATAGTTTGCCAACCCCTGTTCTAGACCTTACTCTGCACTTATTAACTTTGGCCCTTACTAAAATGACTTAGTCTGTATCCTTATTTAAAAATTGTAACGTTTACAGCTTAATTATAGAGTCCCCCCCTCCCCCACCAAGCTGTTGAGTTTCAAGTGACATGACAGGTAAATAACTTTACAACTTGATACAAAGATAAAATAGGCCAAGAAGAGAATAAACTGTTTCTAAAAGTAGTAAAGTTCCTGATATTAGAAGTGTTTAAACAGAGGGAAGTTTCTAGAAAAGGATTTTGTAGACGAAAATTAAATACTAAGTGTATGATTTAATTCAATGTGTAATAACTCCCTTACAAACCACAAACACGTTTTGTTTTGTTTTGTTGTTATACATTAACTCAATCTTAGTTGATATGTTGTGGCAAAAATTCAACAAAAGATCTCAGAGTTCAGGTTCTGACTCCTATCATAGAAATAATCAATTTATTATATTGAAAATCATCAATTCATCGAAGATTTAGTAGGAATCTCAAATCTGATGGATTGCATTTCTTTCCATTTTGGTAGTAGAATATGGTAAGGTTTTAACACAAGGAAATAAGATTATGGAAAGTAGATTGGTATAATTCTTCCTTTTATCTATCAGAGTAATATTAGTGAATTATCTGCAATTTATTTGAACATATAACCAATGACTGAAAATAAGTTGAAAATTAATATTTTAAGTGTACTTTTAATAAATACCCTCCCAATGTTTTGATCCTGTTTGCCAATTCCTTCATGCTCTTCAGCTGAGTTATAAGTATAGAATGTGTGATGCAGTTACAAAGAGTTTATATTTCTTGGGTTAATAAATTGGTCTCAATCACTAATGGATTCTTTATACTGATTGAATTTGCATGTTGAATTGGTTGAAATTGCCTGACCATATTTCAAGGTTAAATACAAAAGTATGTCGAGCTATTAATTTTGTGTTGCTGTTGTTGGTTTGAATGATGTAGGTAGTTGAAGCTAGAGCAGGAGATTAAATTAATTTCTGCCTTCATCTTAGCCCAGCCTTTCTCTGTGTATAATGTATCTGTGACATTTGTCCTCATTCTGGGAGAAAATGAGGAAAACTCATCAGAATGAACGACCAGTCCTCATTAAACTGATGATTTGGGGGGAGATTTCCTTTGATTCAATGCAATGAAACATTACCTTCCCGAAGAATGAGCTTAGCAATGGGAAATCTAAAAGTGAATGTACACCAACCAAGATCAATCAAATCATCCTAACTATTTCAAGGGCAAAAAGGATAACAATAGAGTATCTTCCAGCTGCTGACAAAGAAATCAACATGTCTGATGTTTGTTCCCACCTGTGAGGAGCAAATACTTCCAATAGATGCTCTGCTTTCTCAAATCCACATGAGCTGGACATTTACTAATTTGTTCTAAGGGCTAGAATAAATGGGGTAGTTTTTACATTTTTAATTATAAAATGCAATCCTATGTAAATATCCTGAGACTAGACCATAAGATTCTCTCACAGTCTCTCCAGAGAGTAAAATTTCAGTTGCAGAACAACTCTAATCCTTAAAGCGTTTATGAAAACTTAGGTGGAAGACAGGACAAATAAGCCTTTGCAAACAAGCTCCAAGGGAATATATGTAGCCCACATCCATCATTCGCAGTGTATCTCCTGTTACACACAAATTCATCTTAGAGAAAGGGAGAAGCAGCCCCTATTGATTTTCTTCATATCTCCAGGGATAGAACTTCAAAATTGGTCAATTACAGTATTTCAGATTTCCTTGTTGCTCACCTGGGCATACAATATTTGTCGTAACTAGTAGGCAGAAGTATATTTTCTCCAGTTAATGTTTATATTCATGGCTGTGTGTAAATCAAAATTAGAAGTCAGCTTTTGTTTCCAATATATACTTTAGAAAAAATATTTTGTTATATTGTGGTTTGTGATTATGAAAGTAACATATGCACCCTCTAGAGACTTTGGAAAATACTCAAACAAAAAATTTTAAAATCCCTTATATCCCTACTACCTAGAAATAACTACTATTTATTTTCAAATACATTTCTTTTCAGTCTTTTTTTCATACTTTTTCATTAATTTATTCAGTTAATATGTATAATGCCCAATACATACCAAGCTTCACACTATCATTTGGACACATGATGGTGAATGAAAGAGACATTGTTTTTGCATGTACAAAATTTACCATTTAGTCAGAGACAAGCGAACTGATGCAAAATAATGTGCTCTGTGCCTTAATAGAATGAGTCAGAATATGATAGTCACACGTGAAATGAAAAAATTGTCCAGACTTGGGGGACAATAGGGAAGGTTTATAGGAAAAATATTGACTATAGGCCTAAGATTGGGTAGCATTTAGTCAGATAAAGAGGAAGGAGAGAGGTGGAAGAGCGTTGACTAAGAGGAAAGACGCAGGTAAAATGTCTGGTGGGTGTTCTAGGAAGTAAATAGCTGATGATTATGGCTTCAGAGGGTGAAGAGGAGATTGGAAAAAAGTGAGGCCCACACAGCGACAGAAGCCATATGTGGCAATCCATGGAAATAATGTATATTCACTAGGCTATAAGCTAAGAAACTCTAAAAAGAGACCTCATATACAGTATCTCAAACAAAATGGAAGCTTATTTTTCTCTCATGCACCCATACGAAGAAAGGTGAATGATCTTTGTGGGTAGCCAGCTCTACTCAACCCGATCATCTAGAGACTTAAGTTCCTTCTTTCTTGGGGCTCCTTCATTCCCTAGGGTGCCGTCTACATAGCCATACGGTCCATTAGCTCCCTTGCACCACATCTAGTTTCCACCCTGCAGGAGGAAGTGAGGAAATAGACAATACGTAATTTCCTTTTAAGACACTGACAATTGTCTACATTCCATTGTTGAGAAATTGGTAACATGAGCACCTTGGGAAATGGTACCTCCAGTTCCGAGGGCAGAATGCCTGCTCACTTAAATTTTGAAAGAAAAATTCTGTACTAAAAAGAACAGGAGAATATGTGCCTCACCACGATTTGAAGTCTGGATTGTATTTTAAGAATAACGGAAGGCCACGGAAAATTTTGAACAAGGAGATATTATTGTCGGATATGAATTGTAGAACTTGACCATAGAGTGGAAGATGAATTGGAGGCTAACAGGAATGGAGACAGGACTACTAGCTGACAGGCTGTGTGACGAAACAAATTCAGGCAAGGGATAATGGCGTTTTGGGCTAGGACAGAGGCAGAGGAATTACGAGGAAAGCAGCAGTTCATTTATGAGTCAGAATGAGTCATTTATGAGGCAGAATTGCAGGGCTGGATGCATCGTTTCATGTGGAGGGTAATCGTGAGGGAGAGCGAGAAGTCAAAACGTCTGGCTTGGTAACTGGTGGGATGGTGCCACTCCCTGATTATATCCGTGGGTTTCCACTATTTCAGAGATCACCACAAAATCTAGTAGCTTAAAATAACAACTCTTTATTTAGCTTTGATTGTGTGGGTCAACTGGGCAGGGCTCAATTAAGCCATATTCTGCTAATCTCAGCTGGACTGATGCATCTTAGGCCACCTGTGGGTCAACTAGGATTCTGGAGGTGAAGTGGTATGACAAGGACATCTTGGATTCAAGTTTTCCATCAGTCAGCAGATTAGACTTACTGGGCTTATTCACGTGGTGCCAGCAGATTCTAAGAGCACAAAGAATGGAAGTGACCCTATGCACGAGCACTTTTTTGTTTTTGGTACACGGGCCTCTCACTGTTGTGGCCTCTCGCGCAGGCCCAGCGGCCATGGCTCACGGGCCCAGCCGCTCCGCGGCATGTGGGATCTTCCCGGACCGGGGCACGAACCCGTGTCCCCTGCATCGGCAGGCGGACTTTCAACCACTGTGCCACCAGGAAAGCCCTCGAGCACTTTTAAAGTCTCTGCTTGTATCCTGTATGCTTTGGTCTCATTGAACTGTGCAAGGCACACAGTCACACCCAGTCACTGTGGAAAGGAGCCATGAAAACCTTGAGGGCTATTGTTGCAAGAATCTGTAAACCTGATATAGAAAACAATGCACAGGGTGTATTGGAAAAAATTTCACTGACCTTGAATTTTGGAAATAGGGAGAGTAGAGGTTCTTTCTGGGAACCAAATCTGTATAATTTTGAATATCACTTCACCTCTTTGGACTTCATTTTCTGCATCCCTAGAGACTGAGTTTGATTTAACCCAATGTCTAAGATTTATGACACTGATTAATATTTTGTTATGATAACATAAGCAAAAGGCCATCTTGAAACTTGGACTGTCAGATCTGGTTTCTTTCAAATAGAGGGAAAAAAAATGGAGTAACTAAAGTCTTTGTTCTATTGGGTTATTCTGTTCTATTGACCTGTGATTCCACAATTTGACACTGACTGTCCAATTGTCATTTGCCACATTGGCTTTATGTTAATATTTATTTGTTTATAGAAACCAGTGTATCAGCATTAGTCAGCAAGTAAATGATCTTATTCTGTATAACTTTTATTTAAAAATATAGATAAATGATGAGTTTGAAATGTGTTCTTTAATGTTCATCACAGCTTCTGGAACATATTTTGTTTCCTAGGTTATACTTGTGACCTATTTAGTAACATTAACTGTAAATCTGTGACTAGCCAACCTGTTGCTGAAACTCGGCCTCTGTTCACCGATGCAGAATAGAAATGCAGAAATAGTTTTGGGTGAAGTAGGAAAGTCTAGCTTTATTGCTTTGCCAGGCAAAAGGGCCTACAGAGAGCGAACGCCCTCAAGACTGTGTGTCCAGCCCTGGAGCGGGTAGTGAGGAATCTTACAGTGTTCAAGGAGCAGGGCGTGGTCAGCTCGTGGACCTTCTTCTGATTGGTCGGTGGTGAGGTAATCAGGAGTCAGCATCATCAACCTTCTGGTTCCAGCTGGTTTGGGGTCTATTAGCTTGTGGGCAGCAGACAGTTAACTTCTTCCACCTGGTGGGGGTTTCAGTATCTGCAAAACGTCTCAAAGGACATGGCTCAGCATATTATCTATAGTCCTTGAGGAGGAACTAAAGGTCCTTGACTTTGTTTAATGGCTAAAGTATTATTATTTTGTATTGTTTGACTATTTTCCTTTCTTTCTGCATTTTCTCACTTCTCTGATTAAATTTATTCTTTGACTAAAGTTCTTCTACAGACAAAAGGCAGGCAGAGGACATGGATGGGAGTCTCTTCTGGGAAGGCTTCGTAGGGTCCTATTTGGTTACAAACTTGGTTTGTCTAAAGTTGGCATTTTAATTCCTGCCTAATTATGATATCAGCTGTTGTGGAAACACATGCCACCATAACCACTTAGCTTGTACTGTATATCACATGTCAAGGAACTATATAAAACCATATGATGTGATTTTAGAGCTAGAATAAACAATGTAAATAATTTTATTCAAATCACTCATTTTATAGGATGAAAGTAACACCCAGAAAACGTAAGCATATTGGGTCAAGTCATATGGTGAGAAGATCATCCACATTGTAACTCACACCTAAGTTCAACTTCATCACAAAAGTCAGCCTGGACTAGGGTCAAATTGTTTCCAACTGAATAATAGATTAATTATCTATAATAGGCAAGAAGTTGCAAAAATACTTTCTGCTAAGGCCATTGTAAGTAGATTAGAGGTAATGTGGTGTGATGGGATTGGCCTTATTATTACAAGTCTACCTTCTACCAGCCATTAAGACAAGTTACTTACTGCTTTTAACATGTCTGGTATTGAACTCAGTCCATAAGAGATTTTCCAAAAATGTTAGTTCTTTCCTTTGCCCCTTGTATGTACATCAGCTCTCTGACCCATTTGGGATGGTCTTGGATTGATTATTGTTTGGGGGAAGAGAGATAAAAATGAACAGATTTTGTTATCTATTTTTATAAAGTGAAGATTTTATGTTCCTAATTTGACAATTGTCTAAGTGAATTCTTATCATATTTCTAGATGTTATATCTTCTGAAAAATTAATGGCTAGAATATTGAACTGGGTCAGGAGATATGGATTCTAGTTCCATTTTGTCATCAGTAAACTCTGTAGTCATAAGTCTCAGTTTTCTCTGCTAACATGGGAATAAAATATATTTGCCTGGCCAACTTTACAGGGTAGTTAGAAGGGTCAAACAAATCATTTTGAAAACAAAAAATGCCAAATACCCTTCAAAAATATGAACTTGTTATTGAAACATCTAGAATAAGTATTTTTCAAACAGCCAGGGCATTATGTGATACCAACTTTTATTACACTGGCAAGCAGAGACAAAAAAGGGCATAGTGTAAACACATAGTGAAATCCAGTTTGCCATTGGGATCCTGAAAATTAAGACTCTCTCAGCACTGGATGTGGGAGGAGACCACTGAACCCTATTTCTATTCAATGTTCTCTTCTCAGATGGTTGTCTGAAACTCTAGCATCCACTGTTTAGTTAACTGACTTTCCTTCACTTTTAACCTCCCTACCCATTTTTCCATGTTTTCTTCAGTCCCTCTCCTCTTTGTCTGAAAGCCACAAGAAGTATAGCTACTTATTTCAGAACAAACGTAATATTTCATATATGTTATAGGCAGAGTGATGCAGATACCAGATACAACAAGAAACACACAACAGCTTTGGCTGTAGTTCCTTATGAATTATCAGATTATGAATTTATACACGCAGTGTTCATATACTGAAGAATATTTTACACCTTTTCATTTCGTTATGTTTCCCCTTCCTGCCAGAAAATGTGCATGTGCCTGGGTCTACAGGGGGTAAAGAACATCCATGTGGAATATTCCCCACTCAGAAGAAATAGTCTGTCCATCTTGCCTTAGATGTGATGAACTACCCATTTGTAATAGTTTCATATCGATTTCATTACTGGGCAACAAGAATGAATTGACAGAGAAAGCAATCAACACATGATGCACCCATTGGAACATCTAATATGAGATGTTGGCGCCTTCTGTCAACTCAGACAATTACCAAAGATACTCAAAGGGTAAGTGATAGCCAAAATAAGCCACATGGTTCTGTGGACCACATCCTGCATAACTATTCGTGAATGCAAAGCAGGCACAGGATGACACACTGCTCCATCAATATAACATTTCAGGTGAACGCCCTGTTTGTACTGTGTTCTTCAAGAAAACGCAGATGTTTGTGGTAAGATAAGAGCTTACTCTCTGTGTGTGTTTGAGAGAGAGAGAGAGAGTGACTGCATAGTGATTCCAAGGTATAAGAAATGTATCAGGGAAAACAATTTTTAAAAAACTAATTAAATCTAATCCTTCTCACCATGTAGATTGCCTTCTGTGCCAGAGCATGAGTTTGAAAGAGAAAACACAGACTCAGATTTCTGAGAGCTTATTGATTCATGCCTTGTAAACAGCTAACAATTAGTCTTTCATTTAACAAATATTTATTGAGCACTTGCTATGTGCAGGCACTCTATACTAAGCAATGGAGATACAAAATTTTAAAAATTAATCCTCCCATTTGCAACAACATGGCTGGGCCTTGAGCACATTACGCTATGTGAGATAAGTCAGAGAAAGACAAGCACTGTATGATATCACTTATATGTGGAATCTAAAACAGTTAAACCTGTAAAAAACAGAGAGTAAAATGGTGCTTACCAGGAGGTGTGGAAGAGGAATAAGGTTGATGGTGTTTACAGTTCCAAACTTGTAATCAGTAGTAAATAAGCCATATACATCTAATACACAGTACAATGAATATAGACAGTGATATTGTACAATATCATTACGCAGTATGATAAATACCACTACGATGGCAATCACATTACATCACAATATATAAATGTATCAAAGTAACACGCTGGACACCTTAAACTTACACAGTGTTACATACCAAATTTATTCAATAAAAACACAGACGTGATACTTCTCCTCCTGGAATTTATACTTTGGTAAGGGAGAAAGAAAATTAGGAAACCACAGTCCTCTAAACTATAATGAATCCTGTAACTGCTCTATGTAGCTGTGTGTGTGTGTGTGTGCGCACACATACACACACACTTTAAATACAATTTAAAAATTATTATGGGACCATGAAGGTGTACAAAAACAACTATTTAGAGAATTTGGTGAAATATTCAAAGATAATGGAACTTTTGAGTCTTGGAAGTCTTGTCACTGGATAGTGTTGCAACTTACCCTGTAGCACTTACACAATGTTACATACCAAATTTCTTCAATAAAAAAGACATGATAATTATCCTCCTGGAATTTATAGTTTGGTAAGGGAGAAAGAGAATTAGGAAACCTGAGTCACTCTAGTGTAGGACACAGGAAGTAGAGGATGCTATTGGAGGTTCTAATGCAGATTTTGAAATCTGTGAAGATTTTAGAAGGAGGTACTGTCCAAACCAAGACCTAGGAGTTAGCCAGGGAAACTGGGAAAGAAGCTTCCCAGTGATGGGGAAAATTCTGCTTGTGCCTGGGATAGTTGGTGTGGGTTTACAGCGTGCCAGGTGCTCTGCTATGGCTGAGGAAGTCACAAGACCATCAGGAAATCATACTTTTCCCCTTGAGGTGCTTCTTCTCAACCTGTTGAGGAAGATATATCAGTATTTCCCAGTTCTCTACAAAACGCAGGAAAACTGGATATAATTCACCTGTAGATCATCTCCAACTTCAGAAATTATACGTTGGAGTGAACTTTAGGCAGTATTCTTGGGATTCTAACCATTGGTCCTAATCTTGTCCTTTCTAGACATACTTTTTGAAAGTCTAAAATGTCTTCCATGTGTTGGCGTGCTGTGTATTTGAAGTGAGGAAATGCCCCTTCTGGGTGTTTTCTTATAGTCTTATAGACTTATAGACTAAACTGCTCCAATTCCTGTAGCTGCTATTCCTGTGACATGAAGGTTTGGGATGGTTCCATTTCACTTTCACTACTAGTGAAAAATTGATTGACAGAGAAAGCCATTAGCACCTGATATCACCATTGTAACTTCTCACGTAATCGGTTGGTTGTTTCTGTTAATCCCCCTTCTGTCCTGGCTCTTGTTCTCTAATTACACTCTGATCTTAGTGTTTGGTTCCAATTCAGAAATCATGTTCCTTAGGATGTCCATTAGGATATTATTTCCATAAGGAAAATAGCATTTTCCACCACTATGTTAATTGGAGGGTTACCTGTAAGAGTCGATGTTCAGAAGCAGCTTTGATATGTGCAGGGAATTGGTTTAGAGATCGATATTTTACCCATCAATGAAATATTCACAGCCATTGACAACAATGATGATAATGACTTTGTTGCTGATTTGTTGAGATGACTGATTAGTGGACCCTTTTAAAAATCCCTCATATTTTTATAATGCTACTTGTGCGTTAACTTTGGTTTTAATAGTGTGGTATCTCCACTACCAAATGTAAAATGCATGGCTAGTGGGAAGCAGCCACATAGCACAGGAAGATCAGCTCAATGCTTTGTGACCACCTAGAGGGATGGGACAGGGAGGGTGGGAGGGAGGCTCAAGAGGGAGGGGATATATGTATACTTATAGTTGATTCACTGTGTTGTACAGCAGAAACTGACACAACATGTAAAGCAATGATACTCCAATAAAGATGTAAAAAAAAAAAAAAAAAGAATAATATTGGTTTCCCAACTGTTAAAAAAGAAAAATAGTGTGGTATCTAGAAACAGGTCCTCAGGTGCTTCTCATCTCCCTTCATCTGAGTCTTGACCTGTATATTTACGCTTGGTTTAACCATCTGTAGCTGGTTCTTGGCTTGACTGTGATGCTTTTCTCTCCATGGCATGTAATATATCATTATAGGAAACAAGTCAGAGGATAGTAGCAATCAGAAATAAGAAAACAGAAATAACCAAAATTCTAGTTACAAGTTTCCGTCATTAGATATAACATTGTTAGGTTTATTCACTTGATCAACATAGGTCTAGTGAACACTTATTTAAATTTTACATAAAACAACAACAATAAAGTTTTATTGAAGTCTGATTTGTACCATATCAGGCACTGGAGTACATTGGTGACCCAGGCAAGCACGGTCTCTGAACTCATGGAGTTTATATTCTAATTGGTGAAATAGATACTAAACAAATAAATATTTTTCAGTTTCTGATGTGTACTATAAATGTAATAAAAATAGCAATTCACAGATTGGCTTATATTCTTCTGAATACTTTATCATGCATGGTATCCATTTTTTTCTCTTATTCAAAATTATACCATACTCTTCCTATTGCTAAGCCCTTTTTCTATCTCCACTAACCAAGATATAATAAATTTCTTTCTAAATAAAAAATAAGCTTCTACAACATCATTATAATCACTTCACAATCTATAATGTCATAAAACTAAAATTATTCCAAAATACCATCTTTTTGGAAACAGGCTGTTTCTCTCTTTTCTATATTATAAGCATTTTTATAATCATCCTTACAATTAAAATATACATACATCTTAATTACTGCATCATTATATTTTCCAAAGGGAACATTACAGTGTCATAAGTTATCTCTTGATAAATTACAAAATTGTCTTCTAGAAAAATTAAATCATTTTCCCACCAGAACTATGTAGAAATGCTTACTTTCCTACAGCCTTGCTCACACTAGTATTTAAATTTTATTTTTAATTCTTAAAAATTCTTTCTGACTTGTCTGACATTTCAGGCTGCTACGCCTTTCACCATCCTAGTTACATGCTTCTCATTCTCAGCCTACTGCTTTCAGATGTCATTTGGACACTGGTCCAAGGAGACAAAATTGTGCAAAATTGTGCTTCCTTCAAAATAGGTTCAGGACTTGCTTCCAGCTCCCTGTCCTGAGAAATGAAGTTTCTGTTTCTGAAACATGTCTTTTACCCACCCACTAATTCCTGATCTTCCAACTTGTCAACAGTTATCCTTGGACAAAAAAACAGACAAAGGAGATTTTACTTTTAATTTTTGTTTAATATCCATGGAGAGATGATGATGTAGGTACAGCGAGTTCTATTACTCAGAGCTGTAAATTTCATGCGTCTAAGTTCTTTAAAAGTTTTCTTTTTTTCTTGTTACAACAGAACTCCTTCACTTTCTTCACTTTTAGTTAACTTCAAAATTGATGCCTAGGATGACTGCCAGTAATATTATATCACCCCATATGTTTTGCTTAATTACACTATTTCCTAAATTCATTTTTTGAAGTAAAAATTTTTCTCCACCTCGTCATCAAAACATTATGAACACTCTCTGTCACACTGAGATTAGAAGATAAAAACCGCTTTTTAAATTATATCTATTTGAAACATTTCCAGAGTTTGGGTAGGGGATGATAAATCATCCTGATCATTTAAATCCATGTTATAAATCACAGGATATCTGAATCTTATGGTACATGTCATTGAGTTCATCTAAATGACAAGCCCTATAAAATCCTAGTAAGTTTTGGATGTCTTTCAGATTTGAAGAATGTTTTCAATTTACAGTATGTTAAAGCTCAGGTTACTTTTCTGCCAATATATTTGTGTTGATTCTATGCATGGTTCATGTTTCAATATAAGAAAAATATCTGCATCTTATTAATAGTTGTATAATACAGAACATTAAGATGCGTTATAACACAAATAGAATACCCTCTAGGGAACCTTATATTTCTTTTTTATTTTTACATCTTCAACAAATCATAAATGATATTGAGGTCACTGGAATGCGTTAAAATTATATGTCAAAAGGCAAGTGAAAGGTTTGCTAACAAAATCATGTTGCAGATTTCTCCCCTTAATTTATCTTACTTCTTTTTATCACTTAAAATAATAGGATGCAGGGGGGAGGAGATATGGGGATATATGTATATGTATATGTATAGCGGATTCACTTTGCTATAAAGCAGAAACTAACACACCATTGTAAAGCAATTATACTCCAATAAAGATGTTAAAAAGAAAAAGGAATAGGATAAGCATCTAATACATATCACCAAGCTGTAATATGAAAAATAGATGCCTGTTTTTACTAATGTGTTTCTCCATTAAATATTCTATACCTTCTCTAATATTTTGGCATAAATCTGTACTCTTATATTTAAAACTTCCTCTAATTCCTCTCCCACATCACCCCTTATACATCCCAATTCTTTAAGTTTAAGTAATTAAAAGAATGCCTCTGAAGGCAAAGTAAGGGTAGTTGCAGAGATGTAAACAAATCTTTATTTTATTTTTTTTATAGGTTGCATTTTCATTTGTTTAAAATTCTATTTATTTATTTTTGGCTGCTTCAGGTCTTCATTGCTGCGCGCAGGCTTTTCTCTAGTTGCAGCCAGCGGGGGCTACTCTTCATCGTGGTGCATGGTCTTCTCATTGCAGTGGCTTCTCTTGTTGCAGAGCATGGGCTGTAGGTGCCCGGGCTTCAGTAATTGTGGCACTCAGGCTCAGTAGTTGTGGCTCGTGGGCTCTAGAGTGCAGGCTCAGTAGTTGTGGTGCACAGGCTTAGTTGCTCTGCGGCATGTGGGATCTTCCTGGCCCAGGGCTTGAACCTGTGTCCTCTGCATTGGCAGGCAGATTCTTAGCCACTGTGCCACCAGTGAAGCCCCAAATTTTTATTTTAAATATAAAAATAGAAGGGTCATTTTGCACCAGAGGAACAGAAGTGTTACATTTCCTTAGTAGTAAGGCATATGATAAAGAGAACAGGGAAGGAAATTATAAACGTGAATATGCTCAATTAAATCATTCAGAGATTTCAAAACCAAGGTCTCTGAAGTGTATAAATCAATAAGAAAACAGATCAGAATAGAGCCAGGAACAATTTTTATGCTATAATATGAGAAACTCCTACATGGTCATTGATGTGCTTCAAGATAACCCTGTAGATAATGTGTGAACAAAGAGCTGCTTCCACAAAACATGAGATAGGACCCATATTTCTGGGTCCTATCAAAGATCAAGTGGACAGAATATCTGGGTTTAGGTTCCAGAAATCTATACTTTAATAAGCACATCAAAGACTTTCTAAGTAGTTGAAAACTACAAGCAAATATGTTGGAATCCGATTTTTAGAAAATGTCGAAAAGTTAAGAATATCTTCGAGGTCGTACAGCTACGTGACCTATTGGAACCCCAATATAGGTCTTTGATTACCAATCCACTGCTCTTTCTACAATGCTAGACTGGATATATTTTCAGATTTTCTTGGTTTTGATATTGATCTCCAATTCTTCTCCTTTATGCCATCTAGTTAGAAAAGGTGAGATATGAGAAAGAAAGCATCTGGTACAGGACCTTGTACCCAGAAGACATTATGAAGAAACTGAGTGACTGATCAGTGCTTTGTAGCACAGGGCTTCACAAAGTAGGGGCCTGAGGATTACTGTCACAGCTCTCATTTCAAACAAGCAGTGCAAAGCTCAGTCACCAAATATCTATGCAGAAGAGGGCTGTCTTGGAGTATAAGGTATTTGAATTAAAAAAAAATTCCTTAACTATACACATTTTAGAACATATCACTGATGAAAAGTATGAGGTTGCTTTCTTTAAAGATAATTGTGAACGTTACCTATTTTTATCATATCGTTATAGACCTCCAATAAAAGGATAAGTAAAAAATAATAAAACTAAGTATCTCTAGACCGACAGTTGGATCATTGGTAAAGGCTCAGAGTTACGATTGAGACCATCACGATTGATGGGAGATGCATTACAAAAAAAGAAATAGATACAGTACAAAATTACCTTTCCCCAGATCATAGTTTCATGCAGTGTGCTTACTCCTCTGACTTGAGGTAATAGTGAAACCCACTGAGGGCATGAAAGGGTAATAAACCACTGCTTCCCTCTGCCTCTCCCACTGTCCCCTCTTCTTCTCTTTCTTCTCTTTGTCTCTTCTATTCTCTACCTGCTGTGTATCACCTGGTCACATGGTCATGAGCCAGGAGTATCTTTGTGGTTGCTTGAGGTGGTACGTGAGACTAGATTCAGGATCGACAAGGGGGTCATCTTGTGAGTTGGTCCAGTTGACTTTTTTATCTGAGAGTCTCAGAGAAGGAATCAGCAGGAATCTGAGGTCAGCTATTGACAGACTATTTAGGAAAGCATCTATGATGAAGAAAAATGAACAAGTAACTCTCAGAAGGAAGATATATCTCTTCCTTCACCAGCTCTTCCACTCCTAGCCATCTCCAGGTTACTCATTTGTCCTGCCCTTCAAGATAATTCTTAACTGAAGGTCAATGGCCTGCTCTGTTCCCTTAGGAGAAAAAGGTTATTCTGCCAGGAAGATTCATTGTCTGTAAATAAATGAGAGCTGTGTTCTTCTAGCCAACTGGACACAGGGTGACTTGGTTTTCTGACATTTTTATCTTCCATGGTTGTCATGTCTTCAAAACTTCCAGAAGCCTGGAGCAATGGGGCCCTGAACCATCTTGCTGCTGTTATTCCATTTTTTTCCAGACATATTCCCAACCCTTCCCATACAAGATGACCAAAATTTTCTTGCTTCCATTTTTATCTCCTCTATCCTTCTAGATACCTTAACCCTACCTTAACCCCTTCCTTCTCTTCCTTGTCTTGCCTGTTTCAGAACAATTTAAAATATAAATCCATGTTAAGTCTCTGGTGCAGTCTTTCCTCTTTCCCCAGAGTCATTTGTGAATCTAGATCCTGCTGTCATGTGTCTGTACAGAAATAACATTTCATTTTAGTTTCCCTATGATTTGCCTGGAGAATCCCTAATCAAATCCCATAAAGTCCCTCATTCTGGAAGACTTGGTTTGGGGGACAGAAGGCATAGCTCTGAGCTCATGTAGTACCAATTCTTTGTGACAGGTACAGTGTAGAGTTCATTAAAGGGCCATTCCATCCTGTCATATGAATCAACATTGCAATTCTTTTTTCATTTGGGTTGTAGCGTTGCTGTTTAGACCTTGTTTATTATTGCTGGAGGTTCAAAGTCAATGTTCACCTATTTTGAAATTAAATACCCTGCTATCCTCTACCACTGTTGTTTCCTTTATCTCCAAAGAATTATTGCATAGGCTTTTTTTTTTCCTGGCTTGGATTCTGTCTGTTAAATTTTTCATTCAAAAAAGGACTAGAGCTGAAGGATTTGTGATGGAATCAAAGCAAAGTGCATTCTTAATCTATCAATATTCATTTCAGTTTCCCCATAAATCTTCAATGTCTCTTAAGAGCATCTATTTTTCTGACCTCTATATTTTAAAGCAAAATGTTTTTGAATTAACTACCTAAATCTAAAATGACTTGTAATGAAATTATTTAGTTCAAGACAAGCACCATACATAGGATATTATGCAGAAAGTGATAAAACATCCATATTAATTATAAAGTGTAAGTTTCCATTTATCTGTGGAATATTCCAACCCCAGTTGAATTGATTATGCAGAGCAACTATGGAAGGCTATGTAGTCTATCTCTGGATTACATCCTGTCTTTGTGTAATTTTCTTTTTCATGATTTTGTCTCATCATCCTAGTAAGGCTACATGCTCTCTGAGAGCTATGTTCTCTTCTGTTACAACCCATTATACCTGCCTTTATTTTAACCAAGTGACTAGTGGCTGTAGTAGATTAACTTATTGAGATCTCCTTTCTACTTCCATGGCTAGATTTTCCAGGACAACAGCTAGGCCTTGGTCCTCTATTCTGCCATGGGGTATGACATTTTGTGAGCACTCAGCAAATTGTTCTTGTCCTGGAATTATATTCAAGACAAATAATTATTTTTATCTCCCGGTGGAGCATGGCACATAGTAAGTATTCAACAGTGTTTGTCATTACTTTGGTTTGCTTCTTCTGTGTATAATTTTTCAGAACAATAAATCTAGATGGTGCATTTTTTTTCTTTTTACTATTTAAAGCTTAACTTTAAATGAAAAATTATAACCAAGTATTTAAGCTGAGAGCTGCTAGAAACGCTTTAACCTTATCAAGAAGAAAGGTCCATGTCTTCAAGAACACTCTAGATCACCTGAATGATTTGTGTCTTAAATTTTTTAATTAAGTAATTCATTTATTTTTTTTTAATTTTGATAGAGTTTATTTTTTAGAGCAGTTTTAGGTTACAGAAAAATTATGTAGATTGTACAGAGTTCCCATATGCCCCCTTCTTTATCACATACACACACACACACACACACACACACACACACACACACGATTTCCCCTGTTATTAATATCTTGCGTTAGTATGGTACATTTTTTATGATTGATGATAATTGGGGAACCAATATTGATACATTATTATCAACTAAAGTTTATAGTTTATGTTGGAGTTCACTCTTTGTGTTATAAGTTCTATAGCTTTTACTAAGTGCATAATGTCATATATCCACCATCACACAGAATATTTTCACTGCCCTAAAAATCCCCTGTTCTTCTGTGCTCCAACTATTCATCCATCACCCCCTCACTTCCCTAACTCCTGGCAATCGTTGATCTTTTAACTGTCTCTACAGTTTTGTCTTTTCCAAAATGTCATATATTTGGGAATCATCAACTACATCATTTTTTCATATTATCTCTTCCACTTAGCAATATGCAGTTAATGTTCCCTCATGTCATTTTATAACTTGATACTTCCTTTCTTTTTATCAGCGAATACTATTCTATTGTATACATGTACCATAGCTTGTTTGTCTCTTCATCTACTGAAGAGCATCTTGGTTGCTTCCAATTTTTAGCAATTGTGAATGAAGCTGCTACCTCTCTGGTCAGGTTTTTGTGTGGATGTAAATTTTCAACTCATTTGAGTAAATGTTTTTTTCATTTATTTCCCATTTTATTTCTGCTCCTGCTAATATATAGTAAATGGTGATAAGTTTTGTGACTTCAGATACAACAATTTCCAACATTTGCCTAGTGAAAATAGGGGAGTTACAATACCGGGAAGTCTATAAACTGTAGTTTGGGCTTTCAGGGGAAATATCGTTCAGTAGTTGGGTCGGTAGGCTCGAAAATAAGATTGTGTTCAAATACCGTGTTTTTAACTTCTTACTCCAAGGTCCTAGAGAAGTTGCTTAACTTTGCTTCAGTTCCCTCACCGCATCTCAGAATGGGGTGATAGTGGCATATCACACCTTTGTTTCATGCTTAAAAGAGATAATATGTGTAAGTGCTAAGAGCAGTGCCTGACAAAAGTGAGCTACTCTAAGAGGGGTTATTATGTAGGTGTAGATCTTCTTACATAGATCAGTTATGTGAATGGAATAAAATTTTAAAAGTATCAATCTGGTGATCTTCAGAAACCAATAGACAAAGCTTGTCATTTGTTCATGCATTCCCGTCACCTACTTCTTGAGTGTTACTATGAGCCAGGAATTATGCTGATATTTGAGATGTTGAGAGGAAAGACAGAATCCCTGCTTTCAAGGAACAAACACCTCCAAAGAAGCAAGGAGGCCATTTCCATGTACTGTGAAGGAGATCGGGGGTTCATAAGGAAAAGTGACATTTTCCTGACCTTTGGCACACAAAACTCCATTTTGCACAAAGGCTAATTCATAGACTCCTGAGTCAGACAGAGTTGGGTCCCAGGCCGTGCTCAACCACCACCTGGCTGTGGATACTTCTGTAATTTCCTTATCATTTCCAAACGTCAGTTCCACTTTTTAACTATGTATTAGACATTTAAGTTACTTCCTAAGATAGATGTGATTAGATGACATAATTAATAGATCGCCTAACACACAATTAGTGCTTTAAAAAGATTAGCTGTTGCTATTAATCTGTGGGCTTTCATCCAATAGTTTAGATAAATTTTAAGTTGTAAGAAACAACTGATTTTTCAAGTTTCCTGTTCACAGGGTCCCTAGCCTTAGAGAGATAATTACAAGTTTAGGATATTCTGAACAACCTGTGAGCAGGGGATCAACAAATCAGAAATCTATTTTGGATTCAGTTAATTTAGGTTAACGCTCAAGATTTAGCTGAATTCCTTGTTTTATTTAAAGAGACATGCTTGATGCTTCTGTAACTGTCTTATACAGCTAAACACTGACAGAAGTGTGATGTCTAAATTAATGCCAGCCATACTAATCAAAGGTGATTTGCTTTACTGTTTAAACAGATATTATTCATGGCATGAGCTGATGTGTTTTGATTTTTCAACATGTCAGCTCTAAGATCAGAGTGGATATTTTAGCCTTGTGATAACTCCCTATAAATAGAGACATAAATGCTTATTGATGCAGTTATAAATTGTCATTTGGGATCCTTTGATCCTGGCAAAAATATAATGACCCGGAGTTAGAACATGGCACTAGGCTTGACTTCTGTCTGTAACACTCTGTAAGCCAGCGATTCTTGGCTCAGAGATGCTATTATTTTCCTCTCATCTTATTGTAGGAAACCTTCCTCCTTATCTGCACGCTTGGATTCTTGTCCTTCTTCTAACTGTGCACGTGTTCCAGCCACCTAGAACAAGGTGCTACTGAAGCCCTAGCAGGTAGGCATTAGTAAAACACAGAAACTAGCAGTCCAGTCCAGTCTGATAGGTTTTATCAGATGATCTTACCCTCTAGTCTTTAGAAGTCTATATTTAGGGTGTTAGTAAGGAAGGTATAGCATGATGATTATAACCAACTCCTTGGACCTAAGATATGATATTACTCTACCTGGATTAAAATCCCATCTCTGTTGCTTACAAGGTAAAATTTTGGACAAGTAAATTAGTTTCTTCTTATTTTAAAAGTGGGTAACAGTACTCCAGAATAATTATTTGAGGCATACATGAGATAATTTATACATATTTAGTACATGGGAAAAGAACCGCATACCCTGCCCACAACCATGAGTTCCTGATGACCAACCCACCCCCAGTATTCTAAGCAGATTAGTATAATGCAGAGATGGGGTGTGGTGTGGAATTAATGATTCCCCGCTCTGTTCTCAGTGGCAGTGTACTTTTCCTCTGTGCCCTTAAGTGACTCCATCACTTTGTTTTCTGGTGGCCCCAGTAAGCTCTCCCACGTTTAATGTGCCTGCTAGGATCTCCGATTTAGGTCGTTTTTCAAAAATCCTCCTGCAGCTCTGAATTCTCCCCTGCATACCTTCGGTTTACTAAATAATTAATGACCCATTCTCTCTTTCTCCTTTCATTCACATCCAGTAGTTAGTACCCAAAGTACATGTCAAGGAAAAGAAAAAAACAAGCTTCAGCTCTCCTCCTCCCTCATACCCTAAGAAATTGGAGGACAGTACTAGGATGAATGTAAAGCAGGTGAACATATGAGTGAAAAATATAAAATAAACATATTGAGCATGTCTTGGTCACTCAAGAAATGGAGAAAGGCTGAAATCTGGACTGTACAGTATCTTGTCCTTTGAATTTCAGGAAATACCTGAGTCGACACAAAGCCAGAAACATACAAATGAGACTTGGTGGCATAAGTAACAGTCTCAAGCTGAGTCCATGTGCACACTAAATTTATGTGGCAATTTGCACAATTCCCCAGGATCAGTTCAGGTTGCCTCCCACCTCCCATCTGGCCCAGTTAGCAGAGTGCTATTAGTATGTTAATGAAATGCAGACTGCCAGCATTGGAACTTGGTACCTGGGTGTTCACTCGTCCCTAATACACACTGCGATGCTGTCTCACTCAACTATAAAATTGCCAGCAATGGCAGGAGGCTCCCAGTGAATTCTTTCCTCCACAAGATGTTTAGCCTCTCCTGTGACTCTGAATGAGAGCTTGTGAGCTTGGGAAAGGGCAATCAGGAAGAGTGTCTTCAGAGTTTTCATCCTGAATGTCCAGCTTCTTAGCCCAGGTAATAGCTATTGTAGTTGGCCACATCAGCCCATAACCCTTTTACAGTGTACTTATGGGTGCCATGAGCTCAATAAAACCAGGGCAATTGAACTTTATATAATTTCTTCTTTAAAAGAAGTATCACATTTTGAAAGGCCCCAAGGAATTTCCAATGCATCAAGAGACAGGTAGCCTGATAATACATCTTACCTGGGCCTCCTCTTTCACCCACTTTTATACATGAGAATGCGTCTAATTGGGGAAAAATCTGTCTTTTCAAATGAAGGTTAAATAAGTCAGCAACTCTCAGGGAGAAGCAGACGATTTGTAGGCTACTTTTTTCCATGCATATTTTACTATATGTATAAAATAAGATCAAGGGTTGAGGAGGTCTATTAGGGGATAAAAAATACTTTTATGAGCGGCCATATTTCATCCTTGAGTCAATCATGCTGTAATGAGCACCAAGCGCAGGAGGTAAAATGAGATGGAATGTTTGAGGCAAAAGGAAATCTTGGTGGAAATTAACTTGGCCTCAAAAGAGCCTTTGAAAAACAAAATGCCAAAAGCAAGCCAGTCCAATTGCAGATTTGAAGGACAGCATTCAAAAAGGAAAATAAATGCAAATATTATACCAATCATTTACAAAGTTACTTTGGCCAAAAAATAGAATGAATTCATTTAACTTGAACTACTACCATTGCTGCCAGTAAAATCATGGTTAATTTGCTCCCCCATACCTTTTTCTGGCACATGCACTGTCCCTTTTGATCCAAATATGATCACAGCCTTGGGGAAGCTGTCACCTTCATGGAAATAAAGGATCTTAGGTTTGCTCTTATATCTACAGCAATCGCTATGAGAGGGCCCCCAATTAAAGGAGTAAATAAGAAGTTAGAAAGTAAAACCACATAAGGGGAAAATTAATGAACACTTTACCAAAAAAGTACAGAACGAAAGGAACGCATGACTGCATCTATCCTTAGGTCACTATCTTGTAATTCCTGCCGAGGAAGTGTCAGAAGAAAGTGACAAATGTCCCAGGAAATCTGTGGGCATCTGAATCAAATTTTTCACCTCTTTTAATGAGTATCTCTATCAGGAAATGGGGATATTTTATTAGGAGAGGTGACTCATTCAAACTCAGATCAGAAATCTCTGTCTTTTTAGTGTTATTAAATGGTTTTATTGTATATGCATTGTACATCAGTATATATAAACTGATATAAAAATAAAAGTGAGGAAAGCTGGGAGAGAGAATAAGAATAAAAGAAAGGTCAATTTTATGTGCTTCTGTTTCTCCAACTCTCCCTTTTGTCTTTTGGAGAAATGCAGAATTTTATCTTGAAACAAAAATATGCAAATAATGATATCCAAGATACCTCAGATATTGCTGGGTAGTAAAGTACATCATTACTAACTGCACATTGAATCAAATCAGTGAGTCAACAGACACAGATATATATGACATCATAATATGGAAGAGTTTAATTAACTCCAGTGGAACTTGAGACCTTTCTAGAATGATTAACCTAAGGAAGAAACCCACTTTAGAATTATGTATGTGGGCTTTCCAATTTAAGAGTAGCTGATAAGCCCCATCTGGTAAGAGACATTTTGCTATTATTACCACATATTTGTTTATTACATTTGTATAATATTTTTACTTCAAAGAGCTTAAAGTGTTATACTGAGACTTTGGCACTTCTGATATCATAAAAATAAAAGGAGGAAAACTAGACGAGAGAATAAGAATGAAAGAAAAAGGAATAAATGATGGAAAGGATAATAGTTGCGAATAATTGCTAATTTGAATTTCCTTTGGAGTGCCTATAGTACCTTGCAGCCTACCAGAAATACTAGTGGGAATAGAGGATGACCCAATGTAATTGAACAAACTCACTAAGTTATTTTATAGCTATATCATTTAATCTTCACAACACTCTGATAAGGTAGGAATTATTGCCTCCACATTACAGCTAAAGAGCCATCTCTGGGAGGATTGATGAAATCAGCCAAAGTCCAATGACTGCTCAGTGGAAGCATCAGAATTTGACCCAGGTCAGTCTGATTCTCAAGCTCAAGAAGTTTCTATTACCTTCTCCTTGTTCCCAACACAGCTGGATTTTTTAAGATATTGTCAAATGCTAGATTGAAATGCTGAGAACATCTTAGGGACCATTTGGATATCCCTATTTACTGCCTCATGACATAATTCGCTCCGGTAGTTTTTCAATTTTCTAAATGTCCCTGAATCTTAATCCCTCTGATGTATGTTCAGAATAACTTGAGTTAGATAGATAGGGCTTGACAACTCCAATGGGAACTCCCTAAACAGAGGAAAAACTTTTCTCTGTTTTAATCAGTGTTTGGTTACTGATACAGCTTTCCTTGAGATGACAATGTTTTTTTCCCCCAGCAAAAAGAATGAATCATCGTTCTCTTAGACTGCCTTCTCAGAGTCAGAAGGAAGACTTTTCAGGCATCACCACTAAATGGCAGGAACACACACCTGTTGCCCACGTGAACATATATTAGAAACTCACGTCTGTGGAAACCCACCCGTGCCTCTGAGAATAACTTTGAGTGCAGTGCTGTAAGCGTTTATACTGAAGTATTGTTGGACAGATGATATAATTAAATACGTCTATTTATATTATGCTGCCAATTTTTGGAAATACACCTAATTAATACATAAAGTAATACACAAATACACAAAAGAATGTGGTAATAAATAATTGGGGTTTTTTAAGATTCTGTTAATTTTGAGGGATGTGTCACTAGTGGTTTACTTTTGCTTGGGAATTTCCAGAATTTATTAAAAGGTACTCAGTGGAAATCTACTAGATAATGAATTGTTTGTAGAAAAATATAATAAACCTGTCAGGAATGGGTTTCTAATTTGATTAAAACAATTCCTTGTGACCAAAAAAAAAAAAGAGAGAGAGAGAAAAGAAAAGAAATGTTGAGAATATATCAACTGAGATGGTCTGACTCTAGAGAGATCAAAATGTAGGAGCTGAAAGAAAAGATCAAGCATAGGAAGTCTATTTTTTCATCACGTCTGAAGTATCTAATTTTAGGAGTCTTAGTATTCCTGCCAGATGGTTTCCCAACAGAATAGTATAGTGAGAACAATTTGAGTGTTGGACCCACCAGCCACGAGGTTGAATCCTGGTCCTGCTATACATTTGGTGTATAACCTTGCAAAAATTACTTAATTTGTCTAAATTCATTTTTTTAATCTATATAGAAGGGATAATAATAGTACCTACCTCATAAGACAAGATCAAATAAGATCAGATAGCAATAGGTATAACTGCTAGTGTTTAACAGTAAGTTTTAGCTATAGTAATATGCAATATTTTTATATAAACAAGATTTTGTACAGTTTTGTTTCCCACTCCTTCCCTTCCCCTAATTTTGATGCTAAGAATTCCTTTTTCCACAGCCATCCACTCTACATCCCCATAACACTATAAAGCAAAGATTTTCCTAGGGGATTCCTGTCATGTAACGTAACTTAATTCTAAGAACACACAATAGCTGAGAACCATTTTGTCCAAATGTTATGGTAGTTTATTTGGGGGCTTCAGTAATTTGTTCTCTAAAGTTGTAGCATAAGAATCAGGAGCTGATCATCGACACAATGAATAATTTCTAATCATATATTATTGAAGACTGCAGGACCTTAATCCAGTATCTCAATGCCCAAAGGGTGAATTTCTGCAGAACAACTAGATTCAGTATGATGCCTGGCCAGTGGTATAATAGTAGTAGCATCACTGAGAGAGAACCATTGATGGCATAGATATGGCTTAGTCATCAGCAAATGACAGACTCAAGTTTTTAAGCTCAGACACAGCAGCCTACTCTCTACACTGCATATTTCTGTGCGCTCCAGCTGAGATTTACTTATCTTCTTTATCTGCTCTCCTGAAATACTTGTTATGACATGAAATTATCCAGCCAATTTTTAAGCCTAGAGACAATATTTATTTGACAGGGATAAGAAATGCTGAAAGTTAATAGCAGATTTCAGCACACTAAAATCTCCTACCTTTACATTAAATATACTGTTGTATTAAATTTCTCCTAGATGACAGTTATTCTACAGCAAGATTATGGAATAGAACTTAAAGGCAGACCCAACTGGTTTGTGACAAATTTATGTCATAAATTTGTATTGCCCAAATCAATTGTGTCCCTCAGATTGGACAATTCTTTGTCTACTTCCTTATCACCAAGATGTTTTAATTTATTTTTTCATTTTAAAATCAGCTTTAACTATCCTAGCACATTACTAAGTGGTTAATGCTTTCCTCAGCAAAGACTAATTCTTCTCTCAAATCAAATTAATCCATTGGTTCAGGCTTGTGGATGTTCATTCTTTTAACCACGAGATTAAATGTGTATTGTACAATCATCCATAGCCATGGGATACTGAGACAATGATTGAGCAGTTGTCAGGGAAACAATGTGAATATCCAATCTATTGCAATATTTAGCTAAGTGCACACACACACACACACACACACACACATACATGCAATAGTTGTCAGTAAGTTTGTAAAATGTGTGCTAGGTAGAGAGAAGATCTTTTTTCTCTTCAAGGGCATTACTAATTATGTGTGTGTGGGTGTGAGTGTACGCATGTGTATGTGTATGTGAACACAGATTTCATTTGCATTAAATTCTCATCATGCTTTCTGTTCATAGTGATAATATTTTATGTTTTAATGGTATTTTTCATGATAGAGCCCATTGAGTTAGATAAGTTTTCCATGAAGTGTGTAGCAGATACTATTATTGAAGGTATTTATTCTGATGCAAAACCAGCAGAGAAATTTATAGATTAAAAGACAGATTCTTTACATGTATTTAATCAATTAATCATCCCGACAAGCTATAGCCTTATAATGGAGGTATTATTATCTCCACTTACGTGTCAGAAAACTAAACCACAGAAATGAAGCAACTTGTCTGTGGACACACAAGTATTAATTATGCCCAAGTATTAAGAACCAAGTACACAAAAATTAATATTTGTGCTCCGTTATTTCTCTGAATCAAACTTTAAACCACTGTATTATACTGCTCTCCTACAGCGTCTGGCTTCCCTGCCTTGTTTTCTAGATATTCCTAGTACATACTTCAAACAGATAAGAATTTAACCATGAAGTTCTGAAAACCAGATCAAGAGCAAAGGATTCTATAGAAGATTCTATAGAACCTCAACCACCACAAAATCCTTGCCTAATTGCTGTAGATTTTAATCTTCTGATTTGAGTTACCTCTATCTGGAATGCCTGTTCTACTTATTCTGAAAAACTCCTACTCTCTCAAGTTTTAATTGAAGTGTAGCCTCCTCTGTGAAACCTTTCCTGATCTGAGAAGAATGTGTTCTTTTCCCCTTGTATCTTGCACATAGCTTCACTGAAGTATAAATGCATTGACAGTTATTTTCCTTAGAGCCTGTAAATTCTATGGGGTGTGAGAGGCCATTTTTTAATTGGCACAGCACAGTGGTTCTCGAACTTCAGAACATACCAGAAGCATCCAGTACTCTTTAAAACACAGATTGCTGAGCCCTGCCACCCAGAGATTCTAATCCAGTAGGTCGGAGGTGGAGCCCACAAATTTGCATTTCTAACAAGTTCACAGTTGATATTGATACTGCTGGTGTAGACCACAATATGAGAACCACTTATGCATCAGCTGACATACTAAAACATTTTAAAGGAGCATCTTACTCTATGGCTTTCATTCCTCAGAACAAGTTGCTGCTAAGTTTTTAGTATGAAGAGTGATGAACTTGTAATCATCCGGTATGAAACTGATTCCCACACAGAGAGAATGGAGCATCAGAAGAGATTACAGAAATATACTCCAGGTTTTGTCTTTCTCTCCAATCTTCCTAACCAGTTATTTCAAACTGAGAGCAGGAAGTAGAAAGGCAGACTTTTAGCTTTGAATGAAAAAAAGGAACTTCAGATTTCTGTGCCTTCTGCTTTGAGTCTTTAGGCACTTTGATGCATTTATCCAAAAATACAAAAACTCATTTGTTTGCCTTATTTTGGTGGGGTAAATATCACACAATAGGAATTAGACTTGGATTTTAAGCATTTATGGAAACTGTTAGATATAAAATAGTTGTGTGGGCCTACATGAAATCAAATTAATTAATCGGTGTTCTTCAATAAAATAGTTCCACATTTTGTATTAAAATTGGATTGATATGTTTTATTTCAATGACCAAAATGACTGGTGGGATACCTGTTATTTAGACCCAGTAGGATGTGCCGCTCCTCAAACTTTGTGTTAGGATCGCCTATAACTTTCATACCCATATCTAAGTATCTTTGAGCTACCATAGTTCTTCATATTTTTTTATCTCCTCTCCTGTTCAAATTGCTTTTTATAGGGAAGCTTCTAATGTTAGTCATTTTCACTTTACTCTGACTTTAAGTCCTACTGTCCCCCTTGGTATTTGTTTGAAGTTTAATTCCTCATTTATAACAGTTAAATAAATCAAGGCTTTTGTACCTGTCAAATACCTGTCAGTAAAAAAATGGGAAACACACAAATGCACCTACACACAAACATATTTTATTTCTAACTCCATATATTTATGAATCCCAATTCCATATCAGACCTTCCTTGAATTCTGCAAAAGCAATTGTGACAGGGGATTTATAATCAGTTATTATAGCACAAACATGGCTTGTATGTTTGATATTTACTTCTGTGTCCTTTCACAACTAAGAGATATAATCAGAATTATTAACTCCAAATTGGAAGGGACCTTTTTGGCTGCCTAAGCCAGATCTACTACCTAGGAGGATGGATGAGAATGCAGTCACTGAACAGTGCATAAGATGAGGCACTCACTCCTCTGCAAGGCTATCCAATCTATGGTCAATAATTAATTCTAGAAACATATTTCTTTTAATATTATAAAGTTTGCTCCCTCATTTAATTCTAGTTCTACCTCATGGAAATACATTTAACATCTACACTCCAAAGACTATCTTTTAAAAGATGAGTTAATATTAATAAATCACCTTTGAAATGACCTCATATGGCCTTATTATGCCTACAAGAGAAAAAGTCCTAATTTAATTGTTCATGGAAATGAGAATTTTTGATCAGGTACTTAAATTGTATTTGTAATAATTCTCTGTGATTTCCCCTAAAGTTAATTAAGAGAAATAAGTCATTCATGAAACACTTTCAAAAGGAGATCCAAAGATCAATGTTTCTAGCTGTCTTGCATCGACCCATTTCTTGGAATATGATGTGAATTGATACACTTTATAATGGAAGGTCTAGATTTAAAGCTTGGTGCCTTACCAAGTGAATCCAGAATATAATGCTCAAAAACCTAACAGGCATTAGCAAAAACATCGTTTATTGCTGTGTACTGAGTTTCTTATATGTCACGGCAACTCTGAACTACTTCATCAGGTTTTCATAACTTTAAATGGCCACAGAGTTTCTCAGCCACAGTAGGACTGACTTTTTATGGTGGATAATTCTGTTTTGAGATCTGTTCTGTGCATTGTAGGGTGTTTGGTAACATCACTGGCCTCTACCGACTAGATGCCAACAGCACTTTCCCAATTCCAATAACTGAAAGTATTTCCAAACATTGATAATTTTGCCCTTGGTGGGAAAATTATTAAAGAATGGTGTGTCCTCTTGTTTTCTTTCCTCTCAAAAAGCCTCCATATACTTTTTACAGTGTATTCATTTTTCTCTGGAAATCTTTAGGATGTGTAATATCAGAATTTCTCCCAGAAGAAAAAAATAATAATTATATTCTAGTCTGTAGACTATTCCAATACAGAAAATGCCAAAAAGTTAGATTCAAATCACTGAAATAAGAACTATAAATTTGAAAATAATCAAATTTAGTGAACCTCCTTATTCCCCACCCTCCCCAAAATATAACAAAATTAAATCATATAATATAGTTAAAGAAAAATGTTACATATATGGCCCACAGAGAAATGTACACCAACATTAAGAAATAAGAAAGTAACCCAGACGTGGGTGGGAGAAATATTGTGATGGCATAAATTACCCACAGCTGAGGAGGTGCCAGTAATAGGTCTTTTTGTAGTGATATACATTATATAACACATACTACTGTCATCATCATTATTAAATAATGAGCTGTATCTTTTTCCTGCTGTGTAGTTGTGGACATGGAGAGACCCAGGCAAGGGTAAGGTAGCAAGCATTGATGGCAAGCATTGTTTGTCATTAGCTTCTGCCAAGAATTTTCAAATCAAGGCTGCATTACTGGCCTCAAAGGCCATCAGCTGTAGCTCAAAGCCATGATTTGAATAACCTCTTCTATTTTTTGTTCTTGAGTCTTCTCATTGGCTTACATTCTTATTGGCTTCTCGCGTGCTATGCTATTTATGAAACATTAGACGCATGTTGAGGGTTTGTAAATGTGATTTTGTAAAAGAAGATCTGCTAATGAATATAATATAAAGCCTGTCCAGTGGTTATGGGCACTTGTATTTCAGAGGAAAAAAAATCATGAGCAAACCAACATGATATATGAGTTGAGAACCATGACCTTTCTAGCATATATTTGTCCTGTCCTTCAAGGAATCTCCTAATTTTCTCCAGTGGCTCTTTTATTTGCTACACATTTGTATTGCCAACTAGCCTAAAGATGCAGACCACTGTGTGGCTAAAAGATATTTCACTCTCTCTCCCCAGATACACACACAGACACACCAAGACACACGGGGACACACACACAGAGGCATTGAAGTGCTCACACTGTCCCTGTTTTTGTCTCTGGGTGCTAAGGAACACTAGCAAATTCCCCTGCTCACTTCCAAGTCTGTAACTTCACCAAGTCATTACACGCCAGGCACTAAGCTGCAGCATCTGGCTGCAAAGCTGTTTAATTTCTCTGGGAGTTTATTGGTTTAAATCCATGACTAACAATCATATAAAAACTATGGCAAAACCAGATGTCTTTAAACTCCTATAGTTTTTTTGAATCTGGAGTACATTCCTCTGCAGTTTCTCAAAATTTATCACACTCCAGAGAAATTTGAACAGATTTCTTCTCTGCTCTGCTCTGTTCCTTTCTGTGTTTCCATATAGATGCACCAGGGAATTGGATCTATAAGATCTTGACCTGGAAAATTTCTAAGAAGTTACTATGCTTGAGGCTGTTGACTACAGCTCCATTTCAGCCTTGGAAAGACTGACAAATGGGGTTATCATGAGTGGATATTGTATTATTTTAATCTTGACTTTTTGAATCATTTTTTAAGCCATGACTCTGCAGGTGAGGTATATTTGTGAAAATAGATACGAGAAGTAAAATGACAAAACATACCCTTAATTATCCTTATCATATCACTAATAATTACTTGGTTCATATCTCTCTTTCTTACATAAGAGTATTAGTTGATAATAGTAACAGTGATACTCAACAGCCTTCCAGGACTGTCCTAAAAACTTTAAATAAATTTAATCATTCAAGATTAAACGGCACTCAGATAATTACTTTTATCGTCCTCATTTTAAAGGTAACTGAGGCACCTAGAGATTAAGTGATTTGACTAATGTTCATAGCTGAGAAATAAAGACTGAGATTTGGAGCCAGGCTTCCTGGTTGTAGAGATTATGCACTTAACTCCCATGCTTTTCTCCCTCTATACTCCCAAATGTTGGGAGTTTGGTGAGGACAGGAACTGTCTTTCTGTCTGTATGCATACATGTGGGTCTGTTTCTGTGTGTGGTTATTCATGATCAAATAAATGAGAGATCAGAATTATTCCAGAAAATTTACATAATTATGGTGTGGTCACAATACATTTTGTCTGAAAATATTTAAACTTCATTAGAACCTGCTGCATATTTGAAGGCTTGACTTTTTATATCTACCTGTCTCTAGCCTAGTTGTATGCCACAGAATGTCATACCTTGGCCAAAACTATTGCATTTTACTAAGGTAGATCTTGTGCTTCTTATAAGGAAAAAGGCTGAGTAGGTTCCTAAGGTAACTTTGTGAGCTACACTTATTTCATCCAAATACTGTGCAGTATCAGGGAGGGTTTGTTGATTTGTACTTTGTCATTATTCCTTTAGAAGTTTCACTATCCTCCCCAAATACCCAACACCTTATCTATTTGGATGGAGTATGCTACCTCTATCTCATTTACAGAAGTACTTCAGTGTAATCATTGCTGTTGAGGAAGGAGTATTGGAATCTGTTTTCCAGTGTTATTTCTCCACTTCTAAGATGATATGTTGCTAATAAAATGGAAAGTGTGTTACCATGTATGACTACAGAGCCTTAAAGTTAACATTTAATAACTCAGTCAGCTATATGGCTTAGAAACCAATCTGTCACCTGATTCTATTACCAGAAATTTCTGCTCAACCAGAAAATATCTTAGCAATCTCAGGGTATCCATAGGGATACTTCTTACAATTTTTTCAAAAATTAACATAGGAGTTTAGAGTGTAAACGTAATTGCTTGTCAGCTTTGTGACTTTAGACCTTCCACTAAGCCTCCATGTGCTTCAGGTTTTTTCATTTGTAAGATGAAATTGAAGAAGCCATCTCAAAGTATTTGGGGTTTTCTTTTCTTCCCATCATTAAAATTCAAAGGATGCTGAAATTCACTGCCTGATGATAAATGGGGCACTTAAAGAGGTAAATATAGTACCTTGATTAATAACATAGTAGCATTTTGTACAGGATGGAGAGGAATCTTGGAGAGATTTAGTAAATTTCCTCCTTTCTGATTGTCCTTCCTTCTGCTATGCTTGCTGGGTATGAAATGAACTGTTCCTAAAAAAGAATGTCTGAAATTTCAGAGTAAAACATGATAGGAATATAGAAGAACTTGATAATAATCCTTAAACCTTTATGCTTCCCCAGGATCTTTGTTTTTGTTTTGTTTTTGCTGACATCCTCTGTGTTTTCCTGGCACATATTAAGTATTCAAAAAATTATAGGTATTAACAATTTTATGATATGAATCTGTATGGAGAAACTTGTAGTCAGAAATATAAAAAACAACAAAACTGATTAACTCCATTAAACAATATGCAATTTGAACTCGGAAACTGCAACTATTTTTCATCCATCTCTGTATTTTTAGAATCTAACACAGTATGTGGCACAAAATAGGAAATAATAACTGGATATTGAGTGAAAGAATAAGATAAATGCTATCCGTGAGAGTCAGGAAAAGCCTAAGAATAACAAACACAATCATCAGAACCACAACCACAAAAAACAAACATTTATTTAGTAACTTTCCTGAATATTTAGCACCTTCCATTCATCATCACAAAATGGTTGTATGATTCTTATCCCCACGACCAATGAATGAGAATTACTATTGGTTCAGCTTGTCAATGCTTGTTGTTAATTTTTTTTTAATTTTAGGCAACCTTGTGAAGAGATAATGACATATCCTTCTGGTCTCATTTGTATTATGCTGAATGCTAATTATTAGTGTGTCATTCATAAGTTTACTAGTTCTTTGGATATTTCTCCTTTGGAAAGTGCTTATTAAATTCACTGTCTATATCCTATTCCTTTTCATCTATTTTTTATTGAAATATAGTTGACTTTCAATATTATAGTAGTTTCAGGTGTACAACAAAGTGATTCCAAAATTTTACAGATTATACTTCATATAAAGTTATTATAAAATATTGGCTATATTCCCTGTGCTGTACATTAAGTACTACTATCTTATTTATTTTTTTACCTAGTTGTTTGTATCTCTTAATCCCTTTACCAATCTTGGGGTAGACCTCACTCCCACCAGTAATCACTGGTTTGTTCTCTGTATCTATAAGTCTGTTTCTATTTTGTTAAATTCATTCAATTGTTTTATTTTTTAGATTCTACATATAAGTGAAAACATACACTATTTAGCTTTCTCTGTCTGACATTTGGCTAAACATAATACCCTCCAGGTCCATCCATGTTGTTGCATATGGCAAATGACATTCTTTTCAATGGCTGAGTAATATTCCATCATATATATATATATATATATATATATATATATATATATATATATGCCACATCTTCTTTATCCATTCTTCTGTTGATGAACACTAATGTAGCTTCCGTATCTTGACTATTGTAAATAATTCCACTATGAACAATGAGGTGCATATATATTTTCAAATTAATATTTTCATTTTCTTTGGATGTATTCCTGGGAGTGGAATTTCTGGATCATTTGGTAGCTTTATTTTTAATTTTTGGGGGAAACTCTGTGTATAGTGGCTATACCAGTTTACATTTCCACCAGTATTATACTAGGGTTCCCTTTTCTCCACATCCTCACTGACACTTTTTATTTCTTGCATTTTGGACAATAGCTATTCTGACAGGTGTGAGGTGTTATCTCATTGTGGGTTTTCTTTGCATCTCTGTGATGAGTAGTGATGTTGAACATCTTTTCATGTGCTTGCTGGCCATCAGTATGTTTTCTTGGGAAAATGCCTGTTCAGGTCCTCTGCCCATGTTTTAATCAGGTCGTTTATTTGTTTGTTTGTTTTTTGATATTGAGCATTATGAGTTCTTTATATATTGGGTTAGCCAAAAAGTTCGTTTGGGTTTTTCTGTAACATCTTCTGCAAAAACCTGAATAAACTTTTTGCCCAAGCCAATATTTTGAATATTAACCTCTCATCAGACCTATCATTTACAAATATCTTCCCCCATTCAGTAAGTTACCTTTTGTTGTTTCCTCCACTGTACAAAAGGTTTTAAGTTTAAGTCCTGTTTGTTTATTTTTGCTTTTATTTCCCTTGCCTGAGGAGACAAATCCAAAAAATATTGCTAAGACCTATGTCAAAGAGTATATTGCCTAAGTTTTCTTCTAGGAATTTTATGGTTTTAGGTTTTACATTTAGGTCTTTAAAATCCATTTTGAGTTTATTTTTGTATATGGTGTGAGAAAATGTTCTAATTTCATTCTTTTACATGTAGCTGTCCAGTTTTTCCAAAACCACTTATTGAAGACACTGTCTTTTCCCCATTGTATAGTCTTCCCTCCTTTGTCATAGGTTAGTTGACCATATATGCACAGGTTTATATCTGGGTTCTGTTTCATTAATCTATTCATTTGTTTTTGTGCCGGTACCATACTGTTTTAATTACTGTAGTTTTGTAGTATAGTGTGATGTCAGGGAGCATGATACCTCAGCTTTGTTCTTTTTTCTCAAGATTGTGTTTGCTATTTGGGATGTTTTGTGGTTCCATATAAATTCTAGGATTATTTGTTCTACTGGTTTCTATGAAAAATATCATGTGTATTTTGATAGGAATTGCATTAAATCTGTAGATTACTTTGGGTAGTATGGACGTTTTAAAAATATTAATTCTTCTGATCCATAAACATGGGATATATTTCCATTTACTTGTATCATCTTCAGTTTCCTTCATTAGTGCCTTACATTAAGTATAGGTTTTCGACCCCTTGGTTAAATTTATTTCTAGGTACTTTATTCTTTTTGATGCAATTGTAAATGGTATTATTTTCTTGGTTTCTTTTTCTGATAGTTCATTATGAATGTATAGAAATGCAACAGATTTCCATATATTAATCTTCTATTCTGCAACTTTACTGAATTCATTTATTAGTTCTAAAGTTTTGTGGTGGACTCTTTAGGGTTTTCTATATGTAGTATCATTTCGTCTGCAAATAGTGATAGTTTTACTTCTTCCTTTCCAATTTGTATGCTTTTTATTTCTTTCTCTTGTCTAATTGCTGTGGCTAGGAATTCCAATATTATGTTAAATAGAAATGGTGAGAGTGGGCACCCTTGTCTTGTTCCTGATTTTAGAGGAATAGCTTTTAGCTTTCTCTGTTGAGTATGATGTTAGCTGTGTGTTTATCATAAATGTCCTTTATTATGTTAATACCAACTTTGTTGAGAGTTTTTATCATGAATGAAGGTTGAATTTTGTCAAATACTTTCTCTGCATATGTGGTGTATCACGTTGATTCATTTGTGAACATTGAACTATCTTTGCTTCCCTGGAATAAATCCCACTTGATCATGATGTATGATCATTTTATGTATTGTTGAATTTGATTTGGTAACATTTTGTTGAAGATTTTTACATCTATGTTTATCAGGGATATTTTCCTGCATTTTCTTTATTGTTTTGGTCTGGTTTTGGTATTAGGGTAATCTGGCCTCATAGAATGAATTTGGGAGGGTTCCTTTCTCTTCAGTTTGTTGGAATAGTTTGAGAAGAATAGAAATTAAGTCTTCTTTAAATATTGGTAAAATTCTCCTGTGAAGCCATCCAGTCCAAGACTTTTGTTTGTTGAAAGATTTTTGATTACTGATTCAATTCAATACAAATAATTGGTCTGTTCAGATTATCTATTTCTTTCTGATTCTCTTTTGGAAGATTGTATGTTTCTTGGAATTTATCTATTTCTTCTAGGTTGTCCACATGACAGCAATGGCAGTCTCTGCCTTAGCAGGGAGCAGCACCAGAGCAGGAGGGGCTGAAGCATGAGACTAGCATGGGCTGGGCTGCACACTGGTGTGGTCCTGGCAGGCTGGCCAGAGCACCAGTCAGTTTTTAGTCTGCTACCTCTGTGCTGAGACCAGGAGCAAGCAAGTCTGTGTGTGCTCCTCAAGAACAGAATCCTGCTTCTCACAGCTCCCTGGTAAGCTCCACTGGTTTTCAAACCAGCTAAGTGGGCTTATCTTCCCAGTCTCAGACCCCAGGCCTGGGGTACCTAATATGGGGCTCAAACCCCTCACCCCTTAGGGAGGACCCCCTCCTCTTCTGGGTCACCAACTAGGGGTGTGGGTCCCAACTAGATCACTTCTTCTCGCCTCCTACTAGACTCCACGTGGTTCCTTTTTTACATCCTTGGTTGTAGAAGAGCCCTTCTGCTAGTCTTTAGGTTACTCTCAGCGAGAGTTGCTCTATATGTAGTTGTAGCTTTCATGTGTTCATGGCGGGAGGGAAGCTCAGGGTCTCCCCATTCCACCATCATGATCCCACCCTCCATCTCTGTCTTTTCATCTATTGATTTTAAAAAGGTTTTTATTATAGTCTGCATATTAATTTTTTGTTGATCATCTGTGTTGCAAACGGCTTTTCCCATTTCACCACTTGATTTTCACTGTTTATATCTTTCCATGAACAAAACTTCTTCACTTTAATAATCAAATTTATCAAATTTCCTTTTATAATTAAGGCTTCTTGTACCTACCCCCAAGGTCATGAAAATGTTTTCCTACATTATCTTACATATGCTTTTATATTTTACCTTTCAAATGTAGGTCTCTGTTTACATGAAATTGCTTCTAGTGTATGGTGTGAGGTAGAAACTAATATTTAATTTTGTACATATGGATACCCTCTTTTTATAAAGAATTTGCTCTTTTATTGGAAAGGTCAAGCATGTGTATTGGGGAAACTAGCACACCATTGCCAGACATAGTAGTCCTTTATTCATAAATAATAGTTGCACATCATGTACCAGCCATAACTGGCTATATTATTCAATCTACTGTAATAAAAAACATTTCCAAATCCTCTGTCTTAAAGCCAGTCCATTTTGGGCCAGCAGGGAATCTCTGCTAGATTTGGTCAAATCCCCCTACTCAATCACTCAGGAGCCAAAAATTCTATCCCATCATGCAATCATAAGGTCAGAAATACTTGGCTAAGAGGCCTAATGAAAATTTGTCTGCTTTTCTGGTCACCAAACATTCAGCTTTCTATCCCGCCTGCTAGCAACATATTACTCTCTCTCCCCAAGGAAGATAATCCAAAAATCATATACAAGCATATGGCATCAAGCACAAAGTTCAATATTACTTGTAAGGTAGGCTGGATACTTCCCCTCCCCACTTCACTCTCCACCTGCTCCCCAACTATGTCCCTGCTCTAATCTCTGGAACATGTAAACATGTTATGTTACATGGTGGAAGAAACTTTGCAAATGTAATTAAGATTGCAAACCTTAAAATAAAGATCCTGGATTATCTGAATGGGCTCAGTGTAATCTCAGAAGCCCATGAAAGAGAAGTTGGTGATGATCCATCCAGAAGCAATAGGGTGATGATCCAGAGCATATTTATGTGTTGTTCTGCATAGTGCCCATTATCTGGCAGGGATTCCTGAAATCCCCTTGGACAGACATGGATGGAGAAGATCCCAAATATCCTGTGATTCGTCTCTAATGTTGCTGTCTGGTTGGAGCCCTTGCCTCCACATTCCAGAGTGTTTTTTCTCCTCTGTTATCTTCCATGACTGTATCAGAAATGGGCATTGAAGAATTTGACCTCCTTTGGAAATGAACAGTCCTTCAGCCTGTTTCCTGCTGGTTGAACCCTAAGGGCTGTTTTATGCCTTAGTCACAGACATTTTTAGTCTGGACAAGTAGTTTCTTTGACAGTACAACTGCTTTAGAAACCTATTTGATCCCGTGAGCCAAAAGCCACACCCATGTCCTTTCAATGTATGTGTCTTAGATTTCTAGACATGCTTCTAAAACTTCTGTATTTCTACGTTTCTTAATCCATCCTCTCTCTCTGTCTCTCTCTGTCTCTCTCTCTTTCTCTCCTCACTTCCTCCCCACCAATCTAATTTTGAGTTCTATGAGCTGATTGGGCTTCAATGAAAGAGCAATCTTTTTCTGAACCATGTCCTCCAGTTGGGAGCCACAACCTTCATTGTGTCTTTGTTCCGATCCATTTGTGTCTCAATATTCTCATGGTGCTTTGGCATATGCATCTATCTCAGAACTGACTATATTTCTACATCTCTCTGGAAATTTCCCTGAGGCCAGCAAGGGCAGAGGCTTCATCTGATTCATCTTGTATGTTCATATTCTAGCACATAGCTAGAAGCAAATAGTTGTTGGCTCACCCAAAGTGTATTAAACCCATGACTGAAAGGGTTAATGTGTCCAAGTGTTTACTTAACTCAGAGAAGCCTAGTCGCAAAGAGTCCACCATGCTCTATCATCCTTTACACTTTAATTAGCGATTTAGGCAATTGGGAGTTTGTGATAAATGAATTGATCATTAAAATAGTATATAGTTACATGGGCTAAAACAGCAAAGTCTGTACCTCTGAATCTGAAGGAAGTATTGTCCAGCCAACGGCATTGTCAGAGGTGTATGAAATGTAGTGGCAAGACCTTCCCTAATTGCAAAGAACCATCTCTTCAGCTTTGCAGAGCAGGTGTGGCCAAAGCATGTATTACCTCAGCTGGACAAGCTTGAATAAAGTAAACTGCAGTTTATAATATTGGAGAATTGCCTGTAGTTAAAAAAAATTAAAAAAACAAATTGACAAGTTCAGATGCAACTGTCTATGGAGTTTTTAAACTAGAAAGTGAGAAGTATGAAGACTAGTAATCCTATGCCTCAGCTTTTATAGGAAGAGTGCCTGTAATGTGAGTATTTTCTACATTTTTTCGTTGATGTCTTTGTGATCTAGCAAGCAGCACTGATTATGCAAAAATGAGTGTCTCTATGTCTGAGGGTTGTATTTAGACAGAATTTTTCAAAAAGTCAGTGTACAGTGGCAATTAAATATGACTCATCCCACATTAAAACTTTGCAAAGGATTTGCTAAAATCAGCTTACAAGGGATTCATTTTAAAAAGTGGGCCAATAAAAATCTAGAAATTCTGCAATGAATTGAAACGAATTTTTATGTTAAAGTTTTCATTTTCAGATTTTTTGGAGATTTTATTTTATTTTGGAAACAATTTCCCATCTCTTGGAAAATAAACTCTCATTGAGTAGTATTTACTTCTTTCTCCCTTTTAAACCCCATTCTAGGAAGATTTTACTAAAACATTTGCCAGCTTTGTTTTACCTCTTGATCCAGAGTGTGGGCTGGCAGAAGCCCTCTCAATATGTTGCTTGATTTTGTGTTCTTGGGTTTCTGAATCACAGCTTGATGACCCTGAGTCTTGACAGGTTTGTTTTGAGGCCTTTCTTCAACCTTGATATTTTTAGTGCATTTTTGTTAAGGTTGTTTATAATATGTGTTAAGTAAAGGCATTTTTGTTGCTATTATTGTTGTTTTCTGCTTTCTTTTGCCCCCTTTGCTAAATAAACTAACTTCTGAAGATTGGTTTCACTCTAAAACTTTCTCAAAATAGCACATTTCCTGATCATCAATCCTAATGGTGATGTAAAGAACTATCTATATTATCTATAGTGGTGGTTTCTGTGAATATTTTAAATGTTTCAGGTGGTATTTAGTTATCTGCCCTAGTCATTAGGTTGGCATTTTGCATGCTGTCTGTCAGTTCCCATCTGACCAACATTAGTGAAGCCTCCTGGCCAGCTCTCAGCTCTGTCTCTACAGGTGAACTGAATTGTGGGTCCATTTGGCCTAGAATTATTTCAGCAGGCCAATAAAATTCCTGCATCCTTATTCAGATATTAGAATTCTTCTTTTGTTGTTTGTTTTTAAACAAATTTTTTTAAATTGAAGTATAGTTGATTTACAGTGTTTCAGGTGTGGAGCAAAGTGATTCAGATTCTTTTCCATTGTAGGTTGTTTATACTATGTATTAAGTAAAGGCATTCTTGTTGCAATTACTGTTGTTTTCTACTTTCTTTTGCCCCCTTTGCTAAACTTATCTATTTTATATATAGTAGTCAGCATCTGTTAATCCCAAATCCCAAATCCCTCCCCCTCCTTTCCCCTTTGGTAACCATAAGTTTGTTTTCTATGTCTGTGAGTCTATTTCTGTTTTGTAAATAAGTTTATTTGTATCATTTTTAAAGATTCCACATATAAATAATATCATATGATATTTATCTAACTCTGTATGGCTTACTTCACTTAGTATGATAATTCCTAGTTCCATCCATGTTGCTGCAAATGGCATTATTTCATTCTTTTTTATGGCTGAGTAGTACCCCATTGTATATATATGTACCACATCCTCTTTATCCATCCAGATATATAAGTTCTAAAGGTAATGTCTTTTATAACTTCTTCTTGCAAATGTAAGTCTTTTGGGTACCTATGAAGGTCCATTTTGCTTTAAAATAATTTCTTCTGATTCTCTCTCCAAGAAACAGTGGAAATAACTTGATCAATATTGAGTGCCTAAAAAACATTTGGCAAGCCTGCCACTTTTTCTATTTGAAACGTACATCTTGCTTTAAATTAAAATTTTGGAAATAATATTTAGGTATTTGCTTCCTCTGTTCAATCATTCTGATAGCTATTTAGAAATTACAGAATACAATGACATCATAAAAGAAAGGAAATAATGGGAAAAGAGTAGCTTAGGTTCTTAAAATTCATTGCTCTCTGGCAGTTGAAGAGAAGGGCCAGCTATTCCATAGCAGGAGACAGAGCTGAGTTCAACGCTTGTCTTCATATAATTCTCATGTGGAGTCAACTGGTTTTCACCTTGGTGACAGGCTTATGTCCTAGTTGTGACTGTCCCACTGTATATCTAAGCACAAACTTGATACATAATAATTATCAATAGGTTTCTATTGGATGAATGTAGCAAATAACAGCCCTGTGTATTTCTTTTATTATGCAGTAACCACTGTCTTGTTATCTCATTAACCATTTTGTGAGCTTCATCTATTTGCTGAGACAGTGTAGATACTTTATTTACAACATCTAATGAATCTTACAACATCCCTTGAGGTAGGCATTATTATCACACTGTTGCAGATTAGGAAACTGTAGCTCAGAGGGATTTAAAGAATGGCCCAAGGTGATATAACCATTAAATGGTAGAACACGGATTTGAAACCTGGTTTGTCTGTATGCAAAGCCCATGGGACAGCTATATCGTTCACCTTAGCACTCCTAAAGGCACACTTATCTTTGTAGAGCATATTACCATATCTTGGAAAGCTCTTATTTGAACAGAACAGAAACTCACTTGGGTTTACTTATGAAATCATAATCATAGAAATTTTCTTATGAGAATGCAGAATTATATCTTGAAAAGCAGGTGCATATAGGTAACGATGCCTCAAGTGAGGCTGAAATCACGAACTGGGAGATCCCAGGAACTGAGATCATTCTCTTATAAAGCTTCCAATGTAGTAACAATACAAGCATTAATTGACTAACCACACAAACAAATGTAAAAATGTCCCTGTGTGAAGTACACTGAGGGAAAAGTCTGAAAAAAATCATTCAGACTTGCACAGAAGAGCTCATGTTCCCTGATCTGAACATTGACGAGTTAGTGACTAAAATTAAAACCAGTAAAATGAGCGAGCGTTCCAAGTCAAAGTCCTCTTACCTTTCAAGACTGCACTCAGAAGTTATTAGTCCTGAAATATCCTCTCTGATCTTCCTGATGTAATTGCATCTCCACTATTATTTGCTCATAACCTGTACTTTATTTCATACAACTTTAGTGCAACTTACAATTATTTACTTATGTGTGTTGATTTTAAAAATATCTATTTTTTTCCCACTCTACTTTATAATTAATATATACATACAGGCCACCTTTGAGTAGGTACCAGCTTTCATAAGCCAATCAGCTGTGACCACAGTCGAGTCATGAATAAAAACATAACAGTCAAGGATAATGAATAAAAACATGATTGGTGAGTGGTATGCAGGGGTGAGAGGTGAAGTTCAATGAATATTTCATATTTTGATCATTGGTTGAAATTCTACTGTGTAGAAGACATTATGCTAAAGACTGGGGATACAGATGTATACACAGACAAAACTCCACCCTTATAAACCTCACAATCAAGTAAGAGAAGCCAGATAATAACCAAATACTTTTGTAACTTACATAATGTTGTAGAAGATAAGAGCTATGGAGAAAAAGGAAAACAGAAAAAGGGGGGAAAGAAACTACAATTTTAAATAGGAATGGGAGGGAAAGCCTCCCTGAAAATATGACATGTTACCAAAGGGTTAAAGCTAGTGGGGACACAAGATATGTGTATATCTATGTTATCAAAAAAAAAAAAAAAAAGGACTTCATGACTTGAAAGATACCCAAAAAACTTTACATATAATATTGTGACTTCTACCCTCCTTTCTTCTCATGTGTCCCCTCCCAGCTAATGTCACTTTGCTTTTCTTCTCTTAGTTCTTATTCAGATTGCCTGCATGGCCCAGTGCATTTCAATGTAACAAGACAGAAACAATGACAATTTTTCAAAAAATATTACATCAAAGTGTTGCACATGATGTAATTTAGTGATAGACTCTTCTATTATGAATGGAACGTGGATTAACAGTTGAAGTTGTTTCCATCAAATGAATCAGACAAGATGGAAAAATGAGTATGTGTGAACTGCTATGGGGCTGTGTTATTCTATGTCAGTAGAAGTGAATAGCCGATAAAGCTCTAAATACAGGACTAGTTAACTTGTGTTCTTTCCTAAATTTATTCATTCATGATTTAAGTAACAATTTAAATTGATGTCTACGATGTACTTGGTCCTATGCTAAGCACTAGAGATACATTGGAAAACAAAGCAGATGTGGTTGCTGCCTAAATGGAGATAAAGTATATAGTGAGGATGCAGGTATTAAATAAACATTTGTAGTATCAATCCCATATCGATGCCTTGGTTCCCAAACCAGGTAAGAATCTCATGGAAGGAGTTGTGTATCTCTGTATCTCAGAAACAGATGTAATGCAGTGATCAGAGTGGGCAGTAACTCAATTTAAATTGTCAGTATGTAAGGATAGAGCTAGCACTAATGTCAAAACTCATCTAGTCTACCTACTGCCCACCATTAGAGTGTAGAGCTAATGACACTGAGAAATGTAAAGAGACTTGCATGAGATCAGAGACTTACGTCACTAGTTGCAGTGTTTGGACTTGAAATGAGAACACCTGGGTGCTATTTCTACCATATCATCCCATTTCATCTGTCTTCCTTTTCTTTCTCATCATTAGATGGCTTAGTTGAGAAATGTGTGGATGTACTTAAATTATATGTATATATCCACCCACACATAATAAATTTAAGTAACATTTATCTATTGTAAACCTTACATATATATATAATATGCATAAAATTATTCTTTTAACATTTTTCTTTGAAAACTTACCATCTCCCTGATGCATATTTTTACAAAACCCTCAGTTTAATATCATTCATTCTACAAATTTCACCTTAAATCTCAAATTCTTTACAAAGCTATTTCTGAAATCCTGGCTGACAGTATCTCTCTAAGAATTTAAGCCTATTCTAATCGTTTCAAACAGCACCAAACCTAGCACTCTGAACATAATAAACATTCAGTAATTAATTCTGAGTTAAATGTGTATATAATTTATTACCCAATTAAACCATAATTTCCTCAAGTGTAAGAAGCATATTTTACACTAGTTTAATTTCTTCACAGTTTCTAGTACATCTGTGAATACATAGACACATAGAGTGCATAGAGTTTATAACCAGAAAAGATCTTAAGAATAATCTAATTCAGTCTCCTCATATTATAGAAGACATTTTTAAACATTTTTAACAAAATTAAATAAGCTTTTTTTTCTAGGTATTAAAGCTAGTTGGTTGTTTTTGAGATTAGAATTCTGGTCTCATAACGTTCTGATACACTATATTGAATTCTTCAATTGATATTCAGTAAATTTTGTTGAACTGAACTGAACTTTGTAGTGTGTGCATGAGAGTATATGTAAGGTGTATTCCTACTGAGACGAATTTAAAATATTATTGATAGTATGTATTGGCTTGCAAAATCAGATATAAAAAATAAAATGGAGCTATGTCTATACCTCACGCAACCCACTCAGGTACTTTAAATAGAGTAAATATTTGAAAAAATCACGGTGACAATGAAATTAATTGTTCTCACCATGTCAAGATTGGCATTTTTGTTCTGCATCGTGAATATCTGACAATCATCAGATTGAGTCACCACCCATGACATTTGCTTCTTCTCTTACATACTATTGTAAAAAGAAGCAAGTTTATCCCTCACCCCCTTTTTGATTAATACATCACCCTGCTTAAAAATCCCCTCTGACACTCCCCAAGCTTGCCTTCAGTTTTCCACTACAACCCATGTGACAGGAGTTTGTCAAGAGACATTAAGGAAGATATACCATAGGGTAAAAGAACCACGGAATTCAGTAAAGGCCCATGCCTTTTTTTCACACATGAGAAAAGGGGCACAGAATGAGGAAGCAACTTCTCTAAGCTTACATCATTGGAAGTAGAACTGGGAAAAGAATTCAGGCTCCTGACTTCAAGTTTTTAATACACATTTCCTCATAGAGGTAAAATCAGCAAAAAATAAAGGATGATTAGATTATGGTGGAAATCTTATCCTATATATTTTAATATCATACTTTATTTTGGTATATATATTAGACATATTAAAGTACTTTGAACAGTCAATTAAATTTTAAATTTTCCCACATGTTTACCATTTAATGTACACTGCATTCCTTTGTGTAAATCCAGATTTCCACCTGGTACCGTTTTCGTTCTGCCTAAAGTACCTCTGTTAACATTGCTTGCGGTGCCTGTCTGATGGGTGATGAATACTCTCAGGTTTTGTATTTTTAAAATGATGTCATTTTACCTTCATTTTGGAAAGATATTTTTGTTGGCTATAGAATTCTAGGTTAACAGGTTTGTTTGTTCGTTTCCCTTTATCAATACTTTACATATGTTGCTCCACTTTCTTCTGACTTGCATTTTCCCCAGTAAGTCCCTGTATGTTATCTTTTGTTCCTCTGTAGATAATGTTTCCCCACTCCCTCCCCTTGGCTGCTGATAAGATTTGTCATCAGTTTTAGGGAATATGATTATGATGTGTCTTTGTGTTTTCTTCATATTTCTCTGAGTTTATTGAGATTCTTTAACCAGTGGGTGAATAATTCTCATGAAATTTGGAAATTTTTTAGTCTTTTCTAAAATGTTTTTTCTGTCTGTGGTCCCTAATTCTTAGACATCATTACATATATATTAGGCTCTTTAAGTAGCATGATAGCTAATTGGTGCTCTGTTACTTTTTTGTTTTAGTCTTTTAAACCTGGGTTTCACTCTGGATAGTTTTTATTTCTGTGCCTTCAAGTTACACTTGCATTTGCAGTGTCTAATCTGTTTTTAATCCTATCCAGTATATTTTTCTTCTGAGATGATCCATTTTCTATCTTTAGAATTTTAGTTTGGGTCTTTTTTTTTTTTTTTTCGGTACGCGGGCCTCTCACTGTTGTAGGTTCTCCCGTTGCGGGGCACAGGCTCCGGACGCGCAGGCTTAGCGGCCACGGCTCACGGGCCCAGCCACTCCGCGGCATGTGGGATCTTCCCGGACCGGGGCACGAACCCGTGTCCCCTGCATCGGCAGACGGACTCTCAACCACTGTGCCACCAGGGAAGCCCAATTTGGGTCATTTTTATATCTTCTATATCTCTAAACTTGTTCATGCTTTTCATCTACCTTCTTGAATGTATGGAGTTTATTTATAATAATAGTTTAACATCTCTGTCTATTAACTCTTTCATCTATGTCAACTTAAGTTCTGTTTCTATTACCTGACATGCTTTTCATTATAGGCCATATGTTCCTGCTCTTTTGCATACCTGCTAATTTTTTATTGAATGCCAGACATTGTAAAATTTTTATTAGTGGTTGCTGGACATTTTCTGTTATTGTTTCTTCCAATATTTTTGATCTTTGGTTTTCAATACAGTTAAGTTACATGGTACTATTTAATTTCTTTTGAAACCTTCTTTGAAGTTTTGTTTTGTGATCATAGCAGCCATTAGTCTATATCTTATTGACCTCCCTCTGAAGAAATACCCTCTGAGGTCCCTATTCAATGGTTCATTTGTTAGAAAGTCTTTCCCTTAAGTCTGGTGAAAACATGAAATTTTCCTCCTGTGTGAGCAACAGGGATTTGTGCACTTCCTTCTTTCTACTGATTATTTTTCAAGACTTAGTAGTTTCCTCACAGTTGTGCACTGATCATCTAAGCATTTGCATGGAAACCTTATCAGATTTCTGGATTCCTATGTGCTACTCTCTCTAGTATTCTGCCTCTCAAATTCTAGACGTTTTTGCATCCCCAAACTTTAAACACTGTCTCCTCAACTCCAGAGAGGATAGAGAGCCTGTTTGGATTCCTTCTCCTTGCACTGGGGCCTGGAATCTCTCTCCAAGTGGTCAGGTAGGATAGCCATAAGCATCATCTCACTTTTTTAACCTTCTTTCAGAGGTCACTGTCCTATATACTCTCTGTGGACCAACGTCTGAAAAACATTCTGTCTTAGTCAGTACCTGCTGCCATAACAAAGTATCATAGTCTGGGTGGTTTATGCACAACGGAAATTTATTTCTCACATTTCAGGAGGCTGAAAATCTGAGATCAGGGTGGCAGCATAGCTCTGGCGAGAGCCCTCTTCTGGGTTGCAGAAAGTCAGCTTCTCATTGTACTCTCATATACTGTAAACAGAGAGCTCTGGGTTCTTAATCCCCTTATAAGAACACCAATCCATGATGAGGGCTCAAGCCCTATGACTTCATCCAAACCTAATTACCTCCCAAAGGCTCCATTTCCAAATACTATCACGCTGTGGATCAGGCTTCAACATAAGAATTGGAGTGAGGGTTGGAACATGAACATTCAGTCCACAGCACAGTGTTTTATATACTTTCTTCATTTTTATTTGTTGAATTCTCTTAATTGTTATGGATTCATAGAGTGTTTAAGCTTGAATTGGTTTTTTTTTAAATATTTTTTTTGTTTAAATCCAGAGAGTAGCCAACTTAATTTTCAGCAAGTATTGCTTTAATTTTTTTTTAACTCTCATTCAGTAGGTTCTCAAAAGTGCCCTACTAAGTATGAATGAATTTCATGTTACTTTTCCCCTAAGTCTCATAGGCCCTATTGTATCAGATGGGAAGAGGCTATTGCAAGGCTACTAGTCAGACGTTCTTTTAATCCTGACTTTGATTTTCAATGAGACAAGTCTTAGATGGCATAAAGCATTCAGCATTCCTGGAAATGAAGTAGGAGAGATAAGGCTAGTCAGGTGGATTGATTCAGATTGTTTGCTGCCTTCACTGCTTTGTTAGAGAACTTGGATTCTACCCTGTAGTGAGTGGGACTCCAAGAGATTTTGAAGTAGGATGATGTTCTCATTAAACCTACGCATAAGAGGATTAATCTGACCATAAAATAAACTGAGATGGGAAGATTGGAGGCAAGGATGCTTGGAGAGTATAGCTTATTCTAGGCATGAATTAAGGACTAGAATTAGCACTGTCATGTTTTGTATACACATCCCAACTAAATTAAGGGATGAGCTTAATTGACAAGCAGTGAAATTAACACTGTCTCCATTGCAAATAATGGTGGCTTTGGGAGGAAAAAAATGTTACCTCTACTGAGGAAGCTGAACTCACAGAACTGAGAAGTTCAGAATGAAATGGCAGCTTATTTCCCAAGCAACCAGGATGTGCCATAAACTTCTACCACCTGGATCTGTTCCCTAGAGCAGAAGCTGCTCTGTCTTTGGCACAGAAGATGAGATGTTTGGCTTATACAATGTGCCAACTTGTGATTAAACGAAGGCCACTCAGTGAATGCCGAACTTTTGAGATGATCACACATATCGAGATCATTTTTCAATAATGAATTACTTCCTCTGTATCACTTGCCAACACTTTTTCTTAACCCTACCTGACGTATTACTTGTAGGAAAAACACCAGCTTTAGTTTCTCTCCTAAACACTTTATCAGATTGAATTGTTTTTCGTTAAACAGAAGATTAATTAAACTGGCTCTTTAAGCTGATGAAACTCATTAGCATGAGGCAAGTAATGTATTTGTTTGTGTGGGGAGAAGCATGTGCTGGAGAATCAGTAGAAACTCAAACCATCCACCAGCTCATATTTGTATGTGGAAACATATTTGTGTGTGGAAAGATGGCCAGTGATTCTCCGCCAGTGCTCATGCATCTTTTGAGAGGATTGGGTGACAAGCTTCCAAGGAGATAAGTCTGTGGGACCATGGCAATGATCAGTATTAAGCAGGAAGCCTAGAATAGGAGAGAAAAGGCTATGTATAGAGTTGAGAGAGGGGAACTTGATTTACATTCCCCAATGACCACCTGCTTGACCCTGGGCTAATCATCTCACCTCTCCGAGCCTCACTTACCTTATCCTGAAAATGGGAAGACTCGACATAATTTGAGCTAAAGGCCATACTACTTCTAATTTATAGTGATTCTTTGCTTCATGCCCGGACATTATATCTTTAACAGGCAAAAGGAGGGGAATGCTTTGTGGGCCAGCTTGCTGTGTGTAGGTACACTGTGAATGTGTGCCCATGATTCTATACATATGAGACAGAGATGGGTTCTCCAATTTTGGTAAGATATACATTTGTTAGGAAACTCTTTTTTTGCTGGGCAATGGAGTTTCGCAGAAGGGAGAAAATGATTTGTGTCTCTTAAAGAAGCAAGAGCAACAACCGCATGTCTTGAGAGCCCCATTAATTGTGTTCTGTTTCTTGCACCGTCTCTGTTCATTTGGGTGAGAACTGAAGTGCACAATAAAACGCTGAATTAAGTGAAAAGCTAAATGAACCAACTAATTTTTTTTTCCTCCAATACAATGAAGGTGTCAAACAGAATGTAGAGTAGCCCGAAGTTGGCCCTTACGTATCTCCTAATACAAGTTTCTTTGACAGGCACAGAATTCTTTTCCTGCCCTCCTCCAGTCTCAGAGCTATATACATACTCAAAGTAAAGTAAAGGGGTGTTGACAGTAAAATACATGTATTTGTTAAATTGAAGTATAGCTTTTTTACAATATTATATTAGTTTCAGGTATGCAACATATCGATTCAATATTTTTATAGATTGTGCTCTGTTTAAAGTTGTAAAATAATGACTCTATTTCCCTGTGCTGTACAATATATCCTTGTTGCTTATGTTTTGTGCATAGTAGTTTGTATCTCTCAATAACATACACCTATCTTGCCCCTCTGCTCTTCCCTTTTCCCATTGGTAACCACTAGTTTGTTCTCTGTATCTATGAATCTTCCTGTTTTGTTATATTCATTTGTGTGTGTTTGTGTGTTTTTTTTAGTTTCCACATATAAATAATAATATGTAGTATTCATCTTTCTCTGTTTGACTTATTTCACTAAGCATAATACCCTCTAGGTCTATCCATGCTGCTGTGAATGGCAGAATTTTATTATTATTATTATTATTCTCACTGTTGTGGCCTCTCCTGCTGCGGAGCACAGGCTCCGGACGTGCAGGCTCAGCGGCCATGGCTCACGGGCCCAGCCACTCCGCAGCTTGTGGGATCTTCCCGGACCGGGGCACAAACCCGTGTCCCCTGCATCGGCAGGCAGACTCCCAACCACTGCGCCACCAGGGAAGCCCCAGAATTTTATTCTATTTTATGGTTGAGTAATATTCCATTGTATATATAAACTACATCTCCTTTATTCATTCATCTGTGATGGACACTTAGGTTGCTTCCATATCCTGGCTATTGTAAATGACTCTGCTATGACCACTGGGGTGCGTATATCTTTTTGAATTAGGGTTTTCTTTTCCTTCAGATTTATACCCAGAAGTGGAATTGCTGGATCATATGGTAGTTCTATTAAAATATAATTATATTTTTTAGGAAGGAGTAATCACATGGAATACATGAATTTCACCCTATCTTTGACCTGACATTGGTCTTTAATATTCTCAACCCTAAAAAGCTTCAGTATGAACCTTGGATTCCTTGATAATACTTTCATCTCTAAAGAGCATCAATGTATTTCTAAATTTCTTGACAGTTTTTCATGAATTTAAGAGATAGCAGTTGAGTGTATGGTTTTCAGTGTATCCATAGACTTTGGATTCAGACAGAGCTGTTTATGGCAGCTTTGTGCCCTTGAAGAAGTTCCTTAACACTGCTGAGCTTCAGTTTCTTCACCTGCAGAGTGATGCCATAATAATCCTACCTTAGCCAGTTGCTGTTATTATTGCGTAAGATAATTCATTTCAAGTGGTTAATAAAGTGTCGAGCATAAAATAAATGCCTAGGGAACAGAACTTGTCATTATTGTCTGCCCCATTCTTGAGAATACATATTAGTATGGTTTTCTCATTGTTTGATATGATAAATAATTTACTTCAAAGGCAATAGAAAAATCCCTGGGACCAAGGAACCTCTAGAGCTGATATTGGCATTTCACATTGTGTAATAGTACCAGGATTCTCTAATTTTCTTTCACCCTGTGAGCATTCACAGTCAAATTCTTATGTAGGCACAATGATCCCCATCAGGATGTGATCTCCTGATAATCCAAGCAAGATGGCAATATGGTGTGACAGGCTGCCCAAGTCCCAACTCTTCTTAGCAGCCAGATACTGAAGCTCTTTTCTACCTCGTTAACCTCCCTTGAAATTAAAATAACACTTCTCATAGAATAATAGAAGAAATAGGATAACAGAATCTCATAGAGAAATAGAAGAGTTAATCTAAGTATCTCTTTAAAAAATACCTAATGTAATGCACACTATATCCCAGGAACTCCTCTAAATGCTTATGCCACTAATTTATTTAATCATCATAACAACAGGGGTATGCTGGAGCTGTCTCATTCCAGCTCTTGAGAGACAATTGTTAAATATTCAAAAATGTTGTGAGCTGTTTGTTAAACCATTGGTAGCTTCTAATGGGCATTTGTACCAGAATTTACACTATGGAAATTGGCAGATACCACATCACTGAACAACTGTGTGAGGCAGGTGCTATTATCATCAGCCCCAGTTTACAGCTAAGACACTGAAAAAGTAAGCAACTTGTCCAAGAGTCATAGTGAGTGCCAGAGGTGACATTCAAACCCATACCATCTGACTTCTAAGTTTATTCAGTTAACCTCTATGTTATTATACTATGTCTTTTAAACACTGCATAGTAAGTGCTCAAAAAATGTTAGCTATTATTAACATTGAGAAAGGCATTTCCCTCACTGCTTTTCTTTCTTCCTCTTTCTCTCTTCTCCCGAATTTCTCACATAATCTCAGGTCTTGACCTTGGGTGTGCAGGAGGGGTTACATTTATTGTTATTATTATTATTATTTACATAATACATTGAAATAATTAGAAGGAGCTACAGATCTGGATCATCAAGTCTCTTTAGTCTGCATGGGTTTCAGTGGAGGGAGGAAGCAGTATTGTTGAGTATCGGCTGTTGTCTGAGATGTTGGGAGCTGGGATAGACATACCATTTGTAAGAATGTCCCCATCCCTGCTGCAAATGAAAAGAAGTCTATAAGAGGAAGAGTGACTGTGGTAGAGGGCCTCTACCAACCTTTATTTATGTCTGCAGAAGGTTGCTGTGTCTAACCTCCCAGAAGTACGTTGTCTCCAGAACGGTGTCATTTCATCCCTCGCTTTACACTAATTGGTTGTGGTTTTGGATTTAAATGGCCCAAGAGCCGAGCTCAGCTGTGCCACTTGGGGCCTGTGGGAAAATAAATATGTTTGTTTCTTCAACAGTAAAATGTGAAGAGTGGTAATGCCTATTTTTCTGGCTTGAGATGATACATGAAAATGATAAAGTCATGTAAGAACTCTAAAGTAAGAAGTGATATACAAATAGCAAGTCAATACTGTGAGCAGAGATCATGGATGCTGCACTCATGTGGCAGTCTTCACTTTGTTTCTGAAGTCAAGAATCAGACACAACATCACCACATAAATACCGAACACTTATGTACAAGACTTTGCAGTGATCTGGAGATTTCAAGAGGTTCCTCACAAAGTCCTTGACTTCAAGGTAGTCGGAGACCATAAAGCTAAGAAGTCATATATACATAAGTGTAATAAATGCTGGAGCAACCCAGAATGTGGAATGAGTAATTCTTCCCTGAACTGTCAGGGGTTAACAGAGAGGAAGAGACATCAGAGTGCCTAACATAAAAGGTCATATAGGAATTCTAGATAGACTAGCTAAGCCTAAATCCCTAGAGTTAAAAGAGCTCAGGTTATTTAGGAAAGTAATCTGGTGTGAGTAGACGGTACTTCTGTCTGAAGCCATAAAAGTACTAACTTTGAATTTCTGACCCAACATCTCATTTAATGTTTTTATCTCAAGTTTACCTTGCCTTATTAAGGAATTTCTTTTTATTTCCAAAGTATCAAGAGGTGGACACTTTCAAGATCTGGTAATACCTGGTTTTTATATATAATTGAGGCTTTAATTCCTCCCTTTATTTTTTTTTTGGTTACAAAGTAATGCATGTATACATCCTCATTATTAAAATATTCTAGCATATATAACATAAAGAAAACATGAAAATCTCCCCATCAGACTCACTTACAACTTATTTTCCAAAATATACTGTGGTTAACTCTTGGTGAACATTCTTCCAGGACTGTTTAGATTTTAGCATATATCTCTAAATAAACACTTAGGACCTATACATGTGAGTTATTTCTTACTTTTAATTTCTTGCATTCCTTTTACTTCATTTTTTCTACAACTTGCTTTTTCTTTAATTAATAAATTAATTAATTATTTTTGGCTGTGTTGGGTCTTCGTTGCTGCGTGCAGGCTTTTCTCTAGTTGTGGCAAGTGGGGGCTACTCTTTGTTGCGGTGCACAGGGCCCTCACTGCAGTGGCTTCTCCCATTGCAGAGCACAGGCTCTAGGCGCTCGGGCTCTAGGCACTCGGGCTCAGTAGTTGTGGCTCATGGGCTTAGATGCTCCACGGCATGTGGGATCTTCCCGGACCAGGTATCAAACCCGTGTCCTCTGCATTGGCAGGCAGATTCCCAACCACTGCACCACCAGGGAAGTCCCAAACTTGCTTTTTTTAACTTAAAATTTTATTTTGCAATATCTTATTAAATAGCAGGTGTAGGTCTATATTATGTTTTTTCAGAAGTTGTTTTATTATCATCGGCATCATCATTAGAAAAACACCACATAAACATATTAATACATTCAAACAGTACTAAAAAAGCCTAAAACGAAGAGTATCTTCTCCATCCATTCCCCAGCTTCACACTTTCCAAATGTAACTATTTTGTATATTTTTATCTATCTATGTGTGTGTATATATAAAATGTTACACACATTTATAAAAGTTTTAAACAAAAAGTATTATATAAAAACTGTACTGCGTCTAGCCTTTAAAAAATGAAAAACAGAACTTTGAGATCTTTAGGTATCATCCCATATAAATATAAATAACCATATTGGTTTTAATGGTTAATCCATCATATGGGTTTAATGGTTAATCCATCATATGGATACCAAGAAATTTGTTTAACCACCCTCCTACTGACAAATTTAGGGTAACTCCAGATTTTTGCTATCACAAATATTACTGCATTATGTATTCCTCTATACACAAAAGTTCATTTTTGTGCAACTGTGTCAAAGTATATATAAGCCAGGTTTTATTAATGCATTTCTAACAGTAGTGAGCCCGTTTATCTATACATTCTTTACTCTGTAGCATGTACTTATTCCTTCAAGGACCACTTTATGAGCACCACTTAAGTTTCAGACACCATCCTAGGCAAGGGATGAGGTGGTAAGTAAGAGAAACATTATTGCTGAACTTATGGAGCCCATGTTCTACTTGGCAAAAGATAGGTAGTAAAAAAAATATAGAGAGGGATAAATGGAGATATGGATAGATAAAAAGGTAGATGTATAGGCAGACGATGGATGAATGGATAGAGATAGATAGGTGATAGATGGATAGGTAGACAGGTGTAAAAGGGAAATTACATAGTATGATAAGAAATATTTAGTATATACATAAGGTAACAAAGTAACTTGGAAAGGGAGCCACTTTAAATACAACTGGTATCTCAGAAGAGGTGCTTTTAACTGAGGCTTCAGTGATCACATTTAAAAGAAAATTACAAAACTGATAGATGAAGCCAGTATTTCATCGTTATTTACTTCTTCAAAATAGTGATGCTACATAGTTTTTCATAGGTTTTTGAAAACTTTGTCTTTATTTTTCTATCAAATTGTTCTCCATTTTATTCACCCATTTTTTTTGTTGAATTGTATTTCCTTCACTGATTTATAAAGTATGAGCCTTTACTTTTTAAAGTGCTTAAATTGAATTTTCAAAATTAAATTTGCTCCAAATGTATGCATTAATATACCATGGATAAAGCTGAGTATGGTTAATTTTGGATATGGTTATATTTGGATTTTCCAAATATAGAGCTTAGATACAGACAAGTTCTGCTATATTTTCTTTAGAATGATTTAATCGTCTTGCTTTAAAAAATACCAGTAACATATTCTGTATCAGAATCCAAAGCTTAATACTGAGCTATTATTTATGAAGAAAACCTCAGAAAAGACTCCATATTAAGGTTCAGATATTCAATGGCATCCTAATATTTTGCAAGCACAGGAACATCAATTTATATTTCTTTTTACAGTTGAACCTAACCTTGCCACTCAGGCAAAGAAAAGATAAGATATGAAAAGTGATGTATCAACTGTGATGCCTGTCTTTGCTTCTGTCTTTTGAACTCTGTAAGAAAGTAAGGCAACCAAATTAGTATAAATTTAAAAGTTTTTTAAGTTTATATATTTTAATTGAAGAAAAAAATAAGAAATATCAGGTATCACCTGGTTTTAGGGTTTTCAACAGTTAATTTTCCCCCCAACAACCTTTGATTCCATGACACGAACAGACAACTTGCCATGGAACCATGGCAAGTTCAAGGCTTTGTTAATTTGTTTTGTGCTGCTTTCACCACCAGAATGTTACATACCTAACAAGAATACACAAAATTTTGAATTTATCTCTACTGGTATAATCTTCATCTTTAAATCTTCTCTCACCATAGATAAGTCATCATACAGGGTTAATTTAGGCTTTTGCAATTTAATTTTTTTCTTTTCTTTGTGTTTATGAGAAACAACTCTCATTTCTCCTTAGTGAAGGGGAGCCAGAATAAACAGACCTGAGACTTAACCTTGCCTCTGCTATGCTTTAGCATCATGGTACTAAACAATTAGGTTAACTTCTCTGATTTACAATTTACTTTTTTGTAAAATAAAGTTAAAATTCTTATATTGTGACACTGGGAGAATTAAATGAGAGAGTGTTGCAGTGCACTTATCAGAGTACTTGCACAAAGTAATCAGTCAATAAAAGTTATTATGGCTTCTCTCAGAAAGGAACAGAAAAAAACTAAAAAAACAGAAAAAAATATTTTAAATGGTAATAAATACTTACCTATCAATAATTACTTTAAATGTAAATGGACTAAATTCTCCAGTCAAAAGACTGAGTGGCTGAATGAACTAAAAAAAGAAAAGACTCATTTATATGCTACCTACAAGAGACTCACTGAAGAAATAAGGATACACACAGACTGAAAGTAAAAGGATGGAGAACTATATTCCATGCAACTGGAAACAAAAGGAAAGCTGGTGTCAGAAAAAATACACTTTAAAACAAAGACTGTAATAAAAGACAAAGAAGGGTATTATGTGATGATAAAGGGTTTAATCCAAGAAGAGGATATAACATTTGTAAACATATATGCACCTAATATAGGAGCACCTAATATACAAAGCAATAATTAACAGAACTAAAGGGAATAATTGACAGCAATACAATAATATTAGGGGACTTTAATACCCCATTTACATCAGTGGGTATATCATCCCGACAGAAAAATCAAGTAAGTAGGTGCCTTAAACTATATATTGTATCATATGCACTTAAAAGATATATATAGAATATTCCATGCAAAAGCAGCAGAAAACATTCTTCTCAAGTGCACATGAAACATTCTCCAGGATAGATCACAAAACAAGTCTCAATAAATTCAAGAAGATTTAAATTATATCAACCATATTTTCCAAACAATGATATGAAACTAAAAATCAGTTACAAGAGAGAAAACTGTAAAACTCACAAAAATGTGGAGATTAAACAACATGCTACTGTATAACCAAAGAGTCATTCAAAAAAATCAAAGGAGAAATTTTAAAATACTTAAAGACAAATAAAAACAGAAATATACCAAAATTTATGAGAAACAACAAAAATAGTTCTAAGAGATAAGCTCATACCAATACAGGCCTACCTCAAAAAACAAGAAAAATCTCAAATAAACAATCTAAGTTTACACCTAAAGGAACTAGACAAAGAAGAGAAAATGAAGCCCAAATTAGTATAAGGAAGGAAATAATAAAGATCAAAGGAGAAATAAATGAAAAAGAGAATAAAAAGACAATAGGAAAGATCAAGGAACTAAGAGATGGTTCATTGAAAACATAAACAGAATTGACAGATCTTTAGTTATACTCATCAAAAAGAGAGAGAGAGGGCTCAAATAAATAAAATCAGTAACAAAAGAGAAGTTACTGCTGATACCACAGAAATACAAAGGATCCTAAGAAACTACTATGAACGATTATATGCTGAGAAATTGAAAAACTTAGAAGAAATGGATAAATTCCTAGAAACATACAATCTTCTAAGACTGAATCATGAAGAAATAGAAAGTCTGCATACACCAATTAACTAGCAAGGAGATTAAAGCAGTAATCAAAAACTTCCAACAAGCAAAAATCTAGGACCAGATGTCTTCACTGGTGGATTCTAGCAAACATTCAAATATTTAATTTCTATCCTTCTCAAACTCTTCCTAACAATCGAAGAGGAATTGTTCCAAACTCATTTTAAAGGGCCAGTGTTACCCTATTACCAAAACCAAAGACACCATCAAAAAGAAAATTACAGGCCAATAGCCCTGATGAAGATAAATGCAAAAATCCTCAACAAAATATTAGCAAACTGAATTCAGCAACCCCTTAAAAGGATCATACACCCTGTCAAGTGGAATTTACTCCAGGGCTGCAAGGATGGTTCAACATTCACAAATCTGTTGTACACATGAACAACATGTTGTATATGTTGTACACTATTTATATTTAATAGATTTATTTAATATTTATTATATTTACTATATATTTATGTACATATTTAATATTTATGTACATAGTATATTATAATGGAGAAAAGTAATAAAAAAACTATACACACATTTCTTAATCAGAGTGCATTAAGAGGAGAGCAGGTTTTAAACAATTTAGGTGGGTGAAAGTAGGTGTGTGATTACATCCTTATCCAGCACTGTTTTAATACTAACCAACACTTGAACTGTAAACTGGGCTCAATGGTGAACTTCTCATATTTCTGCCCATGGGAGCAAAAGAAAAATCAGAATGCCATATGCATAATTTCTTTTGCCTATTAGTTTTGTACGTTGGAAAATAGTATATAAAGTAGAAATAACCATATGCCTGGGCAGGATGGGAAGGAGGATGAAGTGGAGAATACTTAGAAAAATTAGAATATGTTAAAGCAGTAGAAAATATAAGCAATAGGAATGGAATTGCTTCTCAAAATTTTCAGTTATTCATTTTAAAACACAGCAAGAAGAAGTGGCAAAAGTCATACATCCATGAAGTCATTAGATTTTTCCTCTCCAGGAAACACATGTGCCAAATTTCCAAGTAAATACCAGTTTTCTTTTTACTTGGAAGTATTAAAATTACCTTTAAATTTTATAATCATCCAAAACCATGGACTTATCCTTTGCTATTGCTCTTTAGAGAAAGTTCACAAAAAATGGAGGAGAATAAATGAATAGAATTACAGTTGGTAAGTTCTCTTCAACTGTCCAGCTGGTCACCTTAAACACTTCCAATTTTAAAAGTAATATTTTATGATGAACAAGAAGTTTTTGCCAAAAACCATATTGTATCACTGTTGATCTTGTTTATGTTAGGACCTGGGTTAAAAAAAATATTCAGGGGCTTCCCTGGTGGCGCAGTGGTTGAGAGTCCGCCTGCCGATGCAGAGGATGCGGGTTCGTGCCCCGGTCCGGGAAGATCCCACATGCCGCGGAGCGGCTGGGCCCGTGAGTCATGGCCGCTGAGCTTGCGCGTCCGGAGCCTGTGCTCCGCAACGGGAGAGGCCACAACAGTGAGAGGCCTGCGTACCGCAAACAAAAAAAAAATGTTCAGTATGCTGAATATATTCAATCAGTACAATCCAAAAGATATATTAAGTGCCTATTTTATGCAAGATGCTGCCCTAGGACCTTGGGGTAAGAGAGAGAAAAATATGATCAAGGTACCTACTCTGCTGGATTTATATTCTAGAATATTAAAAATTTTAAAGCACATTAATTCACATGCCAGCCCCATGAAATAGGTTGTTTTGTTTTGTTTTACCATTTTAAAGATTAAAAACCAGGCCCACATACATTAAGCACTTTTTCCAACTAACATTTGTGGAACTGGAGGTGTTTTCGATTCTAAAACCCAGGCTATTTTCATTATATTGTGGAAAGGTATGGCTCTCTGTTGTATGGGACAACTCCTGTAAACTATCCAAAGAAAATATACCATACCTGACACCACTTTCTTTTCTGGATACAAAGAAATTGCTGATGGCAAAGTGGTGTCTGAACCAATCTAAAGCCTCAAGCTCCTACAGAGATAGATAATATGCTCCTGGGAGGACTCCAGTGTGCAGAAACACTGCCTGTCACACTTGGGCTGTGAAGTCTACCTTAATCAAGAGGAGGAAAAGGTGCAAAGACACCCTCTGGTCCTTTGTAACTGGTTACTCCTCTTGAAACAGGAATAAGAAAAGTGTGAACATAAACATCCAGCAAACAGCATCCATCTCTGGCTTTCTGCAGCCCCCTCAGTTCTGTAGCAAACCCGTAACATCAGGAGCCTCTTTTCCTCTTTATAATCAGCTGGCTAGAAATAGTATCAAGCTTTTTTCTATCAGGCTCCCCAAAATTTTATTTGTAATGAAGATAACTCTGAATAGATGAGATTTATGTATATTCTATATAGACCTCTGGAGAAAGTTTAGGTGATGTTTATTTCCCTAGAGTCATTTTCATTTTAAAAATCACTTCCCAAATAGTTTCATCATGACAATATTATCAAGTCTTCTGAGAAATAAGATTAGTGTTAGGTGTACAAACTGAGTTCTAGTGCTTACTTCATTTCAGTTACGATTTTGATCATATTGGTTCATAGTTGGATCATAATTTTGTTTGGGATATGAAATGTGGAATGACTTGGGATCATTGAATAATATGTCATAATATTGAGCCTTTTGAAAGTTTTGCACCTGAAAAAAGATCTAGTTCTTTCAAAATGGCGGGGGGCGGAGAGGAAAAGTGCTTTCACTAGTAATTTCAAAGGGTTGTCATACCCAAGATATAATTACCATTTAGGAAAGGAGCCGTAATATTGAAGAGTGAGCTCAGACTAAATGTTTTAGACAGTGCTTTTATGTTATATTTTCCTGAGTTACAGCTGGTGATCTGTTACAGAGAAGATAATGAAATGATAAAAGGGAAAAAGAAAATAAAAGGAAAGGAAGAAATGAAAGGAGGGTGGAAGAGATAGAGAATGGGAAAAAGAAAGAAAGTGAAAATTTGAGATAGATACCTCCAACTATGTTTTGTTTTGTTTTGTTTTTCTTATTGTGGTATAGTTGATTTGCAACGTTGTGTTACTTTCAGGTTTACAGCAAAGTGATTCAGTTATACATACACATATATATTTTTTTCAGATTCTTTTCCCTTATGAGTTATTATAAAATATAGAGTTCCCTGTGCTATATAGTAGGTCCATGTTTGTTATCTATTTTATGTACAGTAGTGTATATATGTTAATCCCAAACTCCTGATTTATCCCATCCCCCCTGTCCCCTTTGGTAACCATAAGTTTGTTTTCTATGTCTGTGGGTCTATTTCTGATTTGTGTATAAGTTAATTTGCATCATTTTTTTTAGATTCCACATATAAGTGATATCATATGCTATTTGTCTTTTTCTGCCTGGCTTCACTTATTATGATAATCTCTAGGTCCAGCCATCTTGCTGCAAATGGCATTATTTCATTCTCTTTTATGGCTGAGTTATATTTCATTGTATAAATATACCACATCTTCTTTATCCATTCATCTGTCAGTGGACATTTAGGTTGCTTCAATGTCTTGGCTATTGTAAATAGTGCTTCAATGAACATTGGGGTGCATGTATTTTTCAAATTATGGTTTTCCCCAGATATATGCCCAGGAGTGGGATTGCAGGATCATATGGTAGCTCCATTTTTAGTTTTTTAAGGAAATTCCATACTGTTCTCCATAGTGGCTGACTGTGTTGATGCTTATCATACCTCACTCTCTGCTGACTGGCTGGCTTGCTTATTTATGTATGTTTATACATATGTATGTAACATATGTGTATATGTATGTGTCTGGTGACTTCATTATTCTGCTTAATGCTTTGCTTATTAATTAATATGCTTGTAATTGCTGGATTCTTTCAAGTAACCAATTATGAGTGCATACCACCAGTGAAATAGCATGCAGAGGGCAAAATGAAATGTAATTACCTTCCCCCACTACCCATATTTTGTGGTATATTACTGTGAAGCACTGATATAAACTTCTCTTAAAATGTTTTATTATGTCCTCAACACGCTTTCCTAAACTCTATCCTACTGTCCTTATGGATAATGGTACCCAATGGCATGCTTTTCTTGACAGTATCTTCTGAAACCATTATTAAAATTTTCACTGAAATGTTGCACTGTGTCTTGGGTAATAAGTAAATGTTCCCAGTAGGTATAAACTTAATATTTAGAAATCATGTAAGAGTCTTAATGAAAAAACTTTTAAAAGCATGATAGGTGTCCCTCAATAGACAATGAAACAGGATCCCCTGTGGCATTCTCTCTGTACATACTAAAACAGAGTGAGCCCAAATACTGTTAGGTTTTTCCATCCTGACCACCAAGCCTGCAGTAATTACATCAGATAAGCAATTTTTTCCTTGGTTATTTTATAATTAAATATACATTGTAATTATATATATATATATATATATATAAAGAAATGTTAGTGATTTGGTCTGATAATTGGCTTAGTGGAAATATCTGTATATGGTATGATGCAAACAAAGGGAGAAGGACACTCAATTTTTCCCGGTAGATACGAAAAAGTTATGATGGTGCTAAAATTTGAAGAACAACTAGAGAGTTGTCAGGTGGACAGAGCAGGACACGCTAGTCCATGAACAATCATATGAGAGAAAATGATGTATTTAAGGATACACGTGCTTCAGTTTTGTTAGACTGTAAAGTAAAAGTGATAGGATTTTGGAAATTGAAACCCAAGAAAGGGGGAACATTAAAAGGAAAAGTCAGATACCTTAATTCACATGTAAGTGCTGATGATGAAAAGATGTGAAACTGCTTGTTGTGGGCTGAATTGTATTTCCCAAAAACATATGTTGAGCTCTTTACCCCGATAGCTATGAATGTGACCTTATTTGGAAATAGTATCTTTGCAGATGTAATCACGTCAAGATGAAGTTACACTGGGTTAAGGTGGGCCCTAAATCCAATGACTTTATAAAGGGAGGGAAATTTGGAAATAAGGAAGAGACACACAGTAGAAGGAAGAAGACCGTGTAAAGATGGAGGCAGAAATTTGAGTTATGCTGCTACCAGCCAAGGAACAGCTAGAATCACCAAAAGCTAAAAGAGACAAGGAAAGATTCTCAAGTAGAGTTTGAAAGGCAGCAGGGCCTGCCCACATCATTTTTTCCCCCAGTTAAATTCGATTTTCAGACCAACAGTTCATATATTTGAGACATACTTATACTAAACAATTATTAATTGTTAATCTAAAATTCAATTTTCGTTTTTCTAGCATTATTGAGATATAATTGACTTACAACACTGTGTAAGTTTTTGTACCAAGTAATGATTTAATAGATGTGTATATTGCAAAATGATTACCAAAATAAGGTTGGTTAACACATCTGTCACCTCATATGATTACAATTTTTCTGTGTGTGTGGTGAGAACAACATTTAAGATCTACTCTCTTAGAAACTTTCAGGTACGTAATACAATATGTTAACTATAGTCAACATGCTATACATTAGATCCTCAAGACTTATTCATCTTACAACTAGAAGTTTGTACCCTTTGACCAATATCTCCCCATTTTCCCCACCACCCTGCCCCTGGCAACCACCAATCTACTCTCTGTTTCTATGAGTTTGGAGCTTTTTTTAGATTCCCCTTATAAGTCAGATCATACAGTATCTGTCTTTCTCTGGCTGGCATGTCATTTAGTATAAATTCCTCAGGATCCAGCCATGTTGTTGCAAATGGTAGGATTTCCTTCTTTCTCATTTCTGAATACTATTCCATTGTGTATGTATACACAACATTTTCTTTATTCATTCATCCATCAGTGGACACAAGTTGTTTCCACATCTTGGCTATTGTAAATAATGCTACAATGAATATAACAAACAGGGTGTTGCAGATATATCTTTGAGATCTTGATTTCATTTTCTTCAGATATATACCCAGAAATGGGATTGCTAAATCATATGGTAGTTCTATTTTTAAGTTTTTGAAGAACCTCCACAGTTTTCCATACTGGCTGCACTAATTTACATTCCACAAACAGTGCCCAAGTGTTCCCTTTACTCCACATCCTCACCAGCACTTGTTATCCCTTGTCCTTTTGAAAACAACCATTCTAACAGGTATGAAATAATATTTCATTGTGGTTTTAATTTGCATTTCCCTAGTGACTAGTAGATATTTAGTATCTTTTCATGTACATTTTGGCCATTTGTATGTCTTCTTTGAAAAAATGTGTATTTAGTACCTTGGTCCATTTTTTAAATTGGATTGTTTGGGGGGTTTTTTGCTGAGTTATATGAGTTCTTTATATATTTTAGATATTAACCCTTTATCTGATATATAGTTTGCAAATATTTTCTCCCATTCGGTAGGATGCCTCTTCATTCTGTTGATTGTTTCTCTTGCTGTGCAGAAGATTTTTTAGTTTAATGTAGCCCCACTTGTTAATTTTTTGTTTTTATTGCTTTTGGTGTCATATCCAAAAAATTGTTGCCAAGACCAATGTTAAATAACTTTTCCCCTATGTGTTCTTCTAGGAGTTTTATGGCTTAAGTTCTTACATTTAAGTGTTTAATTCACTTCAAGTTATATTTGTGATTGGTGTAATATGGGAGTCCAATTTCAATTTTTTACTTGTAAATATTCATCATTAACAATATTTATTAATAAGACTATCTTTGACCCAAATATTCACAGCTCCCTTGTCAAACATTAGTTGACTGTGTCTGCCTAAGTTTAATTTGGGGTTTTCTATTCTTTTCTTTGGGTTTTCTATTCCATCAGTCTATGTATTTCTTTTTATGCCAGTACCATACTGTTTTTACTACTATAGCTTTGAAGTATATTTTGAAATCAGGCACTCCAGGTTTTTCTCAAGAAAGAGAAAGCAATTGGAGGTCCTTGTGGTCCCATACTAATTTAATTTGTTTTAACATTTCTGTGAAAAATACCATTAAAATTTTGATAAGGGATTACATTGAATCTATAAACAGCTTTAAGTTTATATACATCTAGTATACTAGTATATGTCTAGTATACTAGTATATATCTATCAGAAACATTTTAACAATACTAATTCTGATCCATGGATGCATGATATCTTTCCATTTATTTGTGTCTTCAATTTCTTTCATCAATATCTTATAGTTTTCAGTTAGATCTTTCAACTGTTTGGTTGAATTTATTCCTAAGTATTTTATTGTTTTCAATGCTGTTGTAAATGGGATTGTTTTCTTTATTTCTTTTTCAGATATTTTATTGTGAGTGTATAGAAACAAAACTGACTTTTGTATGCTGATTTTGTATCCTGCAACTTTATTAAGTTCATTTATTAGTTCCAAAAGCTTTTTGGTGGAACTCTTAGCATTTTCTATAGATAAATCACATCATCTGCAAGCAGAGACAATTTTACATCTTTCTTTCCAATTTGGATGACTTGTGTTTCTGTTACTTGCATAATTTCTCTGGCTAGGACTTCTAGTACAATGTTGAATAGGAGTTGTGAGAGTGGGCACCCTTGTCTTGTTCCTGATCTTAGAAGAAAATCTTTAAGCTTTTCATCATTGAATATGATGCTGGTTGTGGGTTTCTCATATTTGACCTTTATTATGTTGAGATATGTTTTTTCTATACCCAATTTGTTGAGAGCTTTTATCATGAAAGGGAATTGAATCTTATCAAACACTTTTTTCTGCATGTATTGAGAGGGCTATATGATTTTTATCCTCATTCTATTAATGTGGTGTATCATGTGAATTGATTGAACCATCCTTGCATTTCAGAAATAGATTCCACCTGATCATATTGAATTCAATTTGCTAGAATTATTTTGAGAATGTTTATATCTATATTCATCAAGGATATTAGCCTGTAGTTTTATTTTCTTGTAGTGTCTTTATCTGGCTTTGATATCAGGGTAATACTGGCTATGCAAAATGATTTTGGAAGCGTTCCCTCCCCTTCAATTATTTAGACATGTCTGAGAACGATTGGCATTAATTCTCCTTTAAATGTTTGGTGGAATTCACCAGTAGAGCCATTTCGTCCTGGGCTTTTCTTTATTGAGAGGTTTTTTGATGACTGCTTCAGTCCCCTTAATCCTCATTGATCTGTTCAAATTTTCTATTTCTTTGTGATTCAGTCTTGGTAGGTTGTACGTTTCTAGGAATTTATCCATTGATTCTAGGTTATCCAATTTTTTGGCTTATAATTGTTCATAGTATCCTCTTAGAATCCTTTATATTTATGTAGTGGCAGTTGTAATGTCTTGAGCAAGGCTCAATGTCTTGAGCCAGCAGTTGTAATGTCTTGTCTCACAGACTGTGGCTGGGACATGCTGGGGCCCAGTTACAGGGCACTTTCAGTCTACAATCTGACTGAATTTGGTGGGCCCTCCTCCAGAGACTCACAGACTGTGGGCAAGAAGGTCTGAAGTTGGTTCACAGGATACTTCAGGGTCCATGGCTTGGACCAATGTCCATATGTCTATTTCCTGCTGCATGGGTGGATGTGACTTTTCCCAGGTCTCTTGGTGTATGGTGCTGGTGACAGATCCAAAGCCAAAAGGGTTATAGCCAAGTTCTCAGGGGTCCAGAGATATTTATGTTTCTGTAGCCAGGACCACGGTCAGTGAGTCAGCTGCCTTCTTGCAAGCCTGACTGGCTCTCTTTGGTCTTGGACTTCACCAGGATTTCCCAGTCTCCTCCTGAATCCCAGAGCTCCCATGAAGGCACTTTTGTCTGTGGATGGATGCCAAATCATTGTTGCTAAGAGGAGAATATGTCCAAGGGACATCTCATTGCCATTTTCCTGATGTCATGTCACCCCCACATCTGATTTTGAACTTCTGGCTTCCAGAACTGTAAGAGAATAAATTTCTGTTGTTTAAAGCCACTCCATTTATGGTACTTTGTTATTGCAGTCCTAGGAAACTAACACACTGCTCAAGTGTATTTGATTTTTAAAGGCCATGTATGTAGAGAAAGCTCCATCAGAAAAAGCTGCTTCTCCCATGTTCATTTATATGTTATGGCACTTAGGCCAATGCTACTAATTCCATCTCAAACTCTACCACACAAGCAACAGCAATTCATATATGTTCATAATTCAACTGCCTCTTCTTCATTAAATTAATACCAACTGGCATAACTCATTGGATTCAGAGAATAACACTATATTAAGTAAGAAAGTAATTACCAAGTGGCTGTGCAGCCTACACTTAAATACTCAAATGACAATAAACTCACTACCTTCAAAGGCAGTCTATTCTACCCTTGGATAACTTTGATGGCTTAGACACTTAGTTTTACACTGAGCTGAAATTGCATTTCCTGTCATCACCACATTGAGTTCTTATTCTATGCCTTGAGGCACACCAAACAGTTTTCATTGCATTTTCCCAGAACAATGAAGGGACCCTGATTCCTGGCCAGTGTCCTCCAAGTCTGTTTGCTTTCTGCAGACTCCATACCCTTATAGCCTTTGAGCATGGCTCATGTGACATGGCTTCAGCTGACAGCCCTGAAACCATAAAATAGTCCATATTTGAATAGATACAAGTTCTCTCCTATTTTTAATTTATGGCAGAAATAATCATCATGATTATTAATCTCTGAGGCAAAAATAAACTAAAAAGTGATACCACCCAGGAATTCCTGAGATTACCAATTTTTTTTCAACCTGGTCATAAACCCTCAGGAAATAAATGTCCTGTACCTCAATTGTTAAATGTTGATCCAGTAAGAGTTACCTCAGTAGTTGACTCTTATTGCCCGCCTTAGAGAAGTACAAGAGAAAATGTGATTACATTATTTCACAAATACATGTAACTTGTCAACCACTTTAGTTGTCTCCAATAACTAAAGAAAACTATGAGAAAAAATTACAACATGTTGACTTCTTATATTGTACCACTGAACTGAAAATGATGTGAATATATTCTTTTTCACAATTCACCTCTTGCTTTCTTAACCTTTTTACTACAGATAATAGTAATGATGTGCTCTGTTATTTTGAGATTAAAAACCAAAGAGCCTAGAAAACTTCCTGGACACCAGCCTCCTGATTCTCATGTTAAATAAGAATAGTTTAAAGTGGCTTCATAGTATTAATTTCACTTTAGATGAAATACTGTGACACCGAATGTTGAAAAGTCTCTATTCAAAGCTATACAGGCCATGGAAAAGTACAGTATAATATCTAGTTTGGGTGTAAATGTTTTCATTTTAGTTCTCCCTATGCAAACAAAATTATTTTAAAATATACGTGAAAATATTTCAGTTTGAGTAGGCTTGTGTATAAATCTAGTTAGTATTTACATTACATACCTATTAACATGTGTAAAGATCATGAAATTATATATATGTATATATTGATCCCATTCCTTAAAAAAAGAATCTCAAATACATCGACAATTAGAAATTGGAAGTATAAAATAAAAATAAAATCTGATTTTCTAAAGAATGTAGAGATTTCATAAATCAAATATAAAAGTAATAAATTTTATTGTTTGTTTGATCCTTAATTTTTACAATAGTACCAGAGTCAATATAGAATGCAGTGAAGTCAATTTTCTAAGTTGCATTTGACTTTCTCTGTCTGACTTACTTCAGTCAGTATGGCAATCTCTAGGTCCATCCATGTTGCTGCAAATGGCATTATTTCATTCTTTTTTTTTTTTGGCTGAGTAATGAGAAAGACAAATATCATATGATATCACTTATATGTGGAATCTAAAAAAAAAGGGGGTACAAATGAACTTATCTACAAAACAGAAATAAAGTTACAGATGTAGAAAACAAACGTATGGTTACCAGGGGTTAAGGGGGGATAAATTTGGAGACTGAGGTTGACATATACACACTACTATATATAAAACAGATAACTAATAACGACCAGTGTATAGCACAGGGAACTCTACTCAATACTCTGAAATGGCCTATATGGGAAAAGAATCTAAGAAAGAGTGGATATATGTACATGTATAACAGATTCACTTTGCTGTATACCTAAAACTAATACAACATAGTAAATCAACTGTACTCCAATAAAAATTTTTTTAAAAATCTAAATCAACTATACTCCAATAAAAATTTAAAAATAAATAAATAAATTTGAGATATTTTTTTGTTGGTGCTTAACAGGCTAAATATCTAGGAGATATAGAGACCAAAGAAGAGTCATATAAGACTCATCTCCAGTACTTAGCCAGTGCATGGCTAATTTATGGGAAATGTTTATTAAGCGAACCTCTGACCAATAGACTGACAGATGGAATGACTAATTGACTAAATCAATGACTATGAAAACATATTCATGCACTGAACTAAGAACCAAGAATAATTTTGAAGCTCTATAGCTTTTGATGAATATTATCTTCTTAATGATGGTAGATAAAGATAGACACCTTCTTCTTGGTCATTCATTTTCTACAATGAAACACTAAGGCTCAATGAATTTGAAATACATCTGAAACACTGACACTTCCCATTTGGTTCTTTCTACTTAGACATGAAAAAAGAGGCCTTCCAGTGTGAACAAGACATCTCACATGGCCCCACTGGGCAAGTGCCCTCCACAGGTAGTCTGTGTTGAAAGCCCTGTGGTGGGAATCAGTGACTTTCTGCATGGATCCATGGGGAAGTCAACAGAAGGCTTATGATATGTCTTCCTCTGCCATTGCTAGAGACACCCCTTAGCAGTAAGCCTGAACCTCAACCCTCCAGCACATACCTTCTCCAGTAGCCACATTCAGCATTGAAGATTTCCCACCAGCTGCCCCAAACCTAGGAGTCTTTCCTTGTCCTATTTTTCACTTCCAATCAACAAGCAAATCCCACTGAGATTTTTTCCCAAAAAATGTCTCAAAGTCCATCCACATTTCTCACATCCATTTCTATCACTGTGTCTGAGCCTTTATTACTCTTGTCTGGACTTCTGAAGTATTCCTCAACTTTCCTCCCTGAACCCAGTCTTACCATTGCAATCTATTTTCTACACTTTGGTTAATATCATCTTTAAAAAATGTAAAGCAGATCAGAGGTACTCTCTTCTTATATCTTACATGATTCCTATTACACTGAGAATTCAACCCAAAAATATTATCAGGAGCTAAAAGTCCCTGCATTTTTTCTTCTTGTCTACCTCTTCAATGTCTATTTCTTTTTTTTTAATAGATCTTTATTGGAGTATAATTGCTTCACAATACTGTGTTAGTTTCTGTTGTACAACAAAGTGAATCAGCCATATACATACACATGTCCCCATATCCCTTCCCCCCGAATATTCCTCCCATCCTCCTCATCCCACCCCTCTAGGTCATCGTAAAACACTGAGCTGATCTCCCTGTGCTCTGCTGCTGCTTCCCACTAGCTAACTAATTTACATTCGGTAGTGTATATATGTCATGCTACTCTCACTTCCAATGTCTATTTCTAACAGTATCTTTCTTATCACACTCAGGATGCAGCAGTTTCCTGTTTGCTCCTTGGCCATGTTAAGTGTTGCAAATTGATCTAAGATGCTTTGGTCCTGCACAACATGTAGGCACTAGACTCTTTTTGGTAGATAGTAACAGGCAATTCAGAAGCCTGAGCTGAATAAGAATTAGCTATACTCTCATTACTAGGTCATAGCAAAGCAAAGTTGCTGACCTGATTTTGCCAAGAACACAAATGTTTTTTAGACATACATGCTTGCATTGGTGACTAATCAAAAAATAGCTCTGAAAATGCAACAAAGTTCCATCTTTTGTTCTTTTAGGTGCTCTGAATGCCACCTTTCAGCAGACAGCATTCCAGAGGCAGAATTTGTATATTGTTTTAGTTGGATCAGCCAATGAAATATTCTTCTAACTCATGGCTGGGCAGAGAAAAATGTATGCATCAAGCCTCAGGTATCTTTCCTAACATAAGGATATAAGCTTCATGCCTCACTTGATTCTTAAACTGTGTTAATATAAAAATGAGGAGTGTCCCCAAAATATGTAAGTCAACCCACATATAATGAATACCTTTAATTTCACCAATAGAGGGCCATTTCTATTATTTTAATGCCAAGTATTAAGACATTTATTTGCCAATAAATACAATACCAGTTTACTAGTTTTTAATAATTATGATTATTAGCTGACCATATAGTGTTGACTAAGAGCTTGAAAAAAAAAAAAGTTTTGGTAGGTATCTCTGGAATGGTGTTGGAACAACTAGACATCCACATACAAAAAAAAAAAAAAAAAGGATCTAGACACAGACCTTATACCCTTCACAAATGTAAAATGGAAAATTATAAAACTCCTAGAAGATAACATACAAGAAATCCCAGATGACATTGGATATAGCAATGACTTTTTTGTCAAGCCACCAAAGGTATGATCCATGAAAGAAATAATTGATAAGTTGAACCTTATTCAAATTAAAAAGTTCTGCTCTGTGAAAGACACTGTCAGGAGAATGAGAGGAATGGGAGAAAATGTTTGCAAAAGATACATCTGATAATCGACTGTTATCCGAAATACACAAAGAACTTGTAAAACTCAACAATAAGAAAACAACCCCATTAAAAAAACAGGACAAAGACCTGAAGAGACACCTCACCAAAGAAGATATACAGATAACAAATACACATGTGAAATGATGCTCCTTATCCTACGTTATTAGGGCAATGTAAATTAAAACAATGACAACACTACATACCTATCAGACTGGCCAAAATTGAAAACATTGACAATACCAAATGCTGGTGAAGATGTGGAGCAACAGGAACTCTCATTCACTGCTGGTGGGAATGCAAAATGGTACAGCCACCTTGGAAGACAGTTTGATGATTTCTTACAAAACTAACTATACTCTTATCATACTATCCAGCAATTGTGCTTCTTGGTATTTACCCAAAAGAATTGAAGACTTATGTCCACATAAACACCTGCACACAGATGTTTATAGCAGATTAATTCATAATTGCCAAAACTTGGAAGCAAGCAATATGTCCTTCAGTAGGTAAATGGATAAATAAACTGTTATATATCCAGACAATGGAATATTATTCAGTACTAAAAAGAAATGAGCTATCAAGCCATCAAAAAAAAAAAAACAACATGGAAGAATCTTAGTGCACATTATTAAGTGAAAGAAGCCAATCTGAAAAGGCTACATACTATACAATTTCAACTGTATGACATTCTGGAAAAGTCAAAATTATGGAGACAATTAAAAAAATCATTCGTTGCCCTGGGTTGTGGGGAGAGAGGGGAGAGATGAATACGTGAAGCACAGAAGATTTTTAGGGCAGTTATACTACTATGTATGGTACTATAATGGTAGATACATGTCATTATACTTTTGTCCAAACCCATAAAATATACAATACCAAGATTGAACTCACGCAAACTATAAACTTTGGGTGATAATGGTGTGTCAAAGTAGGGTCATTAATTGTAAAAAATGTATCACTGTGGTGTGGGATGTCCATAGTGTGGGAGGTTTTGCATGCGTGGGGATAGGAGATATATGGGAACTCTGTACTTCTTGTTCAAGTTTGCTGTGAACTTGAAACTTCTCTATAAGTTTGTTAAAATAGACAAAAATACAACAGACCATCTGCATTTGTATCATTTTAAGGATTGTGTCCAAACTTCTTAGTGTGGCATGTGAGATCTCTCATGAACTTGTCCCTGCCTAACCATGCATGTTAATTTCTTACGCCCACACTTTGTGTATATGTGTATATACACATACACAAACACACACAAACACATTTTCCCCACCTCTCACTCTAATCATTCAGAACTTGTTGTTCATTGAAGCAAAGTCACTCAGAGCTGTCCCCTCTTGAGTGGTGAGAGTTTCTGCTCTTCTTTGATTGTCTAGTTCTTCCTTGTCTTTCAAGCCTTATTTCTTCAGAAGGCTGTTCTTAATTCTCCTCCAATCTAATTCAAGTGCCTCTAATTGCACCCAGTATGTACCTTCTTTTATCATAGAAGATGTCATATTATTCTAGAATTGTTTATATATGTATATATGTGCTGTATCATTCAATAGATGATGAATTCCTTGAAGTAGAATCTGTGTTGTTTTATCACAGTTCTATGTCCATAGTTGGTGCTTTAGAAAAATTTGTTAGATAAATGAATGGTGACCAGAGGGTGTGGAGTAAGCTCTGATCTTAGAGAATTCCCAGGGTTGACAACTGTGTATGGCAATCTGACCTTAAGGGAAAGTGTGTGTAGTTGCTGGAAGCATTTTACATCTTTAGTTGGAGAGGGCCAACTTCAATCCCTGGTGATGTCAGTATGGCAGCTTTCACCAGCCTGAAAGTCCTCTGGCACTGAAAATACATAAAGTCTGGAAGCTGTTTATGAGACTGAGAAGGTGAGTCAATAGACCCTGTTCCAAGTTGGCAAGAAGGAACATAGTCCTAAACAGCTAACGCGCCATAGTTCACATTAAGCTTCTCATTAATTTAAATGTTAATGTAAATTCAAAACATGTTGTATTGATTTGGAACTATTTTTTATGAATACTGCATAACTGAGCTCTCTAGAAGCAGAATCCAAATGGACATCTCTTCACACCAACTTATGATTAAGAAAAAAAATGAGGCTTTCTCTTCTTCTCTCTCTTGTTTTGTTATGTAAAATCATTTTGTTTTAGTTATGAGGCCTAGCTATGAGAAGCTATGAGAACTTCTGGCTTTGAGTGCCACTGATTTAGACAGTCCTCAGCAAAAGATCAAATTCTGAATGTATTCTTTCAGAGTATTGCATATGTGATTTCAAATATATATGGAGATCAGTGTCTTTTCCATTTCACTGATGAGAAACCTAAAGTCTCTGGGACCGTGCTGGTGATTTCAGTCTATTTTGTTAGTTCTTCATCCAGAATCTCTTTCATCGGGATTTATAGTTCCTTATTTAAAAGGAAAACACATTTTTCAAAGGATGTCTTAAGACGTCACATAAGAGAAATGATGCTGATGATAATGCTGATGAAGATGATATCTGGTAATTTTTGTATATGCTTCCTTACTCTGTGCCAGATCCTTTTAAAACAATTTCTCACTTAATCCCCAGAACAGCACAGAGAGGAAGCTTCTCTCATTACCCTATTTTACAGATTAGGAAACTGTCCCATAAAGAGATTAAGTCACTTTCCTAAAGTTCCACAAACAGAAAGGGATGTTGCTGGCCCTAGGACTCAGGTTGGTCTGACCTCGAGGTCTTTTTCATGAGCATTATTCTCTCTGGGTCTTAAATCACACAGTGTGATTGATACATGCAGACCTAGAGTAGTAAATTTCTTTTTGAAGAGATGCATATGAACATGTAATTAAGGATTTGGTGTTACTATTGAGACGTTGGGTGGATGGATGAAATCCAGAAACCTGGTCTTAGTTCCTGAACACCTTATATCTTATTTCCTTCACTTATACACTATGAAATTTGAACTAATTGATTAGTGAGGCCTCTTCCAGACCCACATTCTGTGAGTCTGTGTAATGATATGATTCACTTTGTTCTGATCAACAAACTCTCTGCTTGGTTCTTCTCTTCACAACCACCCACTACAGTGCTTCTTCACCTCTGATGCCTCTGCACCTGCAGGCAGCCCCACCTAGCTCACTTCTCTGTACTCACATGCGTACAAAGTGAGCATCCTGATATACACACATTTATTTGAAACACGCTAAATACCAGGCAGAAAACTCAGGCTAGAAGATGGAAAAAGCAGCATTTTGTTCTCCTGAACACAGAAATGAAATACAAAAACCATAGTCCTGGAGAGAAATCAGACAAGACCTTCATATGCCAAAAGAAAAAATACCAACCAATGCATTCAGAGGCTCAGATAATAAAGGACTGAGAGAACCTATTGAAATTGAATATTTACTGGCCTAGGTGTAGCCAACAAGCTCTGTAGGGCCAGGGTATATAGCATAGTAAGGACTGTAGACTCTGGGATCACACAAACCTGCTAACTTCACCACTTATTATCTCTCTTTGGGCAGTTGACTCATGCCTCAGTTTCTTCACCTATAAAACGAGAATCATAATTCAAAATTTTAATAGGGTAGTTATAAGGCTTAATCTGTAAAATGTGGAGAGTTTATTCCAGCACCGGTTATGTAACACAGGCTTAAATTACTCTCCATTACTTACTAACAACAACAAAAAACGTTCATGGGTCAGTTTTAAAATTATCTTTGTAAACAGTAATTGTAGTTATCACTCAATTCTCAATTTTAGGAATTGTTATTGTTTTTGCAGGGCAATGATATATGAAATAACAATTAGATATGAATACTTCACCCAGAAATATTTTTCCCTTGGAAGATATCTGACAGGGAGAAAAAGTCATGATATAATGTCAAATTCTGTAAGCTATCTTACAAATAGCCTCTAGTCCTGCAGTTTCTACAGAATTCCAACGTCTTCCTCTCAACATTAGCATAACAGGAAGATAGACAGCTGAGCCACTGGCCCCAAAGGGTTATGAATCCTGTGAATTAAAAAATCCAATTTTACTAAAGTCCATGAGATACATAGTTGATTTATTCAATAGAAAAACCTGAAATTGATTACAGTCAATCTAGTATTATTTACCTACAAGTAACTAATTGCCCAGCAGAGATAGAAGCCAGTAACTGAGTACCTAGAATAAATTTACAAAAATTCAAGATTTATCTAAACATGAGGACTTTGCTACCATAAATTCCTCCTGACAATGCTACCTATATCACACCACATCCTCAGAAGGAAAATTATCACAGAATTTGAAAGATGGCAGGGGACTTGGAGGAAATTCTGCGCAAAGCTCTTAAGTTTATATGTGGAGAGATTAAGACATGGAAAAGTTTAGATACTTGTCCAAAATTGCCTACCTAATTATGGTAGGGTTATGAATTGAATCTAGTTCGATTCTTAGTCTAATACCTGTATTTACTTATTTTCTTTATTGCTATATCAAACTGAGAAATATGTTAATTACAGTGTATGTTTTCTAGCTTTTTTAATGTCCATTTGGCTATTAGGGTTAGAATAAACTGATAATTATCTCTATTGTTTTCAACTTATGACAGAGGGATGAGGTAAAAGTAAGAAGTCTCCCAAGCTTCTCCAATGAAGTGTGTATGACACATGACACACTTCAGTAATGCAATGCACTGACCATTGACAAAGGAAAGAAGGATCAGCAAATTTAGAAATGAGTAAACTACAGTAAATATCTGTATCTCTATCTTTGCATCTATGTCAGTGTTTATGTCTGTCTATCTGTATTAGAAAAATGAATGACTAAATTCTATTGGGGGAGCATGACAGGCTGGAATATCTAACACTAAATTTGTTCTCAATTGTATAGTATGATTTAAAAATATGATATTTGTGTTGTCTTCCTCCAGGTATAAAAGAAACGTTATCCACAGAAATCCAGAACACTTCTCTAACCTCTTTGGATTTTCTCGGGAAGATCAGGACCGGTTGAGAAATTTTGATACGGTAAGTAAGTTCCAAGTACCACTAACCTGTTTTCTTGTGGCTTCCATTCTAGCTTACAAAGTTCAGAACAAAAGTGATGTTCTATAAGTCAAAAGAGTAGACAAATGGAAAGCCAGATTCCACTTTTTATAAATGATGCAGTTAATATCTGAAAATGTTGTTTCAGCATGTAAGCTTCCTAACATTTAACTCCAGCACTAGATAGATTTACCCATCCAGTCCCTGGAAGTGCTAGGCAACTGCAGGCTCTCTCGACATGGCAGGCTGCCCCGTAAAATTTCCAGTGTAGATACCAGGTGTGAATTCTTCTTCCTGTAAATACCCAGCCCTAAAGCTGAAAGTGAAGAGAATGGGTTAAACTATAACCGACGAAGTTTTGCTCCCCAGTTCACCAATCACATAAGCAACTCTAATGACCAAGGGAAGGAGAGAGAGTAAGGCAAGTACAGAGAAGCCAGAATAGCTAATATAATGGAATTTTTTTCCAATGGAGAAATAAAATAGAGATAGGGAATAAGTGTTCTTCCCAAATACCATTGAAGAATAGGAGAGTCCTGCCAAGAAGAGGAAGGGCTCTTTACAGTTTGCATGAGGATTTTGTTAACCTGGTAGCACGCTAAGAGAACCCCTCCTGAGTGATGGAGGGAGCCACAGCACTGTGATTTCTCCTGCTTAAAGAAGCAAGCCAGATTCTAAGCAGAATTTTTGCCAACTGCCTGTTAGACATCATGTATTATTAGAATCACAATGGGCATGTTGTCTGTATTGTCACAGAGCATATGGCTATATGATAGACTGCTGGCATTTGTGGTTTTTACTGTTTTTAAAAATCCCATTACATATAGTAATTTTTAATTTTTCAGGCATACTATTAAATTATTCTGTAAAGAGGGTGTGGAGGGAACAGTTTATCCAGGTAAGTGAGCTTAGCTGACTTTTTAGTGGACTTGTCTCGATGGGAATTGTAATTGTAATTTAATATATCATCTGTGTCTCCTGGATTTATTTGTTGGTAAACATAAAACCAAGGAAAGGAAACTTATTGAAAGTATAGAAAAACAATCATAAGCTTGAAGAAAAGTAAAATAATAGACTTGGTATAGGGCTATGGACCAAGCCAAGCATCTGTAGAAGGTCTTGGTAGCAGCACCCACTTAATAGTTTCAACTGGTTGGTGCCTCTAGAATAAATGAACCATGTTCCCTTTCATCTTGCTATTTCTTCATCTGAGATTCAAGATCATGCAAGAAAAAGTTTTATTTTGGCCATGCAATTTGGTCAGATTTTGGTGGTTTGCCCTCCCCTTGGTTATACTGGAGTAGCAAAAGAAAACATACAATGGATAGGAAAGTTTTATCTTCTATAATGGAACAGCAGTCATCTGGATTTGCCACTCCACCACGAATACATATCATGGAGAATAATTAATCATCAAAAATGAGATAGGGCTTAGCATCAGGATGAAGGAGTCTATATTTAATATTATTTAATCCACAGCACCTTGTAGCATAAAGGGTGTATCACCTACTAACGTGGGTGATCTACAAAAATGTATGTACTACAGTGACATTTAGAAAGTTAATTATTGGCAAATGTCTCTTGGGTATATCCTTAAAGAATGTCAAGGGACTACTAGATTGATCAACCTTTTAACTTTGACACTCAAAAGTTGTATTTCTGCAAGGTTTATGTAAGCTTGAAAGTATGAAATCAACTAGTCCCCCAAAATGAAAAATCTTTTGCTGAAAGAGAGAAAAGGACCAGTAAGGATATAAAAAAGACTGGAAATTCACTGGGGGAGCCAAACCTAAAAATCTTTCATAAAGCAAAAACCTTAACGAGGGGAGGGATAAAGTGGTTCTAGGTTAGTAGGGCTTTCTGCTCCAGAAAGAAACAAATGCAAATCCTAATTTAGAACCCTAATTTAAGACCTCAGGATTCCTCCAGATGAAGTTCAACCAAAGATGTGCTCACTGTTGATATTTAGTAAAAATAAATATATCTGTTGAAAAAAATGATTGAATGAATAATTAATTTTAAATATATTAGACAATTTTCCAAAATATACATGTTTAACCATCTGTTTTTAAATGAGTCCATATCAGTTTTCTCCCCTTTTTCCATATCCTCAAATCCTTTATAACATTATTCTTTTAGCATAGCATTAGGAAACCAAAATGAAAAAACATAAAACAAAAAAAACACAGGTAACTTAAGAGGAAGCTATTATCCATCCCTGATAGATCTATCCTAAAGAATTTACCTCAGAAGTTCAAGGCTATCTGGTTCCTGTGCACCAATAAATCACAGCATAATAAAATCAAACCATAGTGGGGGCATTCTAATTTTAATTTTTTCTTGAGATTTATGAAGTATCTAATCGTATTTTGAATCAGTTAGTAAAATGAATGGATAGCAGGTTCTGTAGGAATGTTTGGATATTCAGGGAAATTTTCCAACAACCTTCTGCAAAAACATATTAAAATCTTAGGGGAGGTCAGAGAATACAACCATTCCTCTGATTAACTATCACAGCTCTTCCCTATCTATTGTATATAAACTCTGGCATGCAGATTTTTGTCCCATTTGGAAATGTTATCCTAATAGGAATTGGCCTACCAGCACTTATTTCTGACTTCTCCTTGCTAATAGAAGGACTGAGAATTACTGTCTTCTGGAAGGTGGTCAAACAAACAGTGCAACAGATTGGAACAAGTAAGGTTCCAAATAGCCTTGTCAGGTTTGTGATTCATATACAAAAAGTAGAAATCTACATGGGTAAATTGCAGTGGCTGTTCCTTGATGATTGACATTTTTATTTAGGAACAAATAGAGTTCCACTTATTCCTGGAAACCTATCTATAAATTAGATCCCCCAATGTCTAAAATGAGATATGTAATTTGAAGTGAAACAATATTATTGCCCCAATCTAAAGAGAACTAAAAGGATATTTGCTATTATCACATCCATGGGAATTTTTTGATAAAAAATACATAGCTTTTTCCGGTTTGGGTTGTCTCTGAAATGTGGCAGTATTGGTAGTGGCTGAAAGAGTTATTAGAGCTGATTCATAGAGTTCATGGTAATAGAAAAAGCATGCCCACATTCCCATGACTCAGGCCCTCGTTAACAAATATTTACACCATAAATCTGGTGTAGCCCTATTCAGGGAGATCTCAAGCCCTATGGGATGCCTCCTCCTAGATCTTTACATTAAAAACTGAATTAAAACACTCAGTAGTGACAAGAGTATAGAGAAATAGTGTTTTTATAAATGGATGTTGAGAGTGTAACTTGATAAAACTTTCTGGAGACTAACATGGCATGTTATCAAAAGTCTTTAAAATGTGCCTGCCTCTGACCTAACATTTTCTTTACTAAGATTTATCTTAAAGAAATCAGTAAACAAATGAATATAGATATATGTACATGCATAAGCACTGGAGCATTGTAAACAGTTGCAATATATTAGAAACAACCTAAATACCTGAAAACAAAAGATTTCTTATAATACGGCCTGTTGATATAATAAAACACTATACAGTCATTAGTAATGAAGTTGCTGCTCTGAATATATAGACATGAGAATATGTTCACAATACATTATTAATTTAAAAAATCTGATTACAGTAATTTGTGCAAATATGATATCAATAATTATATGTTACATATATATTATGTATTTTATATGTATAGAAAGAAATCTGAATAATAAGGTTATGGCTTATTCTTTTTGTATATTCTTTTTTTAACAGAAATAAATAGGCATGTAAGTATATAACTTGAGAGGAAAAAAATAAATTGCAAACTAAGGGAAAAGTTCTTCAAAGGGTAAGAGAAGACCCTCTACCTCCATGAAAAGATATATACACATACTACCTCTTTATAATCCATATTGTTTTCACTCTAGAAGGAGGCCTTGAAAGGAGGTGGATCTGTGGACCTATCGTGTTTTCCTGGGAATGGGGCTGAGCTGTGACTCCAATTGTCCTACTTTATAAGTGATGACATCTCTTGCCTGTTGCTGTAAGTCATAGAATTGAGGGGCTATGGCCACTAGCAATAGGGTAACAAGCATGGGGGAGGGGAACTTCAAACAAAACCAGTTGGTCATTTACAAATAGGACTAAAGAACAAGAATGTGAGATATAATTCCCAGGGCTGGGATTGAAAAGAGACATTGAGGATGATTGAAAGGGGAAGGCAATAATATATGCGCTGCTCAGTAACAGGGTAAAGCCAAGATTACTTCTGGTGTGGTACATATTTGGTTCTCAGTGAAAAGAGTACCTGAGTGGCAGTGACGAAAATGTCAGATTCACAACCCTGAAAGCCTGTAAAGTGCAAAAGAAAGGGTGCCTGCTCAGGAAGGTGCCAACGTGTTGCTTGGGAGAACTTGAGCTCTTGTATAACCACTATCAAATCTTCGGAAGCAACTAAATTCTCAAGTAAATGCCCTTCAAGCTAAGCCCCCTTTTCTTTCATCCAAATTGCTGACACTGCCCCTTCTAGAATATTGCAATGTCCACTAAAAAAATGAACAATCTAAAAATTGAGAGTTATGTTTTTATTCCAGGAACTTACTGAGGACTACAGCCCAGGAATCGGCCTCTCCGATAGCTCTGAGGAACTCTTCCAAAGAGGTAAGGGAGAAGCCAGGATATATAGGAGATTTTGCTGAAAAAACAAAACCAAAAAACACGTAGTTGGTCATCCAGAGATTACTGTTAATCACAAAAAACAGACATCTCAAGTTAATAATTTTAGTGTTTTTCTACGTATAGGAAGATCCGAGAGTCTGGGCTCATCAAAATTATTCCTTTCGTATGCATTTTAACTATCTAGGGCCAGTATTGTGCTTTTCTCCATCCTGAATTCCCCTCAGCGTTCACCACTGGGGGGAGTTGCAGTGGCTGATGGCTTGATGGAGGGCAACATACATTGTTTACTGAAATGGCAGGCAACATTTTTTGTCAATGAGAACCACCACCATACCACATTCATGGAGTAGCTAGTAACCCTGAGGTAAAGAAAGGGTCCTTTGCATTTAAGGGTAAGACGGGAGCAGCCCAGTAGATCCAAGTTCCCTGGAAATCGCTTTCCACTTAGCATTCTTGAGTGGATCTGTGTTGGTGCCATGAAAGGTTAGGAATTTCTCTGTTAAGAGATCTTGAATGGTATCCTCTTATCTTATCGTTACTATTGTCATAAAAATAATGGCTGGTAACAGTAATGGAGGAAGGACTTCCTATGCATATTACTGGAACTAAGCCTCTTCCCAGGAATTATCTCAGTGAATCCTCAAGCACCCTTTCAACCTTCATGTCAGAGATAAAGACACTGAGGGGAAGAGAAGTAACTGTTCAAGGTCATTCAGATAGAAAGGAGGTGGATGTGGGATTACAATCTAGGCAGTATGATTCAAATCTTCTTAAGCTTTGGCAGCTCTTCTGACTCTGTAGAGCAGAACACATTATAATGTTTATTTCTGATGACAGTTGTTTGAAGTAACAGTAATCATTAACGAAGTCTGACATCAGATATAACAAAGCAAGAGGCCCACAGTACTCTGACGTTGGAGTTTTCAGATATTCTTTTTTTTTTTTTTTAATAACAAAAGAGGGGAATTGGTGGGTTAGAACCCCATGACTCATCTTTAGTTTTCTTCTTTTGCCCTAACCTAAGGAATACATCTATGATAAATAACAAGATATGAAAGACTTCCATAGCTTTAAAGGAAAGATGTCCAAAGCATATAGCATCGTATGGTAGTATCATACTTGAAGGGGGAAAAGCACACTCTAAGGATAGAGTATTTAGTTAAGTGGTAACCATTTGGAAAACAGAGGTGAAATGAAAATTGCCTGCTAAGTGTCAGCTGTTCCACAGCACATTTCAGCTAAGAATGCTTAGAAATAAAATACCTGAGAAGCCAAACTATTTGCAGTTACATTTGTATGTGATCTTATTTTCTCTGTGTGTGAGACAGCCTTCAAGGCTGTCACTGTCATCATGGAGCATTCACTCACTCGTTCAATAAATGTTTATTGAACATGTATATCATGCTGTGGAGCTAGGCACTGGGGTGACCCAGTGATTTTATATTCTCTTTTGTGGAGTGAAGCAAGGACAGAACCGAGGAGCTTAATATCTTAATAGTGTGTGGTAGAGATGAGAAGAACAGATGCACATTAACATAAAGATATATGCGCTTGCCCACATATATGCATATGCTTTCTTGCCACACTGCAGGAGAGAAATATCAATCACACTGAAGATATTAACAGAATGTCTGGGTGGCTCCCGCCTCAGTTGTGGAAGATTTCATGGATGAGCTGAGTTTTGAAAAGTTTTGGAAAAAATGACAGCATAAAGTATGGTGGCACAGAATATGGAGACATATTCTGTTTTGGCAGAGATAATGACACAAAGGATCTGAAGAATCCTCAGTGTCTTCAAGGAGTGTAATTTGAATTAGGAGATAGCTCAGGTGAACTGGTTAGTGGCGGTTGAAATAGCAGAATTTATGTGTATGTTTTTTGGAATATTTTTAAGTGGAGTCTAAAGACAAGGCAAAACAAGACACCCTCTCCATATCCTTTCTGTAGAATCTAAAGCCTTTGCATGTGAGATGATACGTAATTATTACCCTTAATTCTAGCAAAGGAAAAAATAAAAGTAAACCAAAATCCTTTTCAAAGGCTTTGGCTTTAAATCAAGCTGGGATAAAGCCCCAGCTTTGCAAATTACTTTTTAAACTTAAAAAAGTTACTTGCTTCTCTTGCCTTCAGATCCTCTATACAGAAGGGTTATTGGGAATCAATGAATGTAAAGAAATTAGCATACTGTCAGACACATAATACATGCTCATTAAACTTAAGCTAGGTTATTATCAATAATACCTCTTTACCATTTCATTAAAATATAGCACACACTGATTGATGCACAATAATATGCAATTTGGTTTTTGCTTTAAAAATAGGTTTATTGAAATATCACGATATCCTGCAAATTGTGGCAAGCAGTGTGGTACAATATGAATAGAGTAGAGTCCTACTACAAGGACATTGGTGTCTATTGGAACATTTTTAACTAACTGCAATGACTAGTTGGGGGTGGTGATTTGTTCTGATTTGTTCTTTACTTATCTATCAATGCCTAAGAAATTCAGGGCTCTCTAAAGCATTTTTTGATTATCAGAAAACAATTTCCAAACGCCTCTAGAACGCTGTACTGTTGACGCATTTTTGTACTTTAAAAAGTATGTTCTGGTTAATAAAATACTTTTACCTTTATAAGATATGATGCTCACAAGGGGCCTGGGAGGTAAGCCCAGGGCTAGAGGGGATGAATGGAGGGGTGGGAAGATGACTGGAGGAAACTGACATTTCAAGGATTGAAATGACTTGACAGAACCAAGGGAGTAAGAAAGCAGGAATTTCTTCTTTATGTTGCCTCTGCATAGAATGAATGAGTCACCTGTTATTCCTTGGACTCCAGGCTGTGCCAGCCCTGAGGAAGTGAGTGAGTCTCTGGCATGTGTTTGTGAAATGTTCAGTTTTCTTCTTTAACCACTCTTTCTTTTCTCTAGTCAAATATAATTCCCTGCTGCTCCTGGGCTTCTGGACAGCTACTAAGATCACACCTCTGCTCCTTCCTTTTCCTTCCCCTTTGATCAAAAACACTTTATTCTGCAATAATAATAACTGGAATAAAATGTGTTATATCCACACAATGGAAAATTATTTGGCAATCAACAGGAATGAAATTCTGGTATATCCTATGACATGGATGAAACTTGAAAACACTATGTTGAATGAAAGAAACCAGACACAAAAGATGACATATGGTATGATTCCATTTATATGAAATGTTGAATATGAATATGATATAGATATAGTTCAATAGCAATTTGAATACAGATTAAGCAAATGTATAGAAATAGAAAGCCGATTAGTGGTTGCCAAAGGGAGGTGAGAAGGATGGGGAATGACCACTAATGGGTAGGGAGGTTTCTTTTGAGATGACCGAATGTTCTAAAATGAGACTGTAGTATGGTTGCACCACTGTAAATGTACTAAAAATCATGAATTGTCCATTTAAATGAGTGAATTGCATGGTATATGGATTGTACCTCAATACAACTGTTAAAAAATAATAATAACAGGAATGGCCAAAATTATTGTAACCATGTCATGTTTGCATGGGATAAATATTTTGCATATATTAAGTTTGCATATCTATTTAACCCTCAGAACAACCCTCTGAAGCTGGTACTGTTTTTATTTCCATTTTCTAATATGAACAAACTGAGAAAAATTAATCATCCAAGGTCACACAGCTAGTAAATGGCAAAGGTAGGATTTGAACTTGGGAAGTCTGGCTTCAGAACTCTGCTCTGAACTACCTTGAAATACCTTCACATGCAATTGACAGTCTTCCTCTATCTTTATATTCTCTATTATCCGGCCACATGGGAATACTTACTGTGCGCAGATCTCCCCCGTGCCCTTCCTTGCAATTATTCATATGCTTTCTCCCTTCCCATTCATTTTTTCTCCACAACTTTGAGGTATAACTCATATATAATAAATTGGACGTATTTGAAGTGTACAATATCATATGTTTAGATATATATAAGCACTGCCAAACAGTCTCCACAGACTCTTGATCTTGGTCTCCACAATCAAGATAATCAAGATAATAAAATTATCTATCACCCCCTAAAGTTTCCTCATGATCCCATGTCCCCCTTCTATTCTGACCCTCCTCCCCCAACTCATTCCCAAGCCACTCTTGATCTTTTTCTGTCATTACAGATTCACTTTTGTTTGCTGGAGTTTTATGTAAAAGGAATCATATAGTATATAATTCTTTTCGTCCAGATTCTTTTCATAATTATTCTCATATTTATTCATGCCATTTCATTTCTCAAAAGTGTAGTGGTCCTTATTGCTGAGTAATATTCCATTAACTATGTATACTGCAGTTGGCTTATTCATTCAGGTTTTGATGTACATTTGGATTGTTTCCAGCTTTTAGCTATTGCAATTAAAGATGCTATGAACGTTGGTACACAGATCTTTGTATGGACATATGCTTTCATTTCCTTTGCATAAATACTCAGTAGAATGGCTGTATCATATAGTAAACTAAACTCTTCTAATATTTTACATTCCTACCAGCAATGACTGACAGTTCTAGACCCTCCACTTCCCTGCCAACACTTTTTGATCTTAGTCATTCTAATAGGTATATAGTGTTATCGCATTTCATGGTGGTTTTAACTTGCATTTCCCTAGCCACTAATGATGTTGAGCATCTTTTAATATGCTTATTTGCATCATTCTCGTTAGAGTTGTCTGTTTTCTTATTAGGTTTTGTGAGCTCTTTATGTATTCTGGTATGTCTTTTGTGAGATATATGGTTTGGAAATATTTTCTTCCCGTCTGTAGCTTATCTTTCCTTTCTCTTAAAAATGTCTTTTCAAGAGCTGAAGCTTTTAACTTTGGTGAAGTCCTATTTATTATTTTTTTCTTTTATGGATCATGTGTATTATATTAAAATATTTTTGCCAAAATCAAGATCATGAAGACTTTTCGCCTATGTTTTCTTCTGCAAGCTTTATAATTTCACACTTCACAGTTAGGGCTATGAACAATTTTGAGTTAATTTTCACATGTGGCATGAGGTATGGACCAAAGTTCACAGTTTTGCATATGGATATCTAATTGTTGCAGTACCTCCTGCTTAATGACTATCCTTTCTCCATTGAACTATCTTTGTACCTTTATCAAAACATTCCTCCTTATTTTTGCCTATCAAAATCAAACTTATCCTTCAAGGTCAAGTTTTGATGCCTCACTCTCTAGAAAACCACCCCAAAGTCTTCTACGTACTACACTTTGCATTCATTCATAGTCGAATTAAAAAAAATTCATATATTAATAGTGATTATATCCCATTGTGGAGTTTGGGATGATTCGTTATTTTGGCTAAGCACTTTGTCAGTACTATCTGAATTTTCTACCATTAGCACTTATACTTCATAGAGAAAAATAACTTGATTTTATATATTTATAGTATATTCCTTGTGACACACTTTTAAGTAGTTTTTTTTCCATTTTGAGCAAATAAAATCCAATCTACCTGATATATATAAATATATATATACATATATTTATATACACATACACACATACATTCTATTTGCTCGTGTAACCAAAAAATTCTCAGAACGGAGTAGCTTTAGGCATGGATAGATCTAGATACTCAATAACTAGTATGTGCAGTCTATCACTGCTAATCTCATAGCTCTGTTCTCATCACTGCTGGCATTTGTCTCAGGCAGCCTCTCCTGTGTGGTGGCAAAGAATTCCCCAAACAGCTATAGGTTTACATTACTTTGGCAGCCTCAGTGGATCAAGTTCCTTCCGTATTGTCCTAGTAAAACATTCTGTGGTTGGCATGCCTTGCGTCACCTGCCTTCTCACAACAGTTCTGTTAATAGGTTGGCCAAGTTATTTGTTACCACATGACTACATATTAGGTGGTCAACCTTGTCTGAGTGTCTGAACATTAAGTGCTGGAAAGAAAACTGAGAAGCTATATCAAAAGAATAACTAAAACATGGTAAAATGGCTAAAATAACCAATGCCTACTACTTTACCTTTTTATATCACCCAAACAATCTGGTTACATAGATATTGCCCAGATTTTAGAAATTTGGAAACTGAGGCGTAAAGAGATAGTAGACTTAATCAAGTTCACTGTCATAGTTTCCTATGGCCGCTATACCAAAGTACCACAAACTTAGTGACTTAAAACAGCACAAATGTATTATGTTTCTGGAGCTCAGAAATCAAAACCCAGCTCCAAGGGGATAAAATTAAGGTGTGAGCAGGGTTGCTTTTCTTTTAGAGGCTCCAAGTGAGTTTGTTTCCTGCCCTTCCCCAGCCTCCAATGGCCTTGGCTTGCGGCCCCTTGTTCTTTATTCAAAGACAGCAGCGTGACATCTTCAAATCCATTTCTCTCTAACTCTGACCCTCCTTACTTACTCTTATTGGAGCCCTCCTGGATAATCCAGGATAATCTCCTCATCTCAAAATCCTTGACTCAGTTATACCAGTGAGGTCTCATTTGCTACATAAGGCAACATATCCACAGGTTCTGGGGATTAGGATGTAGAAATCCTTGGCAGGGGGGCATTATTCAACCTAATATAGTCACAGTGCTGTTAAGTGTTAATGTTGAGAGGTAATGTTGAATTCATGTTTTCCAAATTGAAGATCAGTGTCTTTTCTACTTTATCACAGATGTATCACATAACAGTGGCTGTGTATAAGCTTGTCTAGGTTTCAAATTCCTAGAGAGCAGGGAATTTCACCTACCATAACAAACTCTGTGTGCGTGTGTGTGTGTGTGTGTGTGTGTGTGTGCGTGCGCGTGTGTGTGTGCGCGCGCATGCTCCTGTGGTGGACAGGAGGAGGGGGTGCTTTTTTCTAAGACAACAGGTAGAGGCAGAAAAAAAGGTTCCATTTCACTTTCCACCTTGCATCATTCCACAGTGGCAGTTGCCTCCTTGGCCCTCCCTCTTGATTAATAAAGCAATAGTGTAGGTTTGTTTGTACCTCCTTTATTTGATAAATTCTGTTTCCAGCAAAAGAATACAGATTCCATCAGTAGGCAAATCACTTAATAGTTTTCAAATGACAACTATAATTCTTTCTCAACTGTCCCTACATGTGCGAAGAGAAGCAGAGAACCAAGGCGGTTATATGAATAATTTAAACAATAAAACTCTATTGGCTCAATTATCTGATTATTTCAACAAGCATCTGGATACAATTTTAAGTTTTTCTTCTCTAACATTTTTTAGTTTACTTGAACATTTGGAGGCGTTGTCTTATAATAAATTATTTATTTCTTCTGTGCTCTAAATTCAATTTAACAAACATTTAATGAACAAATAATATATGACAGAAATTGTGCTCACTTCTATTGTGGCTAAAAAGGTAAAAAACAAAGAATCTTGTTCTCATGGAATTTTCAGTTCCAACAGGAGAATGATGCAATTATACCAATGACTATAAATTTTGGCAGAATGATTGAGGTAGAAAAATAATGGTAAAAATGTTTAAAGGGAGAACTATAATTCAGTTGGGAAAAATTTGGTGAAATTTCTGGTAGAAGTATCCTGGAGCATGGTTAAGAGTTTGCAAGGCAGAAGTAGCATAAGAGAGTGTCGTCGGTGGAAAGAACCACAAAACAAGGAGGCAGGAAACCTAGGACTAATCTTGGGAACCACAGGTCCTCTGGTTAAGCTGGGACATGGGGAATGTACAAGGATTCCCAAGAACTAAAAGACTTGAAGGAACCGTTTATGTCCAGCATCTAAAAGTATCTAATTTATTCATCCCAGCACCCTAGTAGTTTTCAATATGTTTGTATTGAGAAGATGTTTAGGCAATGTCTAGAGACACTTCCATTTCCAAAATGGGGGTGGGAGGGGGGGGGTGTGGGGGGAGGGAGAAGGCAGGGTGATACTGCCATCTAGTGGATAGAGGCCAGGGATGCTGCTAAACGTCCTACAAGGCATAGAGCATCCCCCCCAAAAAACAAAGAATTATCTGGCCCCAAATGCCAAACTGTGCCACAGATAATAAATGCTGCAGTTACCTTATGAGGCTGTATTATTATTTCCTTATCTGACAAACTGAAGTATTTTGAGATTACACATCTTGCCTGAGATCATTAAATAGTAAATGGCAGACCAAGATTAGGGTCACAATATAGTGAGGAATGTGGACATAATCAAGAAGCTAATGAGAGTCTCTGAACATGGACATGTCAATCATTGGAGCTGTAGTTCAATGACAATGCATGTCCGGTGCTTAGCCCAGTGCCTGACACATAGTAAGCACTCAATAAATGTTCCCTTCTCCTTTAAATGATAGCTGGGGATTTCAGTGATGCATCAGCTGTGAGGGGGCTCCATTGGAGGACAGAGAGACTGGGGACTAAAAGATAGTCTGGGACCAGGGCAGAGTGTTCGGAGTCTGAACTGGAGTGAAAGCATGTGTTATGTGCAGGAAGAGACACATGCAAAAAAATGTTACCCATGGGGGAACTGGAGAGCCTGACAAATGAACGAATGTGTGGGTGTGTGTCAGGGGGAGTTTTGAAAGTGACTCTGGTTTTGAACATGAGAAACTAATTTTCAGCTCACCGCCATGAAGGGAAGAGCTACCATGCTAGGAATGATTATACTCACTTAAATCAGACAAACTGAGACACAGAAAGGTAAGCAATTAGCTCAAGGTCAACCACATTTGAAGCTTTCTTTAGAAATATACGGAGAAGAAAAGCTTGACCTTTTTAAAGATACAATAACTAAATCTTCATAGGAGTGATAAGGACATAATGACATTTTCTTTAACATGCTTCCAAAAACAGTTTTAACATTCATTTTGCTATGTATTTGTATAGATGAAAGTAACTGTAGCCAGACATTCTGGCTGAATGAAATATGTAGAGATACCAAGGAAGAGTTTACCAGAGAGCATGGAGTGAGGTTCTGTATTTTTTTGTCACATGTGCTGCATTATTATGGGAGAGCAAAAAAAAAAAGAAACACTTGGCTGGCTAGGTAACAACGTGTGGGAGAAAGGAGAGGACTCACAGTAACTGAGAGCTTGGTAAAATATACATATTAACAATAGCAAATATCACTAATACCTAATGAGTGCTCATGAGATGCCAGTACTGTGCTAACTATTCCTCATGCGTTATTTCACTTTAATCCCATAAATGTATGAAATACGTGGGACCAGTGATAGATGAGGTCTCCTGGACTTCAAGAGGTTAGTGACTTACCCAAGATCACACAGATAGGAAGTAGTGGAGCCAATATTCAAACCTCAGCTGTTGGACTCAAGTGCCCAAGCTTTTACCCACTATTATGTACATGGCTAGAAGTTAGGAACATATATTCTTCCCTTTTTTTGTATTTGACAGAATATATATATAAGACTGTGCACAGCTGTCATTCATTTAAGCCCTACCTAAGGGCAACCAAAAGAATAGTTGTTCAGGGGACAACAGGCCTCCCTCTAAAATCCCCACCTTTACTCCTTATCAATGCTGTGCAGTTGGCTTCCAAATCTCACTTTTTACCATCTTAGCTCTTCTTTAAAAAATGTGGATCCCGTATCTTCCCTGTGAATTCCATGAAGAGAGGATACAGCCATGAACAAGAAAGGCAGTGCCCCTACTCCCATGGGCAACCCATTTCAGCAGACGAAGACAACTCCACAAATGGAGACAATCAGATAAGTGTTCTGCCCAAAATTAAAATATGGGGATGTGAGAGACATTGGGTGGCTACCTCAGCTGCCTGGGAGGGATGGTCTCTCTCAGAAGATCAAAAAGATCAGTGTCTGCAAAGAACAGAGAGAAAATGTTCTAGGCGGAGGGAACAACTAGTGCCAAGACCCTATTGTCCACACAGAAAGAAGCTAAGGTGTGGGAGCAATGAAGGAAGATAAAGTTGAAGAAAGGCTGAGAGGGGGTTGAAGCTAGGAAAAGTAATATTTTCTAAGCCAATAAAAGGAATTTTAATTTTAGTCCTCACACAATGAGATACCTTTTGAGCAGATCTCATCATCTTTTACCAGGGACAACCATCCAAAAGTTTAGCTTAAAGATACCAAGAAAAACTAAAGATACCAAGAAAAACTAATTTTACCTTGACTTTATCAGTTAATATTTCATATGAATGAGAGGGCGAGAGAGCCCCAAACTCTTTCAGCACCTTAATTTATACCTGAAAGGTGTGTTTTTGACACTTCAATCAATCAGTGGGTGCCATCAATCTGCATATTGTGTTACAAGAAACTGCCTTTCTTCTCGATTTTTCCTTTCCTTTTGTTCTCAGGAAATTAATTCATGTCATTTCCATTTGAAATCCTGTGGCATTTGACTGCACAGGCACTTAGAGGCACCCTTCTATGACTTGAAGCTTAGTTTAATGGCATTGCTTGTCAGCAGCACATCAAGAGAAAAGAGTCTGGACTGCCAGGCCCCTCGGGCCGCTGTTACATACGGAAGATGATTTGACACAGGTCTGTAGGTCTGTATGTGGTGGGCGCCAAAGGAGTCGACTGTGGTGAGTGATACCAGCAATTTGGTTCTTAACGTTTTTCCCATGCCGTATTTTGCTGTGAAAGGAATATTCGAGCAAGGATTTGTAAGATGTCATCAATTTCACTTTAGAATTTGGCTTTCTAAAAAGGCTGGAAACTTAGGGAGCATTTTCTGCAGTACTAGTCTGAGACACCTGATTTGTTTTAAAAAAGGTTGAATAACGTCGAACACACCATTCTGTGGATCTACATGAAAGCGCTTCTCCAGGCAGACGTATTCTGATTCTGATAAAAGCATAAAATTCAAGAGACCAAAGTGCCCTTAAAGGTCATCAGTCTAGCAAGTCCTAGACTTTAACACCTTTCGTGTCATTAAAATGAATAAATATACAGTGGCTCAACAAATGTTTCCAACTTTGGATTTTGCCAAATATTTACCTTTTAAAATGTTACTAAATAAAAATAAGAAAGGAAATTATAGCTATAAAAATACAGGACAGGGCTTCCCTGGTGGCGCAGTGGTTGAGAGTCCGCCTGCCGATGCAGGGGACACGGGTTCGTGCCCCGGTCCGGGAGGATCCCACATGCCGCGGAGCGGCTGGGCCCATGAGCCATGGCCGCTGAGCCTG
>NW_021703784.1:88388186-88463675 GCF_005190385.1 Monodon monoceros | reverse complement strand
ATATATATATATATATATATATATATATATAGGACAGAATTCATCACCAACTGAAGATTTTTGCTTGAAATTCAACTAATTCATAGGATAAACCCAGTGCATTGCCCTTACCCTTCTCATTTTGCTATAGTGGACTAGTGGAAATTTAATCCGGGACAATGTTTGGAAATTGCTTATCTAATCTACCCCTGCCTTAAGGACCCAGACACAGCTTAGAGCCTAGGCTTGAACAACTCCAATGACAATCTTATGAGGCAGCCCATTCCCAGTTCAGAAAGCTTTATTTTCAGTAAGTGCTTTATTATATTGAATGGGAGTTATGTATAACCTCCAAGTCTGATGTCACACATGTACACACACATGCACATGCACATATGCACAAATAGTAAGCATGCAAATTGGTAACATTTTGCAGGTTTTAACACTTGGCATTTTTTATACCCATCTCCTCTCCCACCCCAAAGCTGCTGCCTTGTTTGGATCCTCACAACCTCCCTTAGTTTCCTAATTGCTCTCCTGTGTCCAAGTTGTTCCTCTTCTGCAATTTACTTGCATAATATCCTTTGGAATGTCTTTTGAAATTTCCAGACTTATCATGTTACCCCTTCACTTAATACCCCTCAGTGAAAAATGATGATGGTATTTGGACCATCTTCTTCAAAAAGGAATCCTTGACTGGGCTGCTCTATGCAAGTTCATTTCCTGGCACTTCATCTCCTTCCCTGCCACACTTTCTCAAACTCCAGCCCCTAAAGTATTTGCCGTTCTCCTAAAGTACAAACAATGAATGTTTGTCAAATTCAAACTCAGGTCTATATGATTCCAAACTTACTGCTCTGGGCCCTATTCCATGTTCTTTCCTTGGATCAAGCATATCCTTTTTCTGAATATACACGAATCCTTTCTAAAAATGTAACCATCTCTGGGAAATAATGGAAAGTTCCTAATACTTTTTCTGTATATACAGAACCTACCAAATTTGGTACTCGATAAAATTTTGTTAAATAAATAAATGGATTGGATTAGGTTGAACTAAATTGTTAATTAGCACCTATATGCAATTTTTTTATTTAGGATCTTGCCTACTGCAGAAGAAAAACACACAAGACGATAACATACTTTTGTCACTCTCTAACCCTAGAGGTAAAAGAAACAGAATTGAGAAGGGAAGTAAAGAAAATTCAGTGGCCTTTTAAATGTAGCCACTAAAATCAATAACAGTAAAAAAAGAAAATGGAGGCATCATTAATAAAAATTAAAGTAAGAAATTAAATTCTAACATAGCATACTATTTTTCAGTATTCTTGACTCATTTCTTCCAGTTTTATTAAGATATAATTGACACATTACATTGTGTAAGTTTACGGTGTACAACATGATGATTTCAAAGATATATATATTGCGAAATGGCTACCACAGTAAAGTAACACCTCCATCATTCCACCTAATTCCATTTTCTTTGTGTGTGTATTGTGAGAACATTTAAAGTCTACCCTCTTAGCAACTTTCAAGGAAATGACACACTATTGTTAACTATAGTCACCACACATTAGATCCCTGAAACAGTCATCTTATGACTGGAAGTTTTACCCTTTGACCAACATCTCCTCATTTCTCCTACCCTCAGATCCTGGCAACATCATTCTACTCTGTTTCTATGAGTCTGGTGTTTTTAGATTCTACTTACAAGTGAGATCATACAGTGTTTGTCTTTCTCTCTCTGACTTATTTCATTTTGCATAATGCCTTCGAGGTCCATCCATGTTGTCTCAGATTCTCTTTTCTCATAACCAAATAACATTCCATTATATATATATATATATTTTTTTTTTCTTTTTCCATTCATCTGTCAATGGACACTTAGATTGTTTCCACATCTTGGCTATGGTAAGTAATGCTACAGTGAACATGAAGGTGCAGGTATCTCTTCAACATCCTGATTTCATTTCTTCCATATATATACCCAGAAGTGGAATTGATGGATCACATGGTAGTTCTATTTTTAACATTTTGAGGAACCTTTATACTGTTTTCCATAGTAACTGTACCAATTTACATTCCCACCAACAATGTACCAGGGTTCCCTTTTCTCCCTACACTGGCTAACACTTGTTACTCTTGTCTTTTTGATAATGGCCATTCTAACAGGTGTTATTTGTATTTCCCTGATGATTAGTGATGTTGAACATCTTTTCACACACCTGTTGCCCATATGTATGTCTTCTTTAGAAAAAATATCTGTTTAGGTCCTCTGCAGTATGACACAATTGTTATCCTAGTGAAAATATGAACTTCCATAAAAATTCGTAAAATTTTAATAAAAATTATTTTCAGGAAGATTGTCAGCTTAAGGTTTCAGTAAAATGTTAAACACTCAATCCATCAAGAGTCCCCCAGTGTTTACTCTGTTCAAAAAGACCACAAGTCCATACACACTTCACGATGTTCACCTGCCACAGGGATATTTGTTTTATATCTCGTTTCCCTATAAACTCCCATAATTGTTGATGAGTTTAAAGATCCCCTCCTATTTTGAAAGTCAACTCAGCAATATATCTTCTATATATTATAAAAGAGATATATATCTCTTATATATTTATTCCTGGTGTTTGGAGAATTATTTCATTCAAGCAATAAAGGTGTTTCCATTTTCTGTGTAAATACAATAAATTATTATTTTTTAAATCTGCAACCTCTCCTAGACAGTCATTTACTTCCCTAAAAAGTGCTGTGCATGTTAGAAACCTGGAAATTTAAAAAGGCAGATTGTTGACCATTATTAGAATCATGCGCCACTAAATCAGCTGGAGGCCTAGAACCACAGATGTACTCATGCATCTTCAAAGGGAAGAGAAATGAATTTTGAAATCTAGGAACTTCATTTCCTGGAAACACAATAGTAGCATGGTGGGGAAAACAAGGCTATCATTTCTTGAATCTGCACTGCATGGTTAATGCTGAAATAAAGTGACATGCTTTAGGAGTTGTTTAGTATCAAGTGCTGATTTCGTGAAATCAAATGCAGCTGTCTTCCCAAATTACACAACTAGATTCACAGCAACTACTAATTCCTGGTGGATTTTTTTTTTTAACGTACTTATTGGAGTATAATTGCTTTACAGTGGTGTGTTAGTTTCTGCTGTATCAAAAGGGAATCACCTATACGTATACATATATCCCCATATCCCTTCCGTCTTGCATCTCCCTCCCACCCCCCCTATCCCACCCCTCTAGGTGGACAAAAAGCACCGAGCTGATCTCCCTGTGCTATGCGGCTACTTCCCATTAGCATCTATTTTACATTTGGTAGTGTATATATGTCCATGCCACTCTCTCACTTAGTCTCAACTTACCCTTCCCTCTCGCCATGTCCTCAAGTCCATTTTCTCCATCTGCGTTGTTATTCTTGTCCTGCCCCTAGGTTCTTCATAACCTTTTTTATTTTTTTTTAGATTCCATATATATGTGTTAGCATGCAGTATTTGTTTTTCTCTTTCTGACTTACTTCACTCTGTGTGACAGACTCTAGGTCCATCCACCTCACTACAAATAACTCATTTCGTTTCTTTTCATGGCTGAGTAATATTCCATTGTATATATGTGCCACACCTTCTTTATGCATTCATCTGTCGATGGACACTTAGGTTGCTTCCATGTCCTGGCTATTGTAAATAGAGCTGCAGTGAACATTGTGGTACATGACTCTTTTTGAATTATGGTTTTCTCAGGGTATATGCCCAGTAGTGGGATTGCTGGGTTGTATGGTAGTTCTATTTTCAGTTTTTTAAGGAACCTCCATACTGTTCTCCATAGTGGCTGTATCAATTTACACTCCCACCAACAGTGCAAGAGGGTTCCCTTTTCTCCACACCTCTTCAGCATTTATCATTTGTAGATTTTTTGGTGATGGCCATTCTGACCAGTGTGAGGTGATACCTCATTGTAGTTTTGATTTGCATTTCTCTAATGATTAGTGTTGTTGAGCATCATTTCATGCGTTTCTTGGAAATCTGTGTACCTTCTTTGGAAAAATGTCTGTTTAGGTCTTCTGCCCATTTTGGATTGTGTTGTTTCTTTTTTTGATACTGAGCTGCATGAGTTGATACTGATACAAGCATGAGCTGCTTGTATATTTTTGAGATTAATCCTTTATCAATTGCTTTGTTTGCAAATATTTTCTCCCATTCTGAGGGTTGTCTTTTCGTCTTGTTTACGTTTTCCTTTGCTGTGCAAAAGCTTTTATGTTTCATTAGGTCCCATTTGTTTATTTTTTTTAATTTCCATTTCTCTAGGAGGTGGGTCAAAAAGGATCTTGCTGTGATTTATGTCAAAGAGTGTTCTGCCTATGTATTCCACTAACAGTTTTATACTGTCTGGCCTTACATTTAGATCTCTAATCCATTTGGAGTTTATTTTTGTGTATGGTGTTAGGGAGTGTTCTCATTTCATTCTTTTACATGTAGCTGTCCAGTTTTCCCAGCACCACTTATTGAAGAGGCTGTCTTTTCTCCATTGTATATTCTTGCCTCCTTTATCAAAAATAAGGTGACCATAGGTGCATGGGTTTATCTCTGGGCTTTTTATCCTGTTCCGTTGATCTATATTTCTGTTTTTTTGCCAGTACCATACTGTCTTGATCACTGTAGCTTTGTAGTATAGTCTGAAGACCAGAGCCTGATTCCTCCAGCTCCATTTTTCTTTCTCGAGATTGCTTTAGCTTTTCTGGGTCGTTTGTGTTTCCATACAAATTGTGTAATTTTTTGTTCTAGTTCTGTGAAAAATGCCAGTGGTAGTTTCATAGGGATTGCACTGAATCTGTAGATTGCTTTGGGTAGTAGAGTCATTTTCACAATGTTGATTCTTCCAATCCAAGAACGTGGTATATCACTCCATCTGTTTGTATCATCTTTAATTTCTTTCATCAGTGTCTTATAGTTTTCTGCATACAGGTGTTTTGTCTCCTTAGGTAGATTTATACCTAGGTATTTTATTCATTTTGTTGCAATGGTAAATGGGAGTGTTTCCTTAATTTCTCTTTCAGATTTTCATCATTAGTGTATAGGAATGGAAGAGATTTCTGTGAATTAATTTTGTATCCTGCTACTTTACCACATTCATTGATTAGCTCTAGTAGTTTTCTGGTAGCATATTTAGGAATCTCTATGTGTAGTACAATGTCATCTGTAAACAGTGACGGTTTTACTTCTTCTTTTCCTATTTGGATTCATTTTATTTCTTTTTCTTCTCTCATTGCTGTGGCTAAAACTTCCAAAACTATGTTGAATAATAATGATGAGAGTGGGCAACCTCGTCTTGTTCCTGATCTTAGTGGAAATGTTTTCAGTTTTTCACCATTGAGGACGATGTTTGCTGTTGGTTTGTCATATATGGCCTTTATCATGTTGAGGTAATTTCGCTCTATGCCTACTTTCTGGAGAGTTTTTATCATAAAAAGGTGTTGAATTTTGTTGAAAGCCTTTTCTGCATCTATTGAGATGATCATATGGTTTTTCAACTTCAGTTTCTTAATATGGTTTATCACATTGATTGATTTGCGTATATTGAAGAATCCTTGCATTCCTGGGATAAACCCCACTTGATCATGGTGTATGATCCTTTTAATGTGCTGCTGGGCTCTGTTTGCTAGTATTCTGTTGAGGATTGTTGCATCTATGTTCATCAGTGATATTGGACTGTAGTTTTCTTTTTTTGTGACACCTTTTTCTGGTTTTGGTATCAAGGTGATGGTCGCCTCATAGAATGAGTTTGGGAGTGTTCCTCCCTCTGCTATATTTTGGAAGCATTTAAGAATGATAGGTGTTAGCTCTTCTCTAAATGTTTGATAGAACCTGCCTGTGAAGCCCTCTGGTCCTGAGGTTTTATTTGTTGGAAGATTTTTAATCACAGTTTCAATTTCAGTGCTTGTGATTGTTCTGTTTATATTTTCTATTTCTTCCTGGTTCAGTCTCAGAAGGTTGTGCTTTTCTAATAATTTGTCCATTTCTTCCAGGTTGTCCATTTTATTGGCATATAGTTGCTTGAAGTAATCTCACGTGATCCTTTGTATTTCTGCAGTGCCAGTTGTTACTTCTCCTTTTTCATTTCTAATTCTATTGATTTGACTCTTCTCCCTTTTTTTCTTGATGAGTCTGGCTAATGGTTTATCAATTTTGTTTATCTTCTCAAAGAACCAGCTTTTAGTTTTATTGATCTTTGCTATCGTTTCCTTCATTTCTTTTTCATTTATTTCTGATCTGATCTTTATGACTTCTTTCCTTCTGCTAACTTTGGGGGTTTTTTGTTCTTCTTTCTCTAATTGCTTTAGGTGTAAGGTTAAGTTGTTTATTTGAGATGTTTCTTGTTTCCTGAGGTAGGATTGTATTGCTATAAACTTCCCTCTTAGAACTGCTTTGGCTGCATCCCATAGGTTTTGGGTCGTCGTGTTTTCATTGTCATTTGTTTTTAGGTATATTTTGATTTCCTCTTTGATTTCTTCAGTGATCTCTTGGTTATTTAGTAGTTTATTGTTTAGCCTCCATGTGTTTGTATTTTTTACAGAATTTTTCCTGTAATTGATTTCTAGTCTCATAGCGTTTTGGTCGGAAAAGATACTTGATACGATTTCAATTTTCTTAAACTTACCAAGGCTTGGTATGTGACCCAAGATATGATCTATTCTGGAAAATGTTGCATGAGCACTTGAGAAGAACGTGTATTCTATTGTTTTTGGATGGAATGTCCTATAAATATCAAGTAAGGTCCTCCTGTTTAATGTATCATTTAAAACTTGTGTTTCCTTACTTATTTTCATTTTAGATGATCTGTCCATTGGAGAAAGCGGGGCGTTAAAAATCCCCTACTATTATTGTGTTACTGTCGATTTCCCCTTTTATGGCTGTTAGCATTTGCCGTATGTATTGAGGTGCTCCTATGTTGGGTGCATAAATATTTACAATTGTTATGTCTTCTTCTTTGATTGACCCCTTGATCATTATGTAGTGTCCTTCTTTGTCCATTGTAAAAGTCTTTGTTTTAAAGTCTATTTTGTCTGGTATGAGAATTGTTACTCCAGCTTTCTTTTGATTTCCATTTGCATGGAATATTTTTTCCATCCCCTCACTTTGTCTGTATGTGTCCCTAGGCCTGAAGTGGGTCTCTTGTAGACAGCATATATACGGATCTTGTTTTTGCATCCATTCATCCAGTCTATGTCTTTTGGTTAGAGCATTTAATGCATTTACATTTATGGTAATTATCAATGTGTATGTTCCTATTACCATTTTCTTAATTGTTTTGGGTTTGTTACAGTATGTCTTTTCCTTCTCTTGTGTTTCCTTCTTAGAGAAGTTCCTTTAGCATTTGTTGTAAAGTTGGTTTGGTGGTGCTGAACTCTCTCAGCTTTTGCTTGTCTGTAAAGGTTTTAATTTCTCCTTTGAATCTGAATGAGATCCTTGCTGGGTAATCCTGGTTGTAGGTTTTTCCCTTTCATCACTTTAAAAATGTCCTGCCACACCCTTCTGGCTTGCAGAGTTTCTGCTGAAAGATCAGCTGTTAACCTTAAGGGGGTTCCCTTGTATGTTATTTGTTGCTTTTCCCTGGCCACTTTTAATATTTTTTCATTGTATTTAATTTTTGATAGTTTGATTAATATGTGTCTTGGAGTGTTTCTCCTTGGATTTATCCTGTATGGGACTCTGTGTGCTTCCTGGACTTGATTGACTATTTCCTTCCCCATATTAGGGAAGTTTTCAACTATAATCTTTTCAAATATTTCTCAGTCCCTTTCTTTTTCTCTTCTTCTTCTGGGACCCCTATAATTCAAATGTTGGTGCATTTAGTGTTGTCCCAGAGGTTTCTGCAACTGTCCTCAATTCTTTTTTCTTTATTCTGCTTTGCGTTAGTTATTTCCACTATTTTATCTTCCAGGTCACTTATCCGTTCTTCTCCCTCAGTTATTCTGCTATTGATTCTTTCTAGAGAATTTTTAATTTCATTTATTGTGTTGTTCATCATTGTTTATTTGCTCTTTAGTTCTTCTAGGTCCTTGTTAAACGTTTCTTGTATTTTCTTCATTCTATTTCCAAGATTTTAGATCATCTTTACTATCTTTACTCTGAATTCCTTTTCAGGTAGACTGCCTATTTCCTCTTCACTTGTTTGGCCTGGTGGGTTTTTACCTTGCTCCTTCATCTGCTATGTATTTCTCTGTCTTCTCATTTTGTTCAACTTACTGTGTTTGGGGTCTCCTTTTCACAGGCTGCAGGTTCGTAGTTCCCGTAGTTTTTGATGTCTGCCCCCAGTGGGTAAGGTTGGTTCAGTGGGTTGTGTAGGCTTCCTGGTGGAGGCAACTGGTGCCTGTGTTCTGGTGGATGAGGCTGGATCTTGTCTTTCTCGTGGGCAGGACCACGTCCGGTGGTGTATTTTGGGGTTTCTGTAAACTTATTATGATTTTAGGCAGCCTCTCTGCTAATGGGTGGGGTTGTGTTCTTGTCTTGCTAGTTGTTTGGCATGGGGTGTTCAGCACTGTAGCTTGCTGGTCGTTGAGTGGAGCTGGGTCTTAGCATTGAGATGGAGATCTCTGGGAGAGCTTTTGAAGTTTGATATTATGTGGGGCTGGGAGGTCTCTGGTAGGTCAATGTCCTGAATTCAGCTGTCCCACCTCAGAGGCTCAGGCCTGACACCTGGCTGGAGCACCAAGAGCGTGTCAGCCACGTGGCTTAGAAGAAAAGGGAGAAAAAAGAAAGAAAGAAAGAAAAGAATATATAAAATAAAATAAAGTTATTAAAATAAAAAATTATTTTAAAAAAAAGTAATAAAAAGAAGAAAGTAACCAAACCAGTAAAGAAATCCACCAATGATAACAAGTGCTAAAAACTATACTAAAAAAACCCAGAAAAACAGACAGACAGAACCCTAGGACAAATGGTAAAAGCAAACCTACACAGACAAAATCACATGAAGAAGCATACACATACACACTCACAAAAAGAGAAAAAGGAAAAAAAATATATATATATATATAAAGGAAGAGAGCAACCAAATTAATAAACAAATCTACCAGTGATAATAAGCTCTAAATACTAAACTAAGATAAACATAAAACCAGAAACAAATTAGATGCAGAAAGCAAACCCCAACTCTACAGTTGCTCCCAAAGTCCACTGCCTCAATTTTGGGAGGATTCGTTGTCTATTCAGGTATTCCACAGATGCAGGGTACATCAAGTTGATTATGGAGATTTAATCCACTTCTCCTGAGGCTGCTGGGAGAAATTTCCCTTTCTCTTCTTTGTTCATACAGCTCCTGCGGTTCAGCTTTGGATTTGGCCCCGCCTCTGCATGTAGGCCGCCCTTTGGCATCTGTTCTTCACCCAGACAAGAGGGGTTTAAAGGAGTGGCTGATTAGGGGGCTCTGGGTCCCTCAGGCCAGGGGGAGGGAGGGGTACAAAATGCAGGGTGATCCTGCAGTGGCAGAGGCTGGCATGACGTTGCAACAGCCTGAGGTGTGCCGTGTGTTCTCCTGGGGAGGTCGTCCCTGGATCACATGACCCTGGCAGTGGTGGGCTGCACAGGCTCCCGGGAGGGGAGGTGTGAACAGTGACCTGTGCTTGCACACAGGCTTCTTGGTGACTGCAGCAGCAGCCTTAGCATCTCATTCCCGTCTCTGGTGTCTGCGCTGATAGCCGCGGCTCGCGCCCGTCTCTGGAGCTCCTTTAAGGGAGCTCTGAATCCCCTCTCCTCGCTCACCCTGAAACAATGGTCTCTTGCCTCTTAGGCAGTTCCAGACTTTTCCCAGACTCCCTCCTGGCTAGCTGTGGTGCACTAGCCCCCTTCAGGCTTTGTTCACGCAGCCAACCCCAGTCCTCTCCCTGGGATCTGAACTTCAAAGCCCAAACCTCAGCTCCCAACCCCCGCCTGCCCCGGTGGGTGAGCAGACAAGCCTCTCTCAGGCTGGTGAGTGCCAGTCAGCACCGATCCTCTGTGCGGGAATCTCTCTGCTTTGCCCTCTGCACCCCTGTTGCTGTGCTCTCCTCTGTGGCTCCAAAGCTTCCCCCAACCCACCTCCCATCTCCACCAGTGAAGGGGCTTCTAGTGTGTGGAAACCTTTCCTCCTTCACAGCTCCCTCCCACTGGTGCAGGTCCCGTCCCTATTCTTCTGTCTCTGTTTCTTCTTTTTTCTTTTGCCCTACCCAGGTACATGGGGGGTTTCTTGCCTTTTGGGAAGTCTGAGGTCTTCTGCCAGCGTTCAGTAGGTGTTCTGTAGGAGTTGTTCCACATGTAGATGTATTTCTGATGTATTTGTGCAGAGGAAGGTGATCTCCACATCTTACTCCTCCACCATCTTGAAGGTCCCCTCTCCTGGTGGAGTTTTAAAGATACCTTTACAGGCAATTTTCTCCTCAGTGCAAAGACTCCTAATTTAGACAGTACAAAGATGCCAGAATGCAGTTTCTCTGCACAAATACCACCTTTCTTAGAAACATTTGATATAGGAGATTGTGTTCTACAAGAGCTTGGGTCACCATTTAAAAAGATAATGCCATTTGCAGCAACATGGATGGACCTAGAAATTATCATACTAAGTGAAGTAAGTCAGACAAAGACAAATATCATATATCACCTATAAGTAGTGTCTAAAAATATGATACAAATGAACTTATTTACAAAACAGAAACAGACTCACAGACTTAGAAAATAAACTTACAGTTACTAGAGGGGAAAGGTGGCAGGGGGAGGGATAAATTAGACGTTTGGGATCAACATATACACAATACTATATATAAAGTAGATAGATAATCAACAAGGACCTACTGTATAGCACAGGGAGCTCTACTCAATATTCTGTAATAACCTATATATGGGAAAAGAGTCTGAAAAAAATAGATATATGTACATGTATAACTGAATCACTTTCCTGTACACCTGAAACTAACACAGCGATGTAAATCAAATACACCCCAATATAAAATTTAAGAAACAAGATTTCTAGAATGTAATTTGGTCTAAATTGGTTTAGAATTGGTTGCCAAATTGTCATACAGTTGTTTACTTCAGCTTTCTTCTTTTTATTTTAAGTTAGTCGTAGAATATGTCATGTTGCCTAGGGTGGTCTGAGAAAGGAAGTATTCTCCCTCAAGATATTCCCCCTTCACTCATGCCCTTCCTTCTCAGACATCTTGATACACTCCTAGAAAGAACATTTTAAGACTACCTTTAAAATCTCGACTCTCTTGATCTCTACATGGCATCTAATAGTCTGATCACCCCTCCGTAACTGAGTATATCATTTAGCTAAACTTTAGCCCTGCCAATCTTTGGGCCATTTTTCTTAGAAGGAACCTCATTCTCTATCCTCTTGCTGCAAAACAGGCAATTCTGCACTCGTCAGCTGTAGACTAAAATTCATGAAGCTTTGAACACATGTAGTTTTCTTATGTGAAGTCCTCTGGGACTGCCCTTATGGAGAGGTGGGTACTGCCTCCTCTGCTGCCTCAGCTCTTTACACTTATTTCTGGTAAAATTCTGACCAGATCTTATATCACCATTGCTTGTAATTAGCATACTTATTACCTACCCACTTTCCTGCCACTACCAAGTAAACAGTTTATTCATCCACTTAATCAAAATGTATTTGGATGCCAAAGGGCCAGGCACTGTGCTGAGTAATATGGGTACCAATAAGCGTTCAATTCCAGTACTTCTGTAAATTGATTAGTAATGCATTTTTTCCCACTTATCTAGAAGGACATCTGTGGTTTTCTCATTTATTCCTAAAAGCTATTCCTAAGAACTATTTATGATTTAGAATATGAATCCTTTGTTCTATGCATTGCAAAAAGTTTTCCCAGTATTGTGTTTTTTGTTATTATACATATTTTTCCTTTATTATTTCTTCCTTTAAACTTTCTCATCGGTTTTTTGGGGGTTTTTTTCTTTTTCTTTTTCAGAAGCTAATGGGTACTAGGGAGGGGATGGAATGGATAAGAAGAAAGGCTAGTGCAAAGAGACCGCAGAGGAACTTGAGAATGGTCTTAGTAAAAGTAATACAGTGAGAGAACTGGGCAGATGTATGAGCCATTCCTGAGTTAGCATCAACAGATGTGATCAGGGAAGTGAAGGCCATCAGAGGAGGCGGTGATAACTTCCATAATACCTGGCACATAATGGGAGGTTAGTACTCATCTCTCGAAATAAACAAGTGACTGACTGAATGCAGAGAATTTCTTTCCTGCAAACCCCAGTAATCAGTAAGGAAATTTGCTGTTTGTAAAGGACAGAAGTTTATGGTTGATTGTCATGATGACTCTGATTCTTCATTCTTTTGTCATGTAACTTTACAGCGGCCTCCCACTGTAGGTGGCATGATCTGCTCCATTCCTTGATGATGGGTACCAAGTGATTTACTGTAGCCAGTGGGAAGTCGGCAGATTTGATTCATACAGAAACTTGAAAAAGTGCATTCTGCTTGCTCCCTTTGACTTCTGCTTTTGCCAAGAAATTTGCTTGGGTTAAGTTGATGAAGGAAGAGACACATAGACTGAAGTTGAGTTGTCCCAGTGACTGTAGCTGAGACCATTCTAGATCAGCTATCAGTGAACACAGCCAAGATCAGAAGAGCCACTTAACCAATCCCTGACTGACCTGTAGTTTCATGAGAAACAATTAATAATTAGTGCTTTCAGCTACCAATTTTGGAATGGTTTATCGTGCAGCAATAGCTAAGTGATATAGAAGTTATAAAGCTCTGATTAAATTATTTTATTCGGTGGCATGCTTTCTTAGTTTCTCTATTTAATAATTGCACTAAGTATCTTCTATTTCTAACATTTTATGTACCACAGTAAAAAGAATAGTCACTAAGAAACAAAAATGTAGACATTTCCTAATATCTTAATTTTAGACATTCATTCATTCAACTATGTACACAGTATTAGAAATACAAAAAATAATGCTCTCATGAAATCGACCATGGTTTGGTGGGAATGTAGACATGAACAAATGATTTGCATCCAATGCAGTAAGTAATAATAGGAAACATTCATTAAAACCGCGATCTCTGAAGCAAAGTAACCTGCGTTGAAAATCTTGCCTCTGTCACTTCCTAGCTGGGTGCCCTTACTTAACCACAATTCCATTTGCGTTATCTATAAACCGGGATGGTAATTGTACCTACTTCATAAAATTGTTGGGAGGATTGCCTGCACTGATATCTACCACATACTTAGAACTGTACTTGGCACTCATAAGCTATCATTAAGTGCTAGTTATTATTTAAAAATTTTAAAAGCATGAGGGCACAGTAAAGTAAGACTATATAGGGTGGGAACTGGGTGGAGGGGTAGTAGAGGAGATACTTTAAAAAACCATAAATTTGCAAATCTCTTTCTTTGGTGTCTTCATCTATATTTCAAGGAACAAAGAATAGATGACTATTAGGTTATCTTCTAATTCTGAACGACAACATTCTTGGAATATTGTCTAACATAACAGATGTAGTAAGTTCCCACTAAATATGGCATTTGATCATTAAAGTAGTTTTCAAAAGAAGTTGGTCTAATGAAGTTAATTCACATGCCATCATTCATTATGCTTGACTTTAGAGGTAAGCTTGATACGATTATCCCACAGGACATCCTGGTCCCTTTTAATAGTGCTGGAAGTGAAAAGGGAATGTCTATTCCCAGAATTGGTAATGCAAACACTCAAATCTTAAGTATGCGTTGTGCTTGAATAGACTAGCCTACAGCCTGTTAAATCAAATTAATAAACACAATAGCTACATCCATATTTTCTCTATTTGTAAAGCAAAGTTACAGAGCTCATTCTATTTGTTAGTTTGTATTTCTGATTACAAGATTCTGTCCTCTGCTGTTTGCTAAAGATTATACCAGGCAGAGTCATCAGCACACAGTGAAATAACATAATTTTGTTTCCCCACCCAAATGCCTACAAATCAGGAGAGGAGCACAAACATAGAATTCTCAATGTCCATAGAACAAACCTGCGACATTAGCACTGTGCCCTTCTTCTCCCAAGTCATCTCATTTTAATGGCATCTGTCCTGCCCATGCTTTGGGTAACTAAATGGGCTAATTGGAAGTGTGACAACATGAACAATCCGTTACTCTTTGGGCAATTATCTCCTCTAAAAGGACTTTTGCAAAGAATTTTACTTAAACACATATGCTGTCATTGTTGACAGTACCTGACACTCCTACTGAATAAGTGTCTATATTTATGTCATTATTTAGCAATTTAGTTTGCGTGTACATTTGTATGACAGTTAGCTTGTTGACTACTTATTTAAATTCTCTTTGAGTAAGATCATTCAGTGACAAAGGTGTCAATTTCATTTCACCCATAGGGTTACGAATTCGTCTCTGGGATTCAGTGCTGATCATGACAGTCTGCACGTCTGTGACTGTCTTAGATGTATTCCCCATGCTTCCCAAACCTAGAAACTGTAGCAAAACTGGAAGAGTTGGAATTGAGTAGCTCTAGGTTCAAGACTTGCCTGTGTCTTAACAAGACATATTTACCAAATATGTGGCTTTAGCATCACTTTCCCCATCTTTAAAAATCTCTCAGGGGGTTGTTTTGAGTTTTAAATAAAGCGATGTATATGAGAAGTCAGCAAAAGAAAACCATGCCATATGGATGCCCCCAAAACACAGGTTGAGTCTGAATCAAACAATGACAGCCAAATGGCTAATTCGAGGTCATACAGTGTGAATGGGCGACTGGTGCGGGAAAATAAATCACAGCTGCTGAATGGGAAGGTAAACAGGAAAGGGAAGACTTTCCTTTTTCTTTTTGGTTAAATAGCACTGATACTTCACTGCTGCTTTGTTTGATAGATTAATTCATTCTGAAAGGCTTTAAAGATGTCTGGTAGGAAGCTAATAATCAGCTTTGAAAAACAATCACTAGCCTTTCCCTTGCTATCAAAGTCCCTAAAAAGGAAAATTTTCATTTCAAATGGCTTCTAGGTTACTTCAGAACCAGAAGGTAGATTCCTTTGAAGTTATCTAGAGCAGCTAGTGAAAGCCCTTTTTAATGGTTTATTAGTTGATAAACTGTAATTGGCAAATAAGGGTAAGAGCTTCAAAAGACAAATTAAACTTATAGTCAACTGCCCACTAGTGTTTTGAATCAATCAATACAGCATTCTTTTAAAAACAGAAGCAATGCCATTACCCCTCAACAAATCCACATTTTGATGCAATCAATAACTACATCGAAGTTCTCCAAAAAGACAGAAATTAAATAAATCACAGTTCATGTGTAAAGAAAGGCCTTTTCTCTTGCAGGTGCTGACATCTGAAATACATATTAGAGTATGTGCTTAGTACCCAAAGAAATATATAGATGTAGTTCCTTTCATTTTTTAACTCTAAATGAGGAAATACCCATGTACTATAAAGGGAACAGGAAGAAACTAAAAGAACATTTGGTGTGAACTTGGATATGCCTCAGTAAAACTTTTCTCCCTTTTGTTGAATGTCACTTCTCATTATGATTTGTAACATAAAGACTCAAATCTCAAGTATATAATGTGCTTTAATAGAGTAGCATACAGCCTATTTAAAACTATTTTCAAACCAAGTACATATTCTGATCTCTCAAAAGTATAGTAAATCAGCATAGAGATCATAGATTATGCAACTTGAAACAGATAAATATTTATTTGCCTTCCTCCCCCAAATATATAACGTTTTATTGTTTGAATTATCATTCCTCATTTTATCCATTTCATGTCTCAAGGTCACATACCTGAATGGTATAAAATGAGTAAGTATAGCTTAGAGAAAAGGCCTCTGACAATTGTATACTGGAGAAAGAAACCAACATAAATATGTTATTAATAATATTATTATGTAGGCCCTTCCATCTTTCTAAGACCCAGTGAAGTTGAAATATGCCACCCGCCCCTGCCCCCGCCCCCGAAGTGAGTTTGTGGAAAAGCCAACTAGGAGCGAGGGATGTTGGAATTAAGTTGTCAAACTGTCCTGGATGTCTTGTACACACTGAACAGGCCAATTTACTGCAACACTGCATAGGCTGAAGGCTCCTATTTCACCTTTACAGTGTCTCCTCCTGGTGAGATTATCCTGCTGGACCACAGGCTCCCTCCCTGGCAGTATTTCAGCTTCTCCTAGATTTCTTCTCATTAGTCTGTCCTAGGTAATAGTAGTGTTAATTAATCCTTACCTTGTGACCAGCCTGCTTGCCTAGGGAGGGAAGAGGCTCTTGTCCAGCTCTCTGAAAGCAACAGCTTTGTGTGTTTGATATTTTTGAATCCTAGTGGTGACTTGATTTCTATGTCTTCCCCTTTGTAGCTCCAACTCCCGGCTTTCAGGATGAACACAGCCAGGCTTTGAAAAACAAAACAAAACAAAAAATGACTTCTTCCACACGACCGCAGTTTCTTTGCGCGTTACTAACCTCTGAGTATGGGGTGGCTTTGAAACGCAGCTGTTCTAGTTCTGCCCTCCAGGTGGCAGCAGTGCCACACCGCAGGGGCTCCAATCCCCTCCACCCCGACTTCAAGTGTTAATGCAATTGACCAATCAGTGCTAAGATGATGGGAGGTAATTGGGTAATTGTATTTTACTGATCACAAGCAGAAAAAGGGAAAGGAAAAAGGGAAAGAAAGAGGGGCAGAAGAGGGAAGGGGACCGCAGTCCGAGAGGAGATTTGGGGAGCCAGGACCCAAACCGTCAGGACGTGGCACTGGCCGAGAGAAAGGAACTGCCGCCGGCACTGGGAGCGCATTTATTCTTTGGGGGGAAAGGGGGGAGAGAGGAGCGGGCTGGGGAGGAAGAGAGAGTTCCAGCCGAAGTGGATGGAAGGCGACCGGGGTTTCTACCGCGCTGGGAGTCGCGAGCCGGGGCGATGGCGCTAAACACGGCGCGGAGCAGCTGCGCTCCCGGGAGAGCGTCTCCTCGCGGAGGACTAGCCGGTGTCGGGAAGGTCTGGGCGAAGAAAGACCAACTTGTGGCTCCAGAATGTACCCGACGCAGCTGGAAATGAGATCAAAGCTGCAGTTTCATTCGAGAAGGATGAGAGGAGCCAGCGACTAGGATTTTTTTTTTTTACCTCTTTCTTTCCATGTTCTATTTTGTATCTTCTTTCCTTATTATTTTTTTATTTGCCTAACAAACACCTCATCGAGCCCCTCACTTCACCCTCCCCATTTGAAATAAAAGCCCAGTTTGAACTTCTTTCATCGCGGCGCCCCCCGGATCCGCTGCCCGCTGATGGAGGAGAAGGAGACCCGGTGGCTGGCAGGGGCCGCCGGCGAGGGACCGCGTCACGAGTCTCCCCCGTGATCCCGGCCCTGATCGTGGAGTTCTGCTACACCTGGAGGATCTGGACCGGGTGCTAGGGGTGGGGGCGGGGACAGAGGAAGCGCGAGCCACCCCGAGCCTTAAAGAAAAAAAGAAGTAGCGGGGGGGAGGAATGGGTTTCTTCTTGACAGCTGACGGAGCCTTGAAATTTTCCTTCACTACCTCCGCCCCCGCCCCCGTCCCCGCCCCCCCGCACTCCATTTAACGTGAGATTATGAAATTGCAGAGGCGGTGGAGGGAAGGAGACAGGATATAACAGAGTTTGGAGGGAGAGGGGAAGGTGGCTGGCCGGGTGGCTGAAATCAAAAATCCAATTGCGCACTGGGTTGTGATGAGAAATCTAATCAGATCTTTGGAGAAGGGGCCGGCCGGAAGGGCGGCGATTGGGGGGAGTTGATCCCCAAATTCTTCGAGGTCGGGGCTGGGAAGAGGAATCGGCGATGTAAAAGGAGACTTTTTCTTTTTTTTTTTCTTTTTTTTTTTTTTTTTTTCTGGTGGCGGTGGCGGTTGGGTGCGTTGCGAAAATGAAAGATGCGGGACGCAGCTCTCTCCTGGAACCGAACGCAGTGGATAAACTGATTGTGCAAGAGAGAAGGAAGAACGAAGCTTTTTCTTGTGAGACCTGGATCTTAACACAAATGTGTATATGTGCACACAGGGAGCATTGGAAAATGAAATAAACCAGTGTCAGACCCGCGGGGGTTGGTGTGTTCTGACATAAATAAATAATCATAAAACAGCTGCCCTCCCTCTCCCCAAAAGGATGATTGGAAATGGAGAAACGAGGATCCACAAAGGAAAAGTATGTTCATTTTTTTCTGTAAAGGAGAAAGTAAGCCAAGGAGATATTTTTGGAATGAAAAGTTTGGGGCTTTTTTTAGGAAAGTAAAGACTTGATATGGTGGTGTTTTCTTTTCTTTTTGAATTTCCCACAAGAGGAGAGGGAATTAATAATACATCTGCAAAGAAATTCCGGAGAAGAAAAGTTGACCGCGGCAGGATGAGGCATTGATTGGGGAAGAGAAGCCAGCAGAGCACAGTGGGATTTGTGCCTATGTTGAGTAAAATTGATGGATAATTGCAGTTGGATTTTTCTTCATCAACCTCCTCCCCTCCCCCCTCTTTTTTTCTCTTTGGGGTCAAGATCATGCATTTTTCTGCTTGTTCTTAACCACCTGGATTCCCATCTGGATGTTGCTGTGATCAGTCTGAAATACAGTGAGTGATCCTTTTTTTCCTATTTATTGGTGAAGAAAATGTCCATTAATTTAGCATTCCCGGTCCCTTTATCCCTGTACCCCCTGAGGTGGTTTTTAAAGACCTGGCTGTGGGGACCAGAAAACAGGGAGAAGGTGGCCCACACATTTGCTCCATCAGGCTGTGCTCACTGATAAGGTTTGCTATAATGATGCAGGTTGTCTGCATCCCGGGGCAAATGCCTTTGCAAATGTCCATCCGGAGGAAAAAAATTTCCCCAAGAAAGCCGCTGCAGTGTGGGGTGCCTTGTGCTGTGTGATCAACACTCTAGAATGCGTTTAAGTTGCATGGCAGCCCCGGAGTTAGATTCACAAATGTTTAGCCATTGGAAATCGAAGGGACCCAATTTAAATTTCATTATCCAACCTGACATCGCGGATCAACAGAATGCATTACCACAAAAATATGATAATAAACCAACCAGATGAAGGCTGGCTTCTGGCTGGTGAGTGGGTGGAGGGAGGGAGAGTGGGACGGGGGAGGAAGTGGTGGAAAGCTGTGGCTGCACCATCCCCAATCTCTCTTGCACACACAGTCTGGAAAGTGGTGGTCTAGAGATTAGGTTACCTAGCTTCTTACCAGTGCTAAGGATGAGAGGAGGACCCTCCTCTCTTCAACCCCACCTCCTTCTAACCACTTCCCTGGGTAACAGAGAGGCTGTCCATGTAGGTGCCCTGGGCAGTTAGTCGCCTTCAGTTTTGCCAGTTTCCTTCAGTGTTCCCTGCCATACCAGTTCAGAGCTCTTTAAAAAAAGGCAGAAATCTAGTGTCCTGTGGTAACTTAGATAAAAGTCTGTGCGTTAAGCATCACTGCTTCTCCTATGCCAGCTTTGTCTTGGGGGAAAGAAGCCACTAAAGAAAAATTTTAAAAATGGTTGAAAATGCTTAGAGAGCCTGAGGGCCTATAAGATCTCCCCTCTTTGCATCTCTTCCCCCATCGCTGCCAGGATCATGGAGCTGGCTTTTCTTTAGTTTTGTGTTTGAACAGAACTCTGCCTCTCAGTCTTCTGTTATTTCTCTCCAGGGCCTTCTATCAGAATCATAGACTCATATAACTTTAGAGCCAGAAGATTCCCCAGAGATCTCATGCCAAATAAAAAAGGAAACTGAGGCCTGGAGAAGTCATAACTCTTGGTTAATGGCCAAAGCATATGAGACAGGTGACTCACACAAGCCTCTGAAGAGCTGACAAAAGTCAGTTTGGGATCCAAACTGGACAGGAAACAGCCGTACGTGGAAGAATTACTTCTTTCCCCACAGCTGCCATTTTTATCTAGAAGGGTCAAGGAAGGTACTTATTCTGAGAGCTTGCAATAAACTCCTGACATTCTGGACCTCATGGGTAGCCCATCTCCAGCATTCATGTCTTTTCTTAGCCTTTTTTTTTTTTTTAGTTAATAAAAGAGCTCAGATAACCCTAACTTTAATACTATTTGGAAAAAAAAAAAAATGATCCACAACACTGGCATATCCCAAAGGAGATGAAAGGCAGCAGTCTCCTGGGTCCCTTCTTGGTATTGGGCTCATTTAATCCAGTGAGTGGTGGTCCCTGGAGAGTCATTAAAGAACCATGGAGTTAGATTTATATGAGAGAATGATAATAGAAACCAGAAACTCCCTGCTAAAAGCATCTGAGTCTGTTCTTTCACTCACATCATCTATTCTTATCCTTTTCATTACCCCTTAACTAAACTAGCCTACAGTTGAGCACTTCTCTAATTTATTTTTCTGGGCACATGTTTCCTGTTGGGACACAGATCAGGCAATAGATTTACCGACCTATGAAAATAAGGTCGTGCAGGGTTGTGTTCCCCACCCCTGCCCCCAAGCTCCCCATAGGTTTCTGCATATCTTATAATTCCTTGCAGATATCTTGCATGTTTGTTTTGTTTTTACATTACCACAGTTAAGTCATCAGTTGTGGTCAAAGATTGACTCAAGTTATTTTAAGTTCCTGCTCAGTTGCAATTTAGCACAACTGAAAAAAGAGAATAAAGAAAAAAAATGTACTTTGAGGGTTTTTACTGCGTAGTTCAGCTCTGGGCTTCGCGTGGGAAACCCAGCTCTGCAATCAGCTTGGCTCTGCCAATCAGGAGAGGGGTTTTTCCTCTCTTTCTTTCTTTCTTTTTCTTTTTCTTTCTTCCTTTCTTTCTTCCTCTTCTTTTTTTTTTTTGACATCAACAATTTCTTCATTGCTACTCTGATTGAACCTCAGTGTGCATTCCTCTCCGTCACATTGTCACCCCCTCTCAGTATTCTCCACGTTTATACCCACATGCAAACTTTACTGAGAAAGAGAGGTAAGGGGATGGGGGGGTAGGGAGAGAAGAGAAAATATGAATGTGTTTAAAATTGTGGGCTGAAATATGTCCTCTCACCCACCTCCACTTAAACCTGTTCTTCAAATCTGGAGATGATGGAGCATCTAAGGATGGCATCCTTTTTCACACTGGTGAATCACTTCACCGGTACTGCATTTCAGGACACATTGCCCAGACCAGGGTTTAGCTCCTTTGGTTTGTCAGTCAGAGTTGGCTCAGCATTTTAGGCAACTTGCTGGTGGACTGATGAAAGAATTACGGCCATGGTAGATCTAGAAACTTAGCCCTTGAGCTTCTTTCTGGACAGAAGTTGGTACCCACTGATTGACATTTGTGAGCAGGTAGCTGTATACTGGAATTTGTTGAGGACCACAGGCCCAGAAAGCTGCTGAATTTTGCAAGTTTTTAAGTTACCTTTTCGAATATTTTCCTCTAATTTAACAGCTATGCGCTTTGGGCAATACCTTTAATTTCCCTGGCCTTCAATGTTCTTATCTGTGGGATGGGAATAATATCAACAAATTGGAATTCAACCAATTAGAATTGTCTTGTGAATTAAAAGTAATGATATGCAAAGCCCCAGCATAATAGACCCTCTAAGGAGAGCTGTTTGTTGTGGTCATTCTTGGATTAATTTGGATTAACTTCCTGGGAATGAATACAGGCTGGCCACATACTTTACAAATTCTAGTGGCTACACTTAAGAACCAGGGAATGTGCAACTGACCTTACAGTAGTTCCCAGATTCTTCTTTTGAGGTTTTATCAGGAGAGATTCATCGCAATATATCATTTTAGATATGAAATTCTGCCTCCAGCTGGAAATTGAAATCAAGATTTTCTTCTTAAAGTATAGAAAAATAAATCTCAGCAAAAATCATATTTAAATGAGATTTTAGGGGAAAATAAAGCTGTTCTTGTGTTGTGTGTTCTTTTTGTCTAAAAGTTACAGAAGATAGCAGTTGTATATAGACTGTACCATTTTGGCTACATATTACATTGGATGTGGAATGCACAAAATAAAGGCAGATTTCTAGGCAATTACATAATTAACTTAGATGGTGTAAAATTCCGTTACTAATATTAAGGTCCCCAAGTCCATGATTTGGATTCACAGTCTTCCTAGTTATCATGAATCCTATGTTAGTTATACATCTTCATTTTGTGAAAGGATAAAGGCCCAGTAGAGTGTATGGAATCAAGTTTCACGTAGACATATGTGTCTTATTGTTTGCATGTGCAAATCTTCCAACACCAACTTGCCAGTGGTTTTCCGAGGCCACCAGTCGTGGTCATTTCTAATAATTTCATTTTCTACATCAGCAGCCCTGGGTTCTATCTGTTTCCTCAGTATGCTTCTGGAAACCTGTTCTCCCTTTGAGGGAAAAAGAATCCTACTGTTTTAATTATTGTTACTCTTGATGTCACATCTGTGGATAACAGGACAGTCAGGCTGAGGAGTTGCCCATTGGATGTTTATACTGCTTCTATTCAATTAGGAAAATGATTTGAATTCTGTGTTAACTTTGGAAAAGCATCCTTAAGTTACCCATTTTCACTGATCTTAAGAAGAAACGGAAATCGTCTATGAAGGTTCTTACCATTTTATTAATTTTACTTTTTGGTGTGCTTCTAAAAGGGACTAAGAATTTCAATAAACTTGAACTCTGACATCCTAAGTGAATTTGAATACTCAGCTTTCCACTGGGACATGTGTGGTACATAAGCCGTTAACCTCTCTGAGCCTGTTTGCTTATCTGTAAAATAGAGATAACAACCACATGAGGCTGACCACTGTGAGGATGAAATCAGATTGCATACGTCATGCACAGCAGGTGTTCAGTAAATGCACATTGAAACTGAGCATCTTTGATTTTAGTTTAGGTAATGCACAGTTTGCAAAAAACAGATATGGTCTTGTTTGAGGGAAGCTCTTCATATAAATTCATGTTGGTAGAGGTTAAAATGAGAAATTTATAGACAAGGTTGGAGTAACACAAATAGATATGACCATTTTGGGTAAGGTCCTACAGTTTTAAAACATATTTGGAAGTGCTTTAGTGAATGCCATTCCTGTAAGAAAGACTACAATATACTTTATGAATTGTGGAAAATGTACTCTGTGTCTATGTAAACTTTCATCAAGTATTTTATAATATAGGCATAAAAATAATAATTTATAAACAGCGTCTTAGAAGATTTTCCAAAAGGATCAAGAGTCTGTTGCATGTTCCTTCAAAATGATTTCTCTGGAGAAATGTAAATTTGACAGTTGAAACTTTATTGGGCGGATCTTGTGGCTGGGACAGTGTGCTTGTGACACTCTCTGAGGGCAAGGATTTTATTTGTTCTTTGGCATGTCCTTAGTACCTCAGAAGAGTGTCTGACAGATGGTATGCCTACAATAAATATTCCTTGAAGGACTGATTGAACTTAAGAGAGGTTACTTCCAAAGAACTCAAATGCATGTATATACATACATACAAGAAGCCTGGCTTTTAGGAACCTATGGCAGTTTAATGAGAAATACCATTGACTGGGCTTCCCTGGTGGTGCAGGGGTCCACCTGCCGATGCAGGGGACACGGGTTCGATCCCACATGCCGCGAAGCAGCTGGGCCCGTGAGCCATGACCGCTGGACCTGCGCCTCTAGAGCCTGTGCTCCACAACAGGAGAGGCCACAACAGTGAGAGGCCCGCATACCACAAAAAAAAAAAAAAAAAGAAATACCAATGAGTATACTGACTCTGTGTGTGTATGTGTGTGTGTGTGATGTCATATCTGTACACACACACACACACACACACACACACACACACAGAGATTTTAAGCACCTCTGAGTGGTTTCCTTCTGCTGGGAAAGCTGAGGTCTGAAGGCGAGGTGATGCAGTGTATTTTTCTTAATCTTGGTGCTGTCAGTAATGGACTGTAACAATTGATCCAAGTCACCTCATCTCTCTTAGGTTGGTCTTATATTCTTTCCCGTTCAAAAAAGGTTAAAAACTAAGATTCTTTCAAGCACTAAGATTTTACGATTTTCAATTCATAATCCACTACCTAGGAATTTGAGATTCCTAGGAACTGAAAATATAAAATCTCTGATCACAGGTTACTATCGATAGTTGTCAAAACATGGAGAAGAACAGCATAGAATTAGGTGAGAAAGGCAGAATCCGTGTCACAATGGCAGATATGCAGGGTCAAAATGTGAGGAAAGTATCTAGAGGTTGTGTAGGGGAAATATAATACAATATGGAATAGGCAAACCTTGGATCTCAAATTTTTTTCACTGCTTGTTAGCTGGGGGATCCTAAGTAGGCAAATTGACCTCGCTATGTCTCAGTTTTCCTCAGCTATAAACATGGACGTCATTGTTTTCTTGCAGTTATGTTTAGGAGCATTAATAAGATGTCTAGGTGCTTGATACATGATTAGGACACAGTAAATGCTAGCTCACTTTCTTTCTTATTGAAATCTGGTTATTTTCCACAGAAATGGGAACATTTAACTGAAAGCCTGTGAGTGTTTTGCTTTACATTTACTAAATATGTGAATGAAGATTTTTTGCCAACGTTGCCATCAAAGTGGGTGATATTATTTTTGATAATGTTTTCCAACGTCAGTCAGATTTCTAATGAGGTTTAAAAATGATGAACAGCTTATGTAAGATTAACAGACTTTTATTTCATCTTTGGCATAAGCTGATGGCAACTTTTTGTGCTTATGTATGCTTTCAACACTAATGGGGATTATGGGTAGTAACTACCAGTTATTGAGCATTTGATATGCACCAGGTACTATGGTGAAAATATAACATATATTTCTCCTAAATTCTCACTTTGGAAACTGAAACACAAAGAGGCTAAGTAATTGGTCTAGGTTATCCAACAACTAAGTGATAGAGCTGGAAGTAGAAGCTACATCTCTTAGGACTTTAGAAACAAGATCAGAATCAGTAAATGCAAACGTGTTGCCTTGTAACAAGTAAACATGGCAGCTCACCATCCTCTAACCTGGTACTCAATGTGAATATTTCAATTGGGATTGAGATGTCTGTAGTTTCCCTTTACTGCTTCCTGAAACAGAGGTTGTAGTCACATATTAGATCACTCATACCTTGCATCTTTTGGTCAGTCTTATCTAATATCCAAGTGTTCCCCTACATGAGGAAGAGATAACTTATAAGAAAGACTTGGGAAAAATTGTCCTAACTCACTCAACACAACTACTGGACAGAAAAGCTTTGCAAAACGCTATGAGATCATCTGGAAATTCACGATTGTCTGAGAAATAAGGTCAGTGCTAGTAATAAGTTTGGAGTTTTGTTACAATATCCTGCAAATCCGGTGGGCTCCGAATTGTCTGCATCACCCCCCCAGCGCCTGATCTCAGTCCTTGCGATGTTTGATCTCTGTAGCATTTCATACCATTGATGCCCCTGGCTTTCTGAAACTCTTCTAGGGGTTTGAGGTGCCGTTTGCTATCACTTCCTTTATTCATTTCGTGTCGTCCTTGTCTTGTCCCTCTGCTCTCTCCTAAAATGTTGAGGGCTTCCCTTTGGAATCAGTTCTATTCCCAATCTCTTCGCATCCCTGAGAGATGTCTGCTGGGCTTGTTTTGAGACATGATGCTCAGATCCTTGGCCTCAGCCACCTTGTGTAAGGTGATGATTCCTAAATCTCCAGGGCTAGCAAGATCCCACTTTCTTACCTGGTCTCCTGTAGGCCTTACAAACTTAGTACACTAACTCTAACTGATTATTTTCCCTCCAGGAGCCTATATATTTTCAGTTTCAAATGATATCAATATCTCTTTAACCTCCCTCATATCCAACCACTAATCAAATACTCATCCATCTACTCACCATCTCAAACTCAGCTTTTCTGTCCCTCAGTCCAGAGTCCATTGTTTCTCTCCTAGATATCTTTCTAACAAGTCTTTCTGATGCCACCTTTTCTTCAGTATGGTCCATCATTCATTTCTCCTTCAGAAGGACCTTACTAAGAAATAAAGCTGAACATTCCCTTCTCTATATTCTATAAATATAGAATGAAATTCGGCTTCTTCTCTTGATAAATACAGTCTGGCTAGCCTATTCATGCCTCTCTTGTCTGTCTGCCATACTGAATGTTTTATTCCTCTGGAGATATCCCAGTCTAGTTTTTGGCTCAAACTTTGTGAAAGCTACTCTATTTGCTTAAGATATACTCATCACAAGTCAAATCTCAGAGCAAGTTACTTCCTCTGGGAAAATCTTTTCCAGGTCTCCTAGGCCCACTGAATCCTCCTGTCTCTGTTACACTAACATTTTATTCATAGATCTGTGATAGCTCTTGTCACTAATATTTACTTGGCTGAAACCTGCTAATACGACTTCTTTTAGGATAGGGACCTCATCTTACCTGTCTGGTCATCTCCCACATCTAGCTAATTTAGTGCACAGGAGTTTTCAATATATTTTGGTAGCACCAATAAAGGAGTGGATTAATTTAACACATCTGTAGGGTGAATTCAGCCTATGGTGTAGGCCGTTATTTTCCCAATATTTTTCCCACTAAGATCAACCTTTTATTATTTTTACTCTAGGGACCCATGTTTCAAAACTACTTTGCCCAATAAATACATTGCAACTCATTCCTCCATTTTTCCTAATTGAAAACATATTCTTGCCCATCATTTTTCTTGAAATGTGCTAACTGAACACTGTGACCTTGAATTGATATAAATTGAGCCAGATGTTTTCACTATCTCATGCAATTGTATGAGCACATGCATGATTTCTAATTGCCTTTTTGAAATATTTAAGAGGCTTTGTCTTTGAGGCTTCCAGTTTTTTAAATAGTTCTGTAAATATATTTTGATGCTAATATTATACTCTAATTTAGAGGTGCTAATAGGCTGAGTGCAAGTTTGGCAATACATACTCCTCAGTGGCATTGTTCACGAAGAATCTTGTTCACAACAATGAAGGTGCCCCTTGGATCTGGACATTGCACAAACTGCACAGTTTTATGAGGCGGCCTTCTTTGTCATAAATGACTGTTGGAAAGACACTGGGACTTTTTTTTTTTTTTTTTTTGCGGTACGCGGGCCTCCCACTGCCGTGGCCTCTGCCGTTGCGGAGCACAGGTTCCGGACGCGCAGGCTCAGCGGCCATGGCTCACGGGCCCAGCCGCTCCGCGGCATGTGGGATCCTCCCGGACTGGGGCATGAATCCGGGTCCCCTGCATCGGCAGGCGGACTCTCAACCACTGCGCCACCAGGGAAGCCCGACACTGTGACTTTTAATTTTGAGTCGTGCCCAAATACGGGCTTATGCAATGGTAGAATAAAAAAAGATCTTCTCCTTAGTAAAAGTGCCTGGATTAAAACTTTGGTGAGCTGCAGTCACTTTTCACAACATGCAAACACCTGGTTTTATGGAGCCAGGTATGTATTCTCAGGAGATGCTCTGGCTTCATGCTTTGGAAGGATGCTTCCTCCTTTCTCTCATAAGAAACAGCAGAGGGCTTACCCTGGTGTTGCAGTGGTTGGGAGTCCGCCTACTGATGCAGGGGACGCGGGTTCGTGCCCCGGTCCGGGAAGATCTCACATGCCGCGGAGCAGCTGGGCCCGTGAGCCATGGCCGTTGAGCCTGCGCGTCCGGAGCCTGTGCTCCGCAGCTGGAGAGGCCACAACAGTGAGAGGCCCGCGTACCGCAAAAAAATAAATAAATAAAAAGAAACAGCAGAAGACACTGGGATTAGATGAAAGTGCTAAATGGTAAGACACATTTAATTATGGTTTAATTTTATTCTTCAATCTTTGAATATAAATGTCTTAAATATGTTGAATTAGAACATGTTTTCCTTTTAGTCCATTTTTCATGTTTTTCTTCTAGTTTTAGAAGATTTCTTTCCAGTGTAGAGACTGCTATTATCTCATAATAGTAATAGTAATTTCTAATAATAGCAATAGTAAATGAGAGAGCAAACTCTGCACTGGCTCTTCTAAATAATAACAAGTGCCTACTTGCTCCTGCCAAAATGTGAACTGCTGAGACATTGTTTTCTTGGGAGGGGTCTATGTGTTTCATCCCGTCAATTTTCACCAAGTCAATATAGGGAATATAGGAGAATTCAGCCATTCAATTATATTTTTTTATTTGTTGCTAAGATAGGTATCTGGTGTGGGGGTAGGTTTCACAGATTTAAAAAGAGCACTTTTTTTCTTATGATGACTAATACTGTCCCCTAAATATTAAAATCATCTGTTACTGTAGATGTGGTCCTGCCTAGAACAAGTCACTTGATTTATTTGTGATGTTTTAATAGATATCCTATTGTCCATATAGTTGATTTTTTTTTTTTTTTTGAGCCTAAGAGACATAGTATTAAGGAACTCATTTTCAGGACAACAGCCCAGTTTTCTTTAACAGTGACTTGATAATGATGTTGGAAAGTTCAGTAACTAAAATATGCTTTTTCTAAAATTTTAGGGTGCATGACTTTGGAAAATGTAAAAATTGTGCCTCTCTTGAACGGTTTAACAGTTGAATGTGAGCCAGATCTCAGAATCTGCTGATTTTTACAACCTTAGGGAAGGGAGGGAGAGAGATTGCTCTGCTCTGAGCCTGCCTACTGGCTGTTATAACCTGGGCAGAGAGAAGGCTGATAGCTTAGATTCTTTAGGGAGAATCACCTTCCTAGGCAGAGACCAGAGCACGGGTGTGGTGAATGAATTCAAATGCATTATGGAGAGCAATCCAGGGGACTGTGATTTCTTCCAGCTGAAAAGGCAGAAAGTCAGAAGCCATCCTAGAAGAGTTAACATCTACACAGTGGTGCTCAGGAAGGCAAGAATGAAACTATGAAGGCTTTCTCTGTATTGTTTGAACGTTGCCATGGCAATAGTTTCCAGCAGAAGTTACATGTTTTTCAATTCCCCAAAGCAGCAAACAGCTTTCCCTTCTCATCCTCCCAGCATCCCTCCTTATCTCCCTGAGTGCTTAGTTCTTATCTCTCAGTCCTTTTTTTCCCTCCCTTTGTCCTTCCTTTTGTTCTCACATTCTCAACTCTTTCCTCATTAACAACAAAAATATTCCAACTCCAGGAAGTCACTTTTAGGTGGAAAGTGAGTCAGACATATAGCCTTCTCTCCCGTTTTCTGTATTCCCCCTTCTGTTTACCTATTAAAGACCTAATTAGACGAAGCTGTGTATGGAAGCAGGGTTGGGGCTTTCCCTTGTTGGTAGGACACAAAACATATTATAATGGTTGGTGTTGTGGTGATATGTTAATTGGATCGCTGCGGGCAAGTGCAGAGCAGCAGTCTCTGACAATTAGAAAGAACAATGACTTTACTATGATGGGGCCCACTCTCTTAACCAGGGCGGAAGGATTAGCATGCATTGCAGGTCTCTGGAAGGTTCCCGTAGACCCCGAGAGAGAGAGCTCTGCAGTTGGAAGTGCCTCCCGTCTCTTCAAAATGAAGCTGCTGCCCCTCCTTTAGCTTATTTTTACTGCCAAAGAAAGAGGAGTGAGGGGACAGTGAGAGATCTGGTTTAGTGGGTGGTGGGGGACCCGTCGCAGACCTGGGCCATAGGATATATCGCGGGGATGTTAGGAAGAAATCTTCGCCTGCTTAATGCATGTGGCCTGTGAATTGTGAAATGGGTCTCATTAGAGCCTTTCATATCCAGGCATGTGCCAAAGTGCTTTGCAGGCACAGCGCCATCACTTCAGGTCCGACCCTGCTGCTGTTGGCTGCAGCCAAGAAGAGACAGAGGCTCTGTCTGTATTAAAGCTTTCAGTCTCATCGCTCTCTGTCTACTGTTCATTGTAAGGCGCCTCTGGGCCTTTCAGTGTGGTCCAGGATGAGGCACAACACATCTCCTAGGTGTTTGTAGAGAGGAAATATGAAGGCATTGGAGCATCACAGATAGGCTTGAGAGAGCCAGTGGGCTGTGATACCCAGAGGTCCCCTCTCTTTTCCACAGGACTGGCATCAAAGTTGTCTTTAGGCTTCCCTGCAGATATGCCCAGATACTCACCAGAAAGAAATGATGGGTAGTTCAGGGCTAAATAAGTCATCAGGGACTTTTGTATTATTAGATGCAGAGGAACTCTTTGCTTTTGGGGGAAATTCGTATACTAGAGATGTTAGAAGCAAATTTTATCTCCCAAAGCGTAGCCCCATTGGTAGTAGCTGCCAAATGCTGAGTACTGTGTGTCAGGCACTGTGTATGTCTCTTATTTAGAATGCCCAACGATTCTACAGGATTGATGATTTAAGAGCATTGACATAGGAGCCAGGTCAACCTGAGCCCTGTCCTGCTTAGATGTGTGGCTTCGGCCAATTTACTTACCCTTTTGAACCTCACATTCTCATGTGCAGTATGAGAATAAATATAGTACAGAGTTGTGGTGAGTTATAATTGAAATAATGCTTATAAAGCTTTTAGCAGAATGCTTGCACGTAGAAAACCCTCAAGCTATTATTCATAAAAATGTAAGAGGTGTTTTCATACAACAATATTAGGACATAATCACTAGGCCTGTGCCTCAGGCAGAACAAAATTAAAAATAATTAAGGGCAGGTTGCTTAATGAAAAAAGAAAAATAGCATTGGAAGGTAAATTTCTGAATTTGAGATGGTAAATTCCTGGTACGTTTGGTATAACTCTACAATTTGAAAAGCAGAATAGATAGGATCATTGAAATAAACTTTTGTTGCATTCATTCTGAATCAATGATTTCCATTCGACCATATTAGAGTTTTCTTGTGAAACTGACCTCTTGGGTCTTGTATCAGCCGTGATGCCTTAGACTGGAAATAAGATTAAAAAATCTAACTAGATTCAGCAAAAACAGAATTTACTGACATATGCAGTTGAAAAGTCTTGCAGTACATGGAGTTCAGGTATGGTTCGATCCACATGTTAACAATGTCACGGGAATTCCTACTGTATTTTCCCTGTAATTCTCTTGGCTGAGTCCTCTTACTTGGACCATTTTTATCCTCAGACTATTGTTTTGTATTCCCTCAGCCATCCACCAAAAAAAGATTCACACTTTTATCCCATCATTCCTAGAGAGCATCCTGAGATCTAAGCTGACTGGATTAACTTAGGTCATATGCCCATTCGTGGACCAATCACTGCCTTCAAGGAAATGGAGTTGAGGGTCAGATGCATCCCTAGATGGAATTCAGGGGCTGTTGAGAGACAAGAGGAATTTGGTGCTGGAGAGATAATCACAAATAACCATAGGTCTAATGGTGGAGAGCGAGAACAATGAGTTATTGTGTTTCACACTGTAACTTGCTTCAAGGGTTCATTTTGTTTCTACTTCTCTGTAATGCTACATTGTTTATAGGTATGGGGTTTTAATAACCATCTAAGGAGCTTTGTTCTTCCTGCAAATCATCTGAGTGTAGCTATCAATTTTTCAGAGGAACAACTTCATCCGCATTCATGCTATTTTTGCATTGCTCCTCTCATCTCTTAGGAACAAGTCCTTGCTATTGAAAGGGAATTTACCGTCTTTTCTGGAAGTGAGGAAACAAAAGCAAAAACAAAAGAATCCTCTTCAGTTCATTGGTAGAGCTTTTTAAACCTCTTCAAACACCCAGGCTCCTGGTCAATAGCACCAGCCATGGGTGTGCTTCTGTCCAGCTTTGATTTCATCATATTTGTCACTGCAAAGATCTCAGCAGTCACATCGTCCATTCCTGAACTCTTCATTCTGCCTACCCAGGGATGGTGACCTAGGTAATATGGCATGATATCCTTTGCTTCTTAATAGGCAAGGTAGAGGAAATAATTATCTGGGCTTTGGATACAAATATTTGTTAAGAAGACCTATTCAAAGCACAGGACTGCTCAGAAGGTTCAAGGACTGGGGATGATCTCTTTTGTAGTCTTCTCACTGTGTAACCATATTGTGCACAGTATAGATACTATATTCACACTTATGCAATGACATGCTCTGAATCGAGAATCAAACCAAGTTCATATGCTTCTCCTAAAAGGTGTTGTAGAGAAAACTACTGGTGGAGGAGGTTGCGCCTGGAAAGTTAAAACAAGACTGCCATTTTTGACCACCTGTTATGTGGTAGAAACGGTAGTAGTTTATGTTACGTATTTTACCTCATTGTACCCTTACAAAACTTCAGTAATAATAATAGTAATACCAGAAATCAATAATAGGTAACATTCATTGAGTGATTATTATGTGTAGGCACTGTTCCCAATGCTTTATCTTTGTAATGACATTAAATCCACAAGCAAATAAGCACTTTTTCTAGTATGAAGAAAGGGAAGTTTAGATAGGCTTAATGACTTACCCAAGTCACAGAGCTAATAAATGACAGAGCTCTGCTTTGAACTTCTGGTCAACCCTGCGGTTTCTATACTTTGCTGTGCTCCCTTTCACAGGAGACGACTTAACTAAAAACAAAACCAAAAAAACCTTAATTTTTTTTAAGTTTAAAGAAATCAAAATGCCAAAAACCTGTAACTCTTTCCTTTAACTTCATTTGCTTTTCATTTGTCCTGCCTCCCCCCAGCCCTTCTTTTTTTCCCAGGGGTTCTCCGTTTTGTCAATCTATTATAGTATTTTTCAGCCTCTAGTTTAACCCAGGGCAGCTGCCCAGCCACAACTCTGGATATAAAAGTAAAGCTTTACCTTCTCCATTTATTTTAAATATAGCCATTTGAGATCACCGCAAATAAACCACAAAGGTGTTTTAGTAGGCCTTGTTGTTTGTCATATGTTGGGAAAAGTGAAGAAACATTTCATATCTCAGTGGTCTCCTGGCAACTGCACTTTCAATACCTCTACAGATATTAGTGGTTGCAGGCCCTCTTCCTTAAGATGTAATGATACTAATAATCACATGCTTGGCTGCATGAGGCTGGACCTTGTATTTCTCATCTCAGTTGTAACCATCAGAAGACGTCATCTTCCATATATAGAAGGGGAACACTTGGCCCTTTCCTCCGTGGCTCCCAAGACTCTTTACTCTTCCCCACCAGGCTGGTACGTGGGAGAGGCAGAAGGGGACATAGCTCTGAGATGCTGTTTTTGCTGCTGTTCCCAAGAAGCTACCAAACAAAATTGCTATTCTCAGCTCATCTGGGCATCGGGCCAAATAGGAGGCAATGCCCCAAATCAGTTTCCTTACTCCTTCAGCATTATCATGCTGTCTTTTGCTTATGAGACAAACACTGCAAGGGCAGGGAAGCACAACACACTGCCATTGCAGGAGCTATGGACACAAACGCTCACTTACGTTCCCGTATACGCACATACGCATGCATACATGTGATCCCCATAGCCTTATCTTCATGTCCTGTATGCCCACCTGACTTCTGAAGGGCCTTCTAGAGACATGTGCCATTTATCTTTCTCTAGGATTCAAGATACAAAGAGAAAGAACTGCATACATGGTAATAGAATACGGATTCAGGGCATGGTTTAATAGCTGAGAATTATTCTCCGATTGCCTACGATATATTTGACCCAATATCTTCTGTTCAAAGAATATAAAGTGACTTTAATATCAGTTGTGGCTTCTTATCCCCTACTCTAAGGCCTTTTAAAAAACAAATGGAAGAGGCTTGGGCTAATCACTATTTTATAATATCTGAACCACTGCTTCCTATCCCTTGGGGCTGGCAAGACAGAGTAGGTTCTTGCTTTATATTGTCTCTAGAATATGCCCCTTTCCTACCCTAACTCAGGCTTTTAACACTTAACAGGCCCAGATAACTATAATCATGCCCTGATTTATCCTTCTCCGTCCAGTCTGTCTTTATCACCGGTTATTTATCTTCCAAAGGTACTGCCTTTGTGCAGTTCTCCTACTAGCAAAGCTGCACTTATGAAATAAATGCTGGACCCTGAAACCTGCCACTCCACTAGGGAACCTCTGTTTCTCACCTCTTCCTCTTTTCTCAATTTCAGTATGTATTTCTTGGCTATGATGTATTATTTTCCATTTCCTATATCCTGCTCTGTATGGGTAAGTCGTTCTATGTACCTGTTGTTTGTTTTCCCACCTAGACTGAAGGCTGTCTGAGGTCAGTCCCTTGGCTGTCATTTCTGTGTCTTTACCTCCATGCCTTACCCATAGGAGATGCTCAATATATGCTTTGTCACTGAAAAAAAAATTGCTTTTACAAGCTATCGACTGCTGATCTAACAAAATTTTAGAAAGCAGTGCTTTCTTTCTAATTAGATTTTCATTAATTTTCCTAATAGAGGCCCTCATAGACTCTACTTGGGGTGAGGCAACCTTTTCCATTAGAGGATCCCACCTAGCAGTGTGTCATCTTTGAAATAAAAGGAAGTCTCTTTTGCTGAGTTTTCTGCAGGGTACCTTTAGAGAGCTGCTGCTTGAAGAGCAGTAGATCAGAGCTTCAAGTTTCCTGTGGCTGTTTGCTTAGCAGGGATGTGAAACTCCCTAGTCAAAGCAATGTGCTTTTGTGGGCAAAGACATGCGTGTCTTCGGCAGACGGCTACGTGCTTCTGTTTTTCTGTACTGCTGACATGATGATGGATTTCCCAGGATTGACCAAGGGCCACACTCGTGACATCAATTTTTCCAACTTCCTGTTCTGTGAAAGTTACAAGGAGCATAATGAAAGTCTTAACTCTTAATATTTTACATCTCCTGCCATATTTGCTTATTATTCTAATACATGGCATTCGTTCCTGAAGCTAATCCACAAAATGGGCAGGTGTGGTAATGAAGTTTGCAATGACAAGTATGGAAAAAAAGCAGAATGTAGTGAATTTCTCACAAAATTAAATTTATATGATCTGAAAAACTGACTTTTATTCTTTTTTTTCTTGTCATTTTATTAGGTTCATAATGCCTTCTTTTTTAAAGGTGCACGATTATGATAATATATGGTATTTTAAAAAATTTTTCTCCTAACGTTATTATTTGGCAAGATAAGTTGTGTGTGTGTGTGTGTGTTCACAAGTCTGTGACAAATGACCATTGTATCTGTCATTAACTTCAGTTAACCTCAATAGTTCAATAGTCTAGAACACTGCCATAAGATACAAACATTAGAGCCCTAGAGAAAACCTGTGGCAGGTAGCTGTGGGTAAAATAGGAAAGTGAGCTCAGCCCATATCTCTGTAGCTTACCAGCAGCATCTGGGTAATGGCCATTTCCCACTGCTGAACGCCATTGTCAGACGTAACTTTCCAGGACTGATGCTGCTACTCTGGCCTCAGGACTCTAGGCAAGTTTCTCCTTTCTCAGCCTTCTGTGTCTGTAAAACGAGGAGTTTGATTTAGATGCTCTGCAGTGTTCTTCTGAGCTCTCTCTTTCTAGAGTCTATGACATTTCATAGAACTATTTGCAGGTAACAAGAACTGCATTTGCCAGAGAGAATGGAAATACATTTTCCTTGTTTTTCACAGATATTCTGGCCGGCTTATTTCCTTTCTTTACAGCTTCTTGCCCTCCTGTCTCCTTTTGTTTTTTAACCATGCTTTTCAAATTTCTTTCTTTCCTCTCCTGTCTCTATCTCGCCAAGTCCTTCTTCACATTAGAGTCTCCTATTTTGTGTGTGTGGTGATTCTGCAGGGTAAGCACTTCATTTTAGACTTGCTTCCACTAATTAACTACGAAATTAGGTAGGTGAATTCATTGATTCAGCACTTGGTTTGATGTTTATATTGACTCATTAAAAGGGAAGCCCTGGATGTGGCCAGAGGCTTGACAGGAATCTCCCCCCCCCCCCACCACAAATCTCCTTTGACTTCCCACACTAGATAGCGATCTTGCTGTTTCTCAGAAGTATTCATGCATCTGGGGAGTAGCCAAAACACTGAAGCAGCTTCAGACAGGAATTCCATTCTTTGTGACTAAAGAAACAATCCTTTCTTGTTCTTCTTCTCCTCCCAAGCTTCCTGGCTATGGCTTCAGTCCTACTTCTGATATACCTGGAGAATTCCCTTTCTATGCTTACTTAATTTCAGGGATGTCTATTTCATGTCAGATGCCTAAACAGCCACTGTCCACTTGCCCCCAACCCCAAGAAGAAAGTAGGACTACACACCTGGTTGAAATCTTCACCTCATTGCCATCAAAAAGAACTTAAGTAAGAAGCTGTTAGGGTTCCATACCCTGCATCAGAATCATCAACTGGTTTTCAGAAAAAGGATTCACCTAAAATCTATTTTTGTTTCTGTTTTCAGCAATCATATCTTGTTTCATTCTTTTTTGCCTTAACACATAATAACCACAAGCGAATGACAGGTATGGTGGTCATTTGTCACAGAATTGTATTTACTTTTTTTTTTTTGACATTGTTTTTCCGTTTGTGTAGGGATTCACTTCTTCTTCCAAATCCCTACAAATCAGATCTAACTGTAAAATGTTGTTTTTATGGTAAAATAGAGTGGAATGTGGTTTGTAATAGAGTGGTATCCATTGTAAAAGAAAGCTTTTCTTGGAGCCCATACAAACAGTTCAGCTGCTTGTCTAAAGCAAATGGATTAAAAGAATAATGCACTAAATATATGTTCCTTGATTTCCTATACCTTCTGTACCTCGTGTGTCTGTGAAAAGTCCTGAACTAAGTGCCATTGCCTTAAGACAGTTCATTTTATTTGCTCCATTTATTAAATTGTGTGCACTGATTGTTAGCATAAATTGACATTAACTTTCCATTATAGCATAACCTCTGTTCTCCCCAAGCGCTTTGTACACACCTTGACCATGGCGCTTATCACATCATTTAGTAATTAAATGTTTATTGTCTGTCTTCCCCACATCATTCAGAGTTTTTCCTGTGTAGGAGCCAGACATTCTTCTTTGCCTACCTCTTTGAGACATAGTAGGTACTCAATGTTGAAAAAAAATAAATGGAATAGTGAACACTTAAACCCTGGAGTTTGTTTAGAGCAAGATTTGATCCCTCTGTTAGGAATACAATTTGAATTTAAGTGAAATTTCCATTTGTAAAATTCAGTATCACAATATTTTGAATTTTTCTATCTCATAGTGCTATTAAATTAGCTCTAGGCATTTGTGTTTTAAGACACTTCTTTGGGTATTAAAACATATATACACATGGTTTTAAAAATATGATGAAACAGTATAACACAAGGAACTAATTAGTTTTAACCAAGTTAGCCATTAATGTTTATTAAGGAAAAAAAATGTCCCACTAAAATCAGTAAGCTCTACTTTTTGTAGTGTAACTATTTTATATTTGTAACTTTATTCTGAAAGACACAGACAGATAGGACAGAGAGCAGAAACCTAAAGTGATATTGGCTTATCTTAGACCAAATTAAATTAATTGTTAAATCATTTTTAAAATCCTATAGTATAAACACAAACATACAAGTTTTGCCTAATGCCTTGCATTCAAATTCAATAATGTTCTCATTTGATAATATTTGAAATTTATATATGTGTATGCAGTCATATGTATATATACATAGGCACATATACACACATATGTATATATATATAAATATGTATGTATGAATATACAAATAGGCACACATATTGCTTGGTAGGTCATGATTTAGAAGTAAGGATCTTAGTATCAGTATTTTTCTCTACAAGATATTATAATGTTAACATCATTATACTGTCACTAAAATTATAAATAGAATGTGGTAGATAAGGGAAATGGAAGGTTATTTTGCATTTATACAGGAATGACATTTTTTCATTATAAAAGGGATGTTTCGATACTTATAGTTGAATTTAGTGTAATATAATAGGTTGCTCATTCGATAATATATACAAGAAAATATTATTTCAAAGTCACATTCCTTGAAAGCCCGATACTGTTTTGAGCAAAGATTACAGTCCGACTACAGAGTTAGAAGAAAGACAAGGATATGTGTTATAGAAATGTTCACACTGTTTTCCATTTGAGAACTTGCTGCTAAATTTCAGCTTCTGACATCTTTTTTACAGTTGGACTATAATGATTAAAATGAAAGAGTTTCACAAAGTAATGTTGGGTACTTTGGCCAGTTTTGTACAATTACATAATTGTGGACTCAAGGGGAGTGTGAGCATCCCACAAAGTAAGATCTGTGACTAAATGTAGGAGAGCTAGCATATGTAGATTATTGATTTTGAGTGAAGAATTTGAGTTTGTGCCCCTTTAAAAGATAAATTATCGTTCAGGATTCTTCCTTTCCCTTTGAGACACTAATGCATTTGGTGTTTTTGCAGTGACAGAAAAAGAATGAATCATAGGTTTACACTGTCTGAATAATTTAATTAATTATTTTATAATAGGACTTGCTTTCCTCCAAGATGATTTTTGGTTGAGACTTTGAAGAAAATGAAGATGTTTTATTGAAATTATGATTTTTCACTAACAACCATTTTATTCTTTCTCTCTTTCTTTTTTATTTTGTTTTTGATGTACTGCGTTGAACAGGTCTGAGAGCCATTGTTCTTTCTCTGTGGGACTTTTACCCTCTCCCTGCACACACGTACAATTTTTAAATTATATCAGGGAGTTCACAGAATCCTTTCCATGGATCGTGGTTCTTGGTTCACAGGTGTGGTTCTTGGAATAGGTTTACCTGGATCATCTACAAATCCAGAACTCATAGCAATCTCCTTATGTATCTATCATTAGCTTCAATTTCTGAATCAGACATGAATTTATCAAGGAAGGTTTGAATCCATTATGCTCCCAGATATTTGTTTTATCTTTTTCCTTGAGTATGCAATTTTGGATCGATTGCATTCTACACTTTGCGAATGTTTTCTGCTTGTTTTGCTTTGTTGTTTGTTTGCTTTTTGCTTTTCATTTTTGAGGCTGTTGGAGAAAAATGTTAAATGTAACATAGCCACCAAATAGCTCTTTTTTTATGGAAATCTCAAAATATTTTTCCATTATTGGTTTCATCTCTTCATGAGAATTCCACTTAATGAAAAACTCTCAGCTTTCTGGAACTCCTGAGTATGTCTGTGTTCAGGTTATGATCAATTTGGAGGCTGCCCATTGTAATGTGCAGATATGGATTAATGTGTCATGCTAAGATTTTTTTTTTTTTTAGCAGTACGCGGGCCTCTCGCCGCTGTGGCCTCTCCCGTTAAGGAGCACAGGCTCCGGACGCGCAGGCTCAGCGGCCATGGCTCACGGGCCCAGCCGCTCCGCGGCATGCGGGATCTTCCCGGACCGGGGCACGAACCCGTGTCCCCCGCATCAGCAGGCGGACTCTCAACCACTGCGCCACCAGGGAAGCCCCACGCTAAGATTTTTAATGATAGTTTATAGCACTGAACTTTGGATAGAACCTTTTAGAATAGGACTGAATGCTTGTCTGACTGGAATTATATCAATAACTGAATGAATCGGGAGATAAAGCAAGTGGCCTGCACACTGTGGTTCGTTCCTAGTTTGTCAAATCATAGGAAGTGATAAAATAAATTCTGCCACTGATTCTCTGGGTCTGAGATGCAGTTATGAATGAATCCATTGATGACCACCATAATGTCCACATGTGCCAGTCATCAAAGAGTCTTCCATGTGCCCTTACCCACATTGCCAAAAGGGGTCTACTTTCAGAGTTGATGGGAGTGAAGAATGAATGCCTCATACCGCAGTGAGAGGTTTAGGGTTGAGCAGAAATTCTGTTTTAATAGCTTCAGGGGCCAGGGAATATCCCCAACTCACATTCATTGAGTCAGTTTCAGCCAGAGCCAGGACCTGAGCATATTTGACATAGTTCGGTTCAGCACAAGTTATCAAATGCCTGCTATGTAATATGCTAGCCACTACCAATATATGCTAGTTATGAAATCCTCTCAAGTAATAGAGTTTTAAAGTTAGTAAGGGAAGAAAATTTAACTTTCAATACCAGCCTTTGTGTTCTGCAATTTCGGGAAAGTCATTTAACCCTTCTGAAGCTCTCTTTTCTGATCTGTAAAATGAAGCTTCTCTGCTGTCTTTCCCACATTCAGTGTTGTTGAAAGGATGGAAGCAGATGGCAAAGCAGAGGAAACTACAGAATTTATATTTAAAAAAAGGACTAGGGTTTACAGGTCTATTGGAAAGGAAAGAGTCTGTTGGGGACTGGTTTTGAATGGCAGGCTCATTGTTTTTCCTTAGGTAGGATATGTTTCTGGGTTGAATTGGGAGTGGAAATGTTGGTGAAAATTATTTTGGGATACATAAAATGCATCCAACCCTTTAGTGTATGAAAGTCTCTTATGATTTTTAAGGCTACTCAAATTGAGAGTTTACAACTCCATGGCAGCACCTGGCTTACAGTAGGTGCTCCAGCGTCATTATGCTCAGCCTTTTTCCCAATAGACACCTTATTGAAGAAGGAAAAACACAAAAAAAGCACTAGAGCTGGCTTACGCAGATTGTTTGTGTACACTACTGTGATCAGAATCACCAGATACACATGATAATTCTCAACTTCGTTCTGCCTGTAAACAGTCAATGATCTTGTTAGTTGCAGCTGTAAACCCCGTGGGAGTGGAAATCTTTGTTTATTGAATTTCCAGCTTCCAATCAACTGTGCAAGGAGTAACTGTGTGAAAATGAAAGTCAGTAGTCCTCCTCTTCTCCTTTCTTCACCTCTGCCTCATCGTAAGGATTTGGGTTCTTAGGTTGGTTGAAAAAGTAGAGGTTATATAAATAAAATGGAAGAGAATCTTAAATCTTAATATTTCTCTGTCTTTTAAAAGAAAAAGAGTGAGTGTTATGGGCTGAATAATATCCTCCAAAATTCATATTTTGAGGTCCTGACACCCCAGTGTCCCAGAATGTGACTGTATTTGGAGATAATAGCATTAAGTAGGTAATTAAGTTAAAATGAGGTCTTTAGAGTGGGTTCTAATCCAAAACAACCAGTGTCCTTATAAAAAAGGAGAGGTTGGCACAGACATGCATGCACACGGAGGAAAAACTGTGAGAAAACAGTGAGAAGCCAGCAATCTGCAAGTTAAAGAGGTTTCAAAAGAAGTCAAACCTGCAGACACCTTGATCTTGTACTTCTAGCCTCCAGAACTGTGAGAAAATAAATTTCTGTGGTTTAAGCCACCCAGACTGTGATATTTTGTTACGGTAGCCCGAGCAAACTGATACCTTGACTGTGTAGTGTTTCCCTTAATTGGATTGGCGAGCCATGGCTATCATAATAGAGAAATGGTTTGACTTATGTCAAAAGAATGGATTGTCTCATCATCACCTCCAGCAAGCATGGACCACCAGAATGGGAGGAGGAACGTACTCGAGTTGCTCTTTTAGGAGAATCCTTGCATTAACCCTAGAAGCCCCACATGTGGCTTAGTTTTACATATGTCTTGGGAAGTATAACCTCCTTCCATTTTGCAATTTCTCTCAGGAGATAAAGATTCTAAGAAGGAATTCCAAGTTCTAAAAGAGTAATTATTAGCCAGATGTAACAGGACCTGCCTCAGAAATAAGGGTTGCCCTCAGAGACTCATTTGAGTTCCTAAAACTTGCTCTGCAAGGATCTTTTCCTCTCAGAGTGGGGCAGCGATAAGAAATTTACATCCCTTGGAATACACAAAACCAAAGCTATGTATCAATAACCTATTCAATGTTCATACAAATTTACTCTTTACTGTGTAGTATTTAGAGAAACAGATCTCAGGTTAAATAAAGGAGAAGGGAAAGGTGGAGTTTCATTAGTTTGATTTTGCTATTGTTTTAAGGTAGTGGTAATAGGTTGGAGTGGTGTGGTGAGGTATTTAAGAGCAAGTAAGGTAGACTTTGAACTTTGTCATGGTTGTATGCTATCACTATGATCTCTTTTCGAACTATGTTTTCTAAGTATTGCTTTACTTACCATAAATAGAGATAATAGCAAAGAGGCATAATAATAGTCACTGTAAAGAGGGATAATAATATCCACTTTATTCTGTTATCATTAAGGGAAAAAGAGTATGCACCTGGCATACTATTTGTCACATAGTAAGATATCAATAAATGTTAACTGCTATTACTCTTCATGATATTTACTTTCAACGCCTTCTTTTAGTGGAACATTTTTTTAGGTTAAATGGACGTTTTAGATTGGCTGTTTGCTGGTCACCATTGTGATTACCTCTTATTATGAGAAATATCACACTTGTAGCATGAGGGGTACTTCTGGGATAAGACTGAAAACTCTCTAAGATAGCAACATCAGCTGTATATTTTAAATAAATTCAAAATAATCCTATTTGAGGCCTGTAAAGCTGAGGTTCTATCTAAAACACAGAGCCCTTAAGTACCAATATTAACTTCCTCCTTTAGAAGGTGAAAGCTGAAAAGTTTAGAATTTAAAATAGCTTTCAAAGGGGTTGAAAACAACAGGGCTTGGTAAAGTAAGATACTTAAATGATTCTACCTAGATTCTCTAAATCAGAGGTTCTCAATCCCTACTGTGCTTCAGGATTTTCTGAAGAAATTTAAAGTTCTCTATATGGGAGCGTCACCTGCTGATTCAGACTCTCCAGGGATGAGTAAGTTTCCAAAAGCTCCATTAGTGATTCTGAAGTACATACAGCCTGTGTTGATAATCATGGTTCTAAATAGATCTCCAGATGGGTCCCAAAATGTCATGTGTTAAAAGGCATATCTTTTAACATTTTTTTTCGACTGATCTCTTCGCCAGTGGCACAGTTATAAGTTATGTAAATTCTAATTCAGTCTTGAAAATCACGGCATTTTCCTAAAGAACGCTTATTTATGTTTTCAATGTCTCTCTCTATTTTCATTTTTAAAACATATAATGTTTAATTTCAGGATGAATTTTAAAGCTCTGCATAAAATCATAAAAATATAAAATCAGATGCAACACTTTCCTTCTATAAACTCAGAGTCACAAAATGGTTTGCTTTGTACTCAATTTAGGAAGCATCGTGACTTCTTTTCAAGTCTTCTTGGGTTGAAGGTCTGTGATGCAATGTGAACCCATGACACTCTTGTATCTCATTTGGAAGTATCTTTGGCTGCAATAGTTAATGGTATTATTTTCTCATTGTAGAAAGGCATGGACTAGATCCTTTAATAAGTCACTCACCAAGTAGAAAGCACTGTTTGTGTTGAAAGGACCTTACCATGTGGTAGGATGCAGCTTAGGATAAAAGACCCTCTCCCAGAAAGGCATTCTCACCCTTTCTTGTATATATGGAAAATTGGTGATACAATAAAGGGCAGGTTCTTCTGCTGACTAGGGAGCTTCATGCCATTCTCTTAAAAGATTGTATTTCTCTTCCATTGTCTTGCTGTCCACACATAATTTCACCTCCAGATGAAAGAGGAACAGGGAAAGCAATGAAGTTTTGAAGTAGGGAGTTTATGAAAGCAACGATTACAGAAAGTTAAATATGTTCCTGGAGATAGCAGGGTGTCTATTATACTTTCTAGTATACGAATTTACCATTATTATTATGGAAGTTCATTTTGTTTCCCTACCTTCTTTTCAGTTTGCAGTTCTACTCCCATTGTAAGCAACCCTAACAGTTGAAAATTCACACGTGCGCATATTATACCTTAAGATGCAATTTATTAGTTTTACGTAAAAAGGCCCTCACAATGTCCCAGTAAGCACCTCATTTAAACACAATACCTTCATAAAAAAAATATTTGTACTCGACTACATTGAAGTAACTCTAATGTATGAAGTACCACTCGGTAATATTGTATAATAACAGAGTTATAATAGCTCAGTAAATTAACAAGTTGTGATTACACATTTATTAGGAGCCAAGATGAGGTATGTCATTGAGCATAGAAATGAAGTTGGACATATTTCTTAGGTTAAGAATTATCGTAGTCTATCTGAGGATACATAACTAGTTCTGAGAAACAATTAGCTGCCCACCCGCCCCCCCCCATGACAGTATGGTCTCAAGATCAGAATTGTATAATAGAAGCAGTGCATGCCATTGTAGGTCAAAAAAGGGAAGGTTTTAGGGTGAAGGCAACACTTAAACTGGCCTTTGACAGAGAGGAAAATAAGAGTGGTGTGTGTGTGTGTGTGTGTGTGTGTGTGTTGGACAGAGAGGAAGTGATTCATGCTCTGAAATCCAACATTTTTAGATGAATTTTATATCAACCAGTGTAAGGCAATGGGAAGAACATGGATGTTAGCACCAAAGCAATCTCTGTTTGAATCCTGTTTCCATTATTTGCCAATTATATTCCACTGGGCAAGATTCAAACTTTCTTAGTCAGGTTATTTTCATCTTTGGATGAAGCTAATAAACTTGCCTTAGAGAGTTGTTGTAAGGATTTCATAAGGTACCTAACCATAAAATTCAATAAATGTATGTTCGCTCCTTCCTTTTCTATTCATAGTACCTTGAGCAATACAGTATTCACTATAACACATGATAAACTCACCAAAAAATTTAGATGGTGCCTGGGGAACTGTTGGGATAGGACTTGACTGTAGCAGTTATTTATTTGTTTATTTTACAAATACACATTGGAAAACGTGCTCCACATTTTTACTGAAATATCATATTAACTACTCTACAAATGTAGAAATGGACTCTCTGGATATGTTTAAAATCTGTCAAATTCTTCCTTCTCATCCTGCAAACAAACAAATTATGTGTAGATTTGCCATTGCCCCTGCAGCAACTCAAATCACCATGAATTGGGCAGACTCTTAGCAGGAGGATTTTAATGGTTTATTTATGTATGCATATAATCCCTCCATCGAATGCGGACCACATACTTGTCTGCCTGAGATGAATTTTATTGATATGTTTTTTTGTCTTGCTTCTAACTCTATTGTTCAGATTTTAATTCCTGACAATGCATTAGTGCCAAATGACACCGTTAGTGCCGTTAGGAGTTGAGTTTTGCCAAAATATTCAATACCTGCTGTGTCTATTCTCCAGAAAAGAGAACAATCCAATCTTCTTCACTGGTTGTGACTTTAGTTGAAGTGTGGTTTTTAATTTGAGACACTTTGGGGTTGCAAAAGGAGGTAATGGAATATTTAGACTGTGGAGGATTTAGAAAGCAGGGCAAAATTGAAGCCCTTTTTAAATGTCTAAATCTGTGAGGTTCACTTTGAAAAATAAGTTTCCCAACATTATGTATACTCTCAAAGCATATTTAAATTACTTCAACAGCTGCAATAATAAAATGACACTCGAAAGCATGAACATGAAATACATGAGGCAAAGTAAAAGGGCAAAGTAATGAGATCAATCACGCCAAGAGGATAATGAAAGACAGACCTACAGAGCCTACTCAGGGAGAAAGACATGGGAGCAGATACGTATAGCACGATGGAAGAGATGTTGATAGAATTTTGCACAAAGTGCTATGGGAAAAAAATGGAAGGAAGCAACATTCATTGTGCTAGAGATGGGAGGAGGATGAGGAAAAGAAGAGAAAGTTTTATTTAAGTCTCTGTTCCTTCAAAACAACAGATTTCTCAGTTGTTTCCAGAACAAAAAATACTTGGACTGCCCTTTTAAATGTGTGGCACGAGACCCTGACCTTCATCAATTTAATTCAGTGTTCTAAAGCGATCCTGGACAATGTGTTTCTCTGTTTCCCTGAAGGAGCCTATTAGTCACGCCATGTATGTAGAAATGGATGGTCTGTGTAAGTTTCAGATCTGTGAATTTCCTCAGAGGTGGTCAGACAGGGGCAGCTGGAGGTCTGGAAAAAGATGTGGAAAATGCCCCCCAACTGTTCCCCTGGACTGGATGGGGAATGCGAGCAGGTTCTGAAGTAGCAAGCACACTTGATCCTGAAGATGAAATTCCTCTTCTTGGCAGTTCTGCCCAGGGTAAGGGCTTGGGAGGAGAGGAAGAATGATGGTATAGGAATTCCCATCCAAATTAGGTTGCAGTCTTGGCTCTTCAAGGAGAGCCTGGGTGTATTCATCAGCTCAGAAAGAAAAATCTTTTCTGGTCCAAAGAATGAAAGTCCTTTTATCGAACAGCTAGAAAATTTGGCTTGAAGAGTATGCAGGTAGTTCTTTTTTGGCCCTTATTTTTCTCACTGCTCTGTGCTTTACGGGATGACTAAGGTGAGTGAGTCAAAAGTACAAATATCAAAGAATTTCAGGTTATTCACCAAACTTACTTTAAACGCAATACTTATTTATTTATTTTATTTTTTAACACCTTTATTGGAATATAATTGCTTTACGTTGTTGTGTTAGTTTCTGCCGTATAACAAAGTGAATCAGCTATACGTATACATATAGCTGTATATATCCGCTCCCTCTTGCGTCTCCCTCCCACACCCTCCCTATCCCACCCCTCTAGGTGGTCACAAAGCACCGAGCTGATCTCCCTGTGCTATGCGGCTGCTTCCCACTAGCTATCTGTTTTATGTTTGGTAGTATATATAAGTCCATGCCACTCCCCCACTTCATCTCAGCTTAATTTTTTAAACGTGATTTTGAACTGAGAACAGCATTAAAAATTGGGGAATGTAGAAGAAAACCCTCTCCTGCTGTAAGGGATTTTAAAGCGTTGCTAACTGAGGAGCTTGTAGCGAATAACTCTGCCTTTTCAGTCTCTGCGCACTGTAGGCAGCGTTTTCTCCCGGAAAGGAAAGAATATGGGCTTTGGAGGTACACAGTGTTCTCTGTTTTCAAATACTGACTCTTTCACTTACTGAGATAGTAGCTAACATTTAATGAGAGTTTACTACGTGCCAAGCACAGTTCTAAGGTTTCTACACATAGGTATTTAATAGGAAATAGACCCAGCTGTTAGAATAGAGAGATCTAAAGTACAATGGACCAAGCAAGATCTAGATTCCATTTCTCTCTCACATTAACAACACAGAGATGGATGGACTAGGCAGTGGTGATGCACTTCTCCACAACATCCTCCCGGGACCCAGGTTCCTTCTCCATGCTGTCTGGTTTGATCCTCCTCTGTGTGGTGCTCCCCATATCAGACTGTAGGATGAGCAGCTTCATTTCAAACATGATCTTGAAGCAGCACACATCATTTGTACTCACGTTCTGTCATCCAGGACTTAGTCACATGACCAGCCTTCCCTGCAATGGAGGAAGGGAAATCTCGATTCTAGCTGGTTAACCAGGTATTTTGCTGAAGTGTAGGGCAGGGGTCCCCAAACCCCGATACTGGTCCGCAGCCTGTTAGGAGCCGGGCCGCACAGCAGGAGGTGAGCGGCGGGCAAGCGGGCGAAGCTTCATCTGCCGCTCCGCCATCGCTCCACCGTCGCTTGCGTTACCTCCTGAACCATCCCCCACACCCCCGTCCGTGGAAAAATTGTCTTCCACCAACTGGTCCCCGGTGCCAAAAAGGTTGGGGACTGCTAATGTTGGGGGATGGGTCCGCCATATTGCATGGTTCTTGGGATTGCCATCCCTATAGGTTATAATGTGAATGGTGACCCTGAAGTTGGGTCACAGGGCAGCCCTGTTTGGAGATACTAAAAGGAAGCAGGGGAGAATGGATGTGAAAGACAATGAGCATTTTCTGTCATGATGTATTAACTTCTTTAACCCTCAAAATGCCATACCAGTTTTATTTTCATCTGTACAGGCAACTCAGTCACAAAATTTGTTTAAAATCACTGGTCCCATAGCCACAGCAGTGTGAGATCCAGACAATTTCACACAGAAATTGTGCTCTTAATGACTACTGTACTTCCCCTGTGCCTGAGAAACTAATATTGTAGCTAGTAGCTTAATAATTAGGTGCAGTTAATACATCAGTATTATTAAGATCCTGCTATGTTCGGGGAGTTGTGGAGTATATTGTAGAGGTTTTGTGTGTGTATGTGCGGGGGGGTGTGGGTGTGTAGGTATGTGTGTTTTCCAGTGGGTGAACGGGGTGGCTGATTCCTTGAGTGTAGGCTGGAGATTTCAAATTCTGGCCAAAAAATGCCCTTTCTTCAGCTTTCATCACTGCATGTAATTTTTGTTTCTAGTGTTAAGCAGTGATGGCCTTGTTTTAAAGATATGTTCTTTTCTAATTGAAGTTGGCTATTTGTGTCATACCCTTCCCATATCTCATAACTTTTAAAACTCATTTTTATCACTCAGATTTATAATCTTCTCAGTTAGGCAAGATGAAAGTGGTCACTATCGTCTTCCAGTAAAGACTATATTTGCTACCCCACTGAAGAATGCCTTCTCCTCAGCACTGGAAAATATATCACCCACAACAAATGGTCTTCCCTTCTGATAAAACATAACCCTAACCTATATATTTTGGAGGAACTCTTTTATGGGAGGGAGAAAAATCCCAGTTAATTTGAATTTGTTCTTCTCTTCTACCAGTAACATTCAGTGTTCCTTTATTTTTCTTTCTACATTTACTATATAATGCTTTTAAAATAATTGTTTCCTTTTTATATTTTGGTGATCATTTTGTGTATGAGTGCATTTTATATTTTTTCTGATTTTCTTTTGGCAAGAGGCAGAATTAGCTTTTAAAACAACAATATGTTGAGAGAAGAAAGGAGATGAATGTCAGTGGTTGCTTGTTAGTGAATTAGTGCTTTATTCCTTTTTTAAAAAATTTTTATTGAAGTATAGTTGATTTATAATGTGTTAATTTCTGCTATACAACAAAGTGACTCAGATATATATATATATATATATATATATATGTATTCTTTTTTATATTCTTTTCCATTATGGTTTATCCCAGGATATTGAATATAATTCCCTGTGCTATACAGTAGGACCTTGTTGTTTATCCATTCTATATGTAATAGTTTGCATCTACTATATTTTTAGGGTATAGACTGAGATGCAGCCTGATTCCCTAAATTTGTTTTTGACACTCAACTTGTAAGCTGTGAGACCTTGGGCAAATCACTGTACTTTCTGTGTTTTTGTTACCTTATTTGCAAACTGGGGATAACAATAGGATGAAACTTGGAAAGTTAGTATGAGGATTAAAGAAGTTAATGGATGCAACAGTGCCTGCCACATGGTAAGCAACTTATACAGTTTAGCTGTTTATCATCGTTTTCTTCATTGTCATCTTCGTGTGGACTGGGTTAATAATCATTCTGTTATCCCTATGCTTATATATTGGTTCCTAGGTGTATTGGTTTGTTGACATTGAGAAGTTCAACTGCAGCAAGTGAACTATTCCTCCTTGGTTTAAGTCCCTTCAGATAGACAGGAGGGTTTTAAGTAAAGAGTATTTTGAAGAATCTGGAATTTTTCACTCTTCCTATTCAGAACAGATTTAGGTTAGAATCAAATGTAATTGTAGGCTCAATAAAAGATATGCTGAAACACTCATGGTAGAAGGAAAAAGGTGTTGAGATTGTTGTTATTTTCCATATCTTCTCAGTAACTTAACTGGTCACAAAATACGATTGATCATTTTCTCTGTAAGTGGCTCTTGGCTAGAGCTTACAAATGATACAATAAGAATATAGACATTGCTCCTAGGAATCTTAAATTATATATATATATATCTCTCTATATATATATATATTAGTGTAATATACCTATAGACATTATTGCAATTGAATAGTTCAAATAATTACCATTCTCGAAATGCATATTGAGAAAATTGAGAAACCAAAACGAGTTGAAAGAATTAAGGAGTTTAGGCAGAAATTGTTTTTGAGGTGGATTTTTTATTTCTAAAACTTCCAACTATTTGTGAAACAAGTTCACACAAGTATCTGAGCATTTTGATTGGGTCCAAATCCAAACTTGCTGTCCAGAAGGTTGGATGCATCACTGTAAAATACCCCCCTCACTATAATTATGGGGATGACAGATTTATGTAGAGACTATGAGCATGATGTACATGAATAATAATGCTCAATGTTGCTATTTTTAGGAGACAGGCACATTGCTGTAATATTTAACTATACAGAGTAGCTCACTTTGTAATTCCAGGACTCTTTTTTTTTTTGCGGTACGCGGGCCTCTCACTCTTGTGGCCTCTCCCGTTGCAAAGCACAGGCTCCGGACGCGCAGGCTCAGCGGCCATGGCTCAGGGGCCCAGCCGCTCCGCGGCATGTGGGATCTTCCCGGACCGGGGCACAAACCCGTGTCCCCTGCATTGGCAGGCGGACTCTCAACCACTGCGCCACCAGGGAAGCCCTCCAGGACTCTTGAAGGGCTTATTCTATTACAGAATCATATACTCTGTTGATGTTTCAACCATGGCCTGGTGTAGCACTTAACAATAGGTATGTCTACTGGCTTTTAAAAAGCAAAGAAATGTATTTTCACATAGAACACAAAGTTCAGGGGAAGAGTGGTTCTGGTTTATCTTACTGTTTCAACAGCAGCATCAAGGACAAACATCTTTCCATCATTTTGCTCTACTGTTATGTGCTTGTCACCTTTGTCTTTAGTCAAATGCCCCCTGTAGTCACAAGAGATTACAACAGTGCTAGGCATCATATCCAGACATGATATAGGCCAGGACCAAAGAGTTTAGCTCTTTCTTGAGTCTTTTAAGACTGAGGAAAACTTTCTCAGAAATCTCCACTAAGCCTGCCTTAATGTTTCACTGGCTAGAATCCTATAACCCACTAGCAAAGGAAATGAGGCAACCAGGATTGTCTCAGATGAGTCAGGATCCACTCTTTGAGACTTTGTGGAGAGCTGCATGGAGGAGGGTAAATACCTGCATAAAACTGAGGTTTACTTAGGAAGTAGAAAGAATGGGAATAAGGATACATTATTTCAGGCGTCAACCGTGTCTATTACACTTGGCATATAGTAGAATACTCTTATGTTTTTGTTTTTATGGAAGAGAGAAAGGAGGGAGGGAAGGAAGGAAGAAAGGAAAGAAGGAGAGAAGGAAGGAAGGGAAACACTTGCATAATGTGTTTTGTTTAATCTTCACTGCTCAGCCAATAGAAATCTGATTTGTTTCTGTCAGTTCCAGGTGGACCACAATAAACATATCTTTGGGCCAAGCATTAGAGCCACATTTCAGAAGCTGATTAGAATTGGGTGGCCACTGCTTCTTTCTTGGCAAGGGGTCAATTCATTGCAGTAATGTATGAAATAGCCCTTCGAAATGGACGAACCAAGAAACAATGTCCTTTGGAACTAACACTCTTAAACAGTATCCAAATTAATGGAAAGTGCCTGCACTAATGAAATAAAACATCAGGGCTTTGGCAGGAGGTGATTGGCAGAAACACCTGATGGCTTGATATATCTGTCTCCTGAAGACATAAATGAATTCCTCCTTCTAAAAGTGAACGAACAACTGTGGCTGAAGCTAAAGCAATGGTTTAGAGAAAATGACTTCCTGTCTTCTGCCAGAGAACCTAGAGCACATTTCTCAGTTTACAGTCAGGAAATCTCAGGCAGAGAGGGGTTAAATGACTCACACACACAGTCCCTCAGCTGTTTTATATCAAAACCAGAATTTGAACCCAAGGCAATGGGTAACTAGTGGGCTATAGTGCATCTTCAAGGTTAAGTTTAATGATCCATAAATCAGTTTATTTCCATCACCTTCCTTACTTAGGACAAACCATGTTCACCCTGATCCTTTGAAGAGAAGAAGTGAGAACATGATAACAGACGAAGTAATTTACTTTGGTAATCTTATTCATGCATCATGAGTATATTTTGAGATAGTTATTGTTTTTCTTATTTTATAGATAACTGCACTTTATAGAGATTAGGTAATAAGTCTTAGGTCTCTCAGCTAGAAAGTATCATATCTGGGATTCAAATCAAGATGTATCTGATTCTACACCAGCTCTATATGCCAACCTGCTTCTTTGCTTGGTATTTAGTCAAAAACACCAAGTAAACAAGCAAACAAACCACAGGAGTTCTTATTCCAGAAGTAGCCTTAAATATTTGAATATAAAAGTATAGATTGAGAATCTATGTGAATGATAACTTTGGAATTCAGCATGGAATGCCTCTGCAACCATAATAAAGATATTTAGGATTTGTTTCTCTCTGTATAAATGCCAAGTAGCATTTCTTACACTTGAGGACTAGGTGAAATTTCTTCTGATCCAAAATTCTTTTCTTTCCAAAATTTTACCCAGACATCATTAACGTGTTTGTGTAAGCACTTCATTTAGTAGCAGAGAAGCAGTTAAGGTCTGGGAAGATGAGTCTAGAATCTCTGTTTCTCAAAAAGAAAGTTATTGATGTTTTGTGCAGTGATATGTCTATATAAAAGTGTTTAGATAAAACATTGTTTATGTGATAAGCATAAAACATGCCATATGTTTTCATACATGGATTACACACAAAGCTTTTGATTGTTTTACTTTCATTTGTCGTATGTTCTCTACTGCAACAATATAGGAGCTTTCCATTTTGTGTATTAAGGGTCATAAGGACATGTGAAATCAATCCTAGGCACACATTTTGAAGCTGGGCCATTTTATCTTTGCCATCCTGTAGGTTTCAAAGCATCTCTGCTTCACAAAGAAACCCTGAATGAAAGCAAAATGGAGTAAAAATTTTTAGAAAGAGCTTTTTATTTTTTGTCTCCTCTTGGAAATCTATATCAATACTTGACCTTTTTACACCCCTATCAGGATACAATGGAGTCTGCCTGTGCTGACTTGGAACCTTAAAGTGTGTGGTAAGGTCTATTTGTCTTGCGAGCTGTCTGTTCCTTGGGGCAATGTGTGTGTGTGTGTGTGTGTGTGTGTGTGTGTGTGTGTGTGTGTATGTGTATGTATGTACATAATTGCTTGGTCGCTACATGTGAATAATGTTTTGTGGTTTACACGATGCTTTCACCTATAGCATTTCATTTGAGTCTTCTGCTTCCATGAAATAGATATAGACGATAGATAGATAGATAGATAGACAGATAGACAGACACAGAGATACAGAGATACAAACAAATATAGAGAGATAATAGGTTGAACATAAGTATAAATGATTCATTGAAGCTCAGAGAAGCTAAGTTCATGTAACTGGTTAGAAGCTGGTTAGAACCAGATGCCAAATAATCCTCCTAACACTGAACACCACAGGGGGCCTTCCAAGATGCATCTATAAAATAGGGGTCCAGATGAGCATGTGATCTTTGCTGTGTCACAGCACAAGATACTGCAGTGAGAATATCAGAAAATGACTTGTTTGTCAAAGCATCCTAAGAACAGAAATCTGTGTAAGGCATTACGTAAGCTCTTTTAAGTTAAAGTAACTTACTGGTTGCCAGGAACTTCTTTAAACCGAAATCAGAGAAAAGGAGACCAGTTGGTATAAAATGAGGAGGTGAAAGTTCTGTTCATTTGTTTCTTATCTCATGTATACAGGCCCCTCAACCTCCGAATTGAACTCTTATACACATGCACATTCCCTTGCAATTCAGTTACTTTTACCTTCCTTGCTGCAGGCCTCTGGGGACATGGGGCTGAGGGCAGTGCAGGGGGTGAGGGAGTGAGAAGGTTTGAAAATGCCTCTGGTTGTTAAGTTTGAATATGAATATGGCTGATGTTTGGAGGAGGATTGGTTGCAAAAGGGACTGCTGTGTAGTCTGAGGTGCTTGCTGTTTGTATCAGAGAAGAATCACGGGGTGGATTTTGCTTCACCCACTGAGTAGTTAAATGACATCATGCAATCTTTTAGTTGTCCTGGTATTTAATTACTTCCTCTTTATAGGAGCAAGAATAATCGCTGTCTCCTAGTATTATAATGAAAAGTATAATGAATATACCTAAAACCAAAAAGAGACAAGCAATAAAATGCAGCCACTGCAAAGATGGTATTCTGCAGTTTGTAGGAAATCATGCTTATTGGTTCTGAGTGGCCTCCTTTCCAGGTACTCAGGAGGGGCTTGTCTTGTGTTTATATTTCTTTCCTACAAAGATTCCCGAATTGCCAAATGCACCACTACTGCTTGCAGTATCCCAATGAGAGTATCTGATTTTGGTAGATTTGAAACTACCTAAACCTGAAAAGACAAATCTATGTCACTTTCAGAACGTTATAATTAAAACCTCAGCTTGAGAAATAAATGAAGATATGCAGAGCCAGTTCACTCCTAGGGTGAGAAAAAGTCATTCATCACCACAGCTTGGTGTTAAGATCACAGTGGTTCTGTTTTTCAGTCCAAATAAATGGCTAAGTAGTCTACAGAAATAAGCAAAGTCAGATGACTTTCAATTGCTCTGCACTAAATTGGGAAAAAATGAATATCTTGTCAGGAAGAAAGGTAATATCATACTGTCTGTGCTGTTTTATTTAATCAAGTCCCTCTGATTTGGAAATTTCAAAATAATCATCATTTTTTCATGAATGTGTCTTCGAGGAAAAAAAAAAGCTAGAGATTCACTGCATATTATAGCGAACAAAGCATTTTAGACATGATGTATTTAGAGATATCAGATTACTTTTATCTAGTTTTCTGAATGCAGTTTTCCAGGAAAGGTCATTAAGTGTGTGTGTGTGTCTGTGTGTGTGTGTGTGTGTCTGTATACACATATATTAAATATATTTAATTGTCATATATAATATATGTGTATACATACTTTTTTGATTTCTTAAATATATAGAGAAAAGTTTTTTTTTTCACTTTGACATCTAATGACTTTTGATCTCTCTTTGAATCCAGAGTGTAATTTAGCAGTCACTTTTGTTTCACTTTTGAATGAAGTGTGAATTCAGTGCATTTTATAATACAGTATGTAGTTATTGGGAAATGAGACTAATTTGATTCCAACCAACATATTTTAATTAACTGTTTGCTGTAGGCCTAATACTCCTGGGTATATTAGGATAAAAAAAAGCACAGTCACTGTTCATGTGGTCCTCATGAGCTAAAGAAGTGGTTGTTAACTGGGGGTGATACTAGCTATCACTCAGGGGACATTTGACAATATCTAGAGACAAATTTGGTTATCACAATTGAAAGGGAGATGCTACTGACATTCAGTGGGTACAGTCCTAGGATGCTGCTAAACATCTTAGAATTCCCAGGGCAACCCTATAAAAAAAATTATATAGCACCCAAAGGCAGTAGTGCTGAGGGTACGAAACCTTGTCTATAGGGTAGAGAAATAAATAAGGCACTGTGATAAGTGCTACTTTAGAGACATGAATGAAGTGCTCGGGGAACTCAAAGGAAGGAGAACTGGGGGTGGGGAGGTGTTGAAAAAAAGCTTTATGGAGGAAAGGACATTGGGGCTTGGCCCAGAACAATGAAGAATGGTTTCCCTAGCGGAGGATGGAAAGCAGAGAGCATTCTGGGTAGTGGGGCAAAGATGAGCCAAACAGAAAACTAATCACCCACAAGGCTTTGACTGCATGCGGTTACCACTGAGGCAGACTTTGATTCATGGTTATGTACAAATCAGGGTAATGACATAACTCTATGTGGGAGGGTTTTTTGTTTGTTTCAAATGTGGATTTTAAGCTGCATATGAAAAAACTCTTAAGAGAAGATATAAAATCATTTTCTACTAGCAGGAGGAAGCTTTTCTGCCTTCAGTTTTCCCATAGTGCAGTCAGTGTGTTTACAGACTGGCCGCTAACTCTTCCTGTCTTCCAAAGCTTTCTGGAACTTGAACTTGGGACAAGAGCTTTACACAAGCTCAGAACCCTTTGGGAGATAAGGTGATTCCCATGGCTGGAAAACCAGAATATTAAGACCTTCAAAAGGCTCTCTGACAGAAAAGACCAGAGAGTAATTCAGGGTTTCCTTAATACTTATGGTACTATGCAGTGGCCCAGAGTGTGGGCTCTGAGAGTGTCCCCTCAAGAACTTACCCCTTGTGTGATTTTTGATAAGTAATAGAATCCCTTTTTGCTTCTATCTTCTTCTTCAAATGCATATAATGATATCTATGTCATAAGATTGTTTTGAAGATTAAATCTCATACCATTTACAGCCTGATTTGTAGTAGGCACTCAATATTAGTTATTTTCACTTTCCCCATTTTGGTGTGAAAACATGGGGCTCTTAAGCAAGATTCTAGCCTTCCTGGTTGGCAGAGAAGACATTGCAAAGGATAGCTTTATAATAGGAAAATGCTGAGTGCTGTGGGCAGATAATGAGGTTGTTCAAGAACCGTTCAGTTAACAAAATGAAACGAGTGTGGTGCACGCAGTTGTTACGCTGAAGATGTTTTTGAAATGTTGATGCTGATGGCACACGTGGTGATTTTAAAAGGTCCATATTTAAATTAGTATTAAAAAAAAGGGAAGGGATTATAGGATTGGGTGGTGGGAGTGTGAGGTTGAAAGCAAGCAAGTTTAGTTTAGATTAAAGAAAAGTCTCTTGAGTGATTAAAAGACAGCCATAAAGTCCTCCTGGGGAAATGGTATCACTTTATCTCCTGCTGAGCAGGTGGTATTATTCCTCTTTGCTTAGATTCCTGATAATTCATGGCAGGAATGGTAAACAAATTATTTTCTGCTTCTTGTGAGCATGAATACTGGAAGATATATATATATATGCTACATACATACCTTTTACTTCTAATGTTTATATTTTAGTTTAAAATTCATTGAATAGTGAGTTTTATCATTAAAGAATGAGCTGCTTCTATAATCTAAAAAGGTAGAAATCGAAATATGGTACTTCTACCTATAACCTCTTATGTAAACAGTGTTTTGAGGGTTCAAACTAGGATTATTAAAATATCAGAAGATAGATTTCAGTTTCTTTTAGCTAATATCTTTCCCACTGGTACAAATATTAGTGGTGAGGGAAACCACATGCTTCTGTTCATATTTTTCCTACTAATAGGAGATGAGATGATTTTCACCACAGTTAAGTTAGAAGAATGAATGTGTCATATATGTCACCTCACAGAAGCATCTAAATGAAATGCCAATGTTATCATTTTCCACATCCCTTAATCACCATGGAGATTAAGTACTAAATCAAAAGTCTGCAGAGTTAACCAAAAACAAAGTAATATTGAGTATTCAATGTCTGGAAAAAGTATGGAACAATCCTATTCATTCTTTTTCTCTTTTTCCCTAACAATTGATTAAAAAGTTTGGAATTTCCTAACAATAATTTGTGTCACATATAATACATCAGTATTGAATACTGAGCCCCAAACACAGTGTTAGCAGCAGTATTTTATTTAGTGCTAAAAAGAGAATTTTTAAAATTTTATTGAAGTATAGTTGATTTACAGTGTTGTGTTAATTTCTGCTGTTCAGCAAAGTGATTCAGTTATACATATATATTCTTTTCCATTATGGTTTATCACATGATATTGAATATAATTCCCTGTGCTATACAGTAGGACCTTGTTATTTATCCATCAACATATAGGCACCCAATATAGGAGCACCCAAATACATGAAACAAATAGTAACAGAGATAAAGAACATTATTACTCACATTCTACAAATGAAGAAAATAATCCTTAGAATAGATTAAGAATGTGATTGAATTCATGCATCCAGAGAGGGTGATGAAATAAATTTAATTGTTCAACAAATCTGCAATTTCTAAAGTAAAATAGATTGAAATGGAATGGAATAAAGTAGGATGGAATAGGATAGGATGGAGTAGACTAGAAATAGAATAGGACAAAATGGAAAACTTAAGAGTGCATCACGTTATAAGGTTTGATCTGTGAAACTTTACTTTCAGTTTTGAGAGTGGTAGAGAGAAAGATAAAGAGATAGAGATAGTGATATGAGAAAGAGAGAGGTGTTGCACTGTGTATGGATTTCTTACTGGGAGGTATGGTATAAAAACTAAAAATTTGAGAGCAGCTATGGTAGAGAATACTCTGCTGATACATTCTACCCCTATGTTTCTATTTCACAGTCAAAACAAAATAAATATAATTTTTTTATTTTAATGTTCCTGAGTAGATAGACACCCTGATTTAACATGGCACAGCTAATTAGTGGCATATTTGAGAGTAGAGTATGGGTATCCTACTACTTAGTGTTAGGTGTTGTGATTTTCTTTATTTTTGTTTCCTTTTTTCTTCTTTTTTTCATCCTAGGAGCGAGGGATTAAATGAATAAAGCATCAGAAATAACAAGTTGTAGGCTGTGAACAGCTACTCATTGACTATTGTGTCTGTCACACGTGTGGACCTTTCCACTGCAATCAAATTACAACACTGATTATTTATTAAGTGCCTTTTTGGTAAAACTCTGTACTTAGGTATATGCTATGTTTCTTATTGTCTTGGGCTTCTGATATAGATGAGAAAAAAAGGTAATTATTTGTAAACAATATAGTAACATATGTAAATAATTGGTTAAAAAACTAAAATAATTTTCAAGTGAAAAGTACAGACCTTTACATTCTTCAGAGGAGGGAGATGGACGTTTGACTTGGGTGAGAATTGGCAAGGAAACTGTGGAAGAGAGAAAATTGAGTACACTTTTTAGGTGGTCTCAAGATGTGCCAAGGTTGATGAAGGTCTGGTCAATTCTGAAATGCTTACTGGGTTAATAGTTGAAAAAAATCTGAATTGTCACAACGGAAGTCACAAGCGAAGTAGCTGAGGAATGAACTGCTCAACAGACCTCTTTAGGGGTCTGTTGATATTATAATGCCATTTTGTGCTAGTTGTTCATGAGCTATTAATGGAAGAAGTATGATTATGTAGTTGTTCCAATGAGCATGTATTAAGAAATCCAGGTGCAATGGAATACATAAATGTCTCTAATGCAATATAAATGGTAATAATAAGTACTTTAAGGTCAAATTCTACCTCTTCCTTGTAGCCCTCTCAGATTCCTAAAGTCAATCCCCACTGAGCTTTTCTCTTTTAAGAATCTCTCTAATATAGAATTAGCTGCATTATATTTCTTACTTAGTTATTGTTCTGACTTCTTTAAATGAATTTTTTATTTGTGCATCTCAACTGCTTAACAGACTGTAAACTTCTAGCTGCTCTTGAATTTTTCTCCTCACATTTCCAGTACCAGTTCTTTGCTGCATGATGAATACAGATTTGATGATTGGTTAATAGATAGAGGGATATATATATAGCTAGGAAATTATTACATTAACTCCTGTCAAATTTCTTTCTTTCTTATGATATTAGCTACATTCTACCAACTACTATATTTATGTACACTCCCAACTAGTGTTTAAAATGCTCCTGGCAGATAGCAACTCTTCCTTATACTTATTTCAGCACACTGTACCAAACACAGTGTCTGCACTTAGTAGATATACGAAGTGAATAGTTGTCAAATGGAAATTGAATGACTTTAAAAAATAACAAGTGTGATATATATAGGAAGCCTAGTACAGAATGAGTACAGGGAAGGCTTTCAGTAAACATGAGCTGAATGAATGAGTCCTGAATTCTAACTTTTGCCATCAAGTAGCTGTGAGACAATGTCAAATCACTTTCCCTTTCGGGGATTCATTTTTCTCATCAGTAACATAAGGTGTTTGGATTGAAAGATGGTTTTCTACCTACTTTTCAGACTCTAGGAAGGTACTGCAGTACTTCCACGAAGAATGAAGTATTTCCTTAGCCAATGATAGGTATTATACTGGAACTAAGATATTCTATAAATAGAAGCGCTCCATGCTAAAATTGTTTGAAAAAATATTGGTGTAAATCACAGTGAGGAAAGTTTCCTTTTTAAATCAGTTTGAACCTATACAATTTAAAAGTCCATCCAGTTGTTATTACAGTAACCAAGGAAGTGAACAAGCAGTCCTTCTGTTCCAGAAGCCACATTCGAATGAATTTGACATTAATATCATAGGAATGTTGGAGACAGTAATTAATTGTAAAGGTGTATAACAGTTCCTTCACTATAGATAGAAATGTATGTTCATCTGTTATCCATAAAACAAGCTTCAAAGAATAATCACTTTTAAGAGACTAGAATAAAATATTTTATTTCTTCTCTATTCCTTACTCCGTATTCTTTTTTCATTTAAGAGAGCAGCATGCTGAAACATTTTATTGAATTGCTTCTTTGATAAGCTCTTGGGTAGTATGGGCTTGTTTCTCTCTCCTCAATTTAAATTGGCAGGTTGGAAGATAAAATTTTTCTGTTTTGATTGATCTATTGGAATGTAAAGATGGCTATTGGTTGGTGTTTATTAAACTCTAAAATCAAATATGCTGAGCCTGAGATATTCATCTGTGGCTTAGTAATAATCACAATAATAAAGGTGGTAAGTAATAGTGGTAATAGTAATACTAATTAAAAGCTCTATTTAATTTTATTTGTTGCTTACTAGTGCCAGGCACTGGGCTAAATCCTTTACATATGCAATCTAATATATTCCTTATGACAACCCTGTAGGGGAGGTTCAATTATTATAGAAGAGGAAAATGAACACTTTTCCCAAGGTTAATATTTAGTATGTGGTGAGTCAAGATTCAATGAATTTCTAATCTAAAAGAAGTGAAGATGAAAGGCTGTGCAGAGAATTCGCACAAGGTAGAATGAGTACTTTAACCGAGACACATACAAGTATAAATTTCTAAGATTGTTTATCCATGTATTGATTCATTTGTTTATTTGTATAGCTATGCCCTCAATGTTCACAATATTATTTTTATCCAGAATTCCAGGGCTGGCAGGTCCTCAGAGCTCCTCCAATACTTTCATGCATTGTCAGAATCCCTTACTATAGCACCTCTGAGAGCTGGCCACAGAACCCCGTTGCTGAGTACTTTACCAATAAACAGTCTCCCTGAAGGCACAGAATATCTGTTGTTCAGTTCCTACAGATGGTACGTGAGCCAAACTAGACTTCCCTGTACCTTTCGTTCTTGGTTTTGCCTAATAAGGCCAATTAAAATTTTGTGATCATGTTTGCAACAAGGTAACCCTTCTTCGAGGCCATTATTTGACTCTCTCCTGTCACCAAGTCTTCCGATAGGGTTAACATCCCAGTGTTTCTGTGAGATTAAAACTGTGCAATCGGCGACTTGCCTGGTGGCACAGTGGTTAAGAATCTGCCTGCCAGTGCAGGGGACACGGGTTTGAGCCCTGGTCTGGGAAGATTCCACATGCTGTGGAGCAACTAAGCCCGTGCGCCACAACTACTGAGCCTGCGCTCTAGAACCCGCTAGCCACAACTACTGAGCCCACGCACCACAACTACTGAAGCTCATGCGCCTACAGCCCGCGCTCGGCAACGAGAGAAGCCACTGCTCGCCGCAACTAGAGAGAGCCTGCGCAAAGCAACGAAGACCCAACGCAGCCAAAAATAAAAATAAATAAATAAATAAGTAAATTGATAAAACTGTGCAATCATGTAAAGTGTTTAGGAGAGTGACCAACACATAATAAGCACTCTGTAAGTAACAGATGGTAATAATAGTGCTAGATATTTATTGGATTAGACTTCATTTATGAAATTATTCTTCTCTTGGTTGACCACGTTTTGTCTACAATTATTTAGATGTAGATACTAGCTTTCCTGAAATGTGTTACTGCTAATAGGACACAATGCTTCAGGTTCACTGGTGTACATCATTAAATTGAGGCCAATCAATTAAACTTTGGTTTAGTGATTGGCTTCATTGATAGGGTCATTGTCAGTGTCCACTTCTGCATACATAATATCTGGTTCTGCCTTGTTAAGTTGTTATATTTAAATGTCCTTTAAAAAACCTAAACCATGGCCTGACTTTCTGATTGCACATTAGAAAATAGTAATAATAAAAAGAAAAAGGAAAGATGGAAACTCATTGTAAAAAATAAATAGAAGCTATTTCAATGATACTTCACTATATAAGAATGAGGAATAGAAGCATAAGTGAATGTAGTTAAAGTCTGACCAGTGATCATGACAGGCCCACCATTCGAAGGCTGAATTTGCCATTTTCACTAAGCATACCAACTCTTTGCTTATTAACATCATAAAATTGTAATAAAATAAAAAGGTTTCACTACAGACTAGACAAGGCCAGACAGCTGATTAAAAGATGCTAAAATGTGCAGCTCTCTGGAGCCTAAAGTCCCTTTTAAGGTTGATTTTGAATGACTTGTCCAGGTGGGGAGCCTTCCAGGAGGAAATGCATCTTTGTCTGGGGTTAGGTCAAGGGCTGGATTCCCAGGGCTCCAGGGAACCTTGAGGAGAAATCCCTGAGGCAAAGCCCAGACAGAGGGAGTCACCAGATCCTCGGAAGGGGGAGGGGAGGATTTACCATCACTCTGGACTGATTTTCAGCTGCAACACTTCTCAGGCAAAGAATATGCCAACAGCCATTCTCTCCTGATCTGACTGCCTGTGGTAGGCACGGCAACTTCTGAGGTTCTGAAGTCTCCAGCTGAGATGCAGTATCAATAAGCCTGAACACCAGTAGGGCCAAGTGCCACTTCAATATCTTTTCATCTTCCTGTGTGTTGCTTTTGGCAGGGGGGAATGTTCTAGGCTGTGGCTCCTTGTCTTGCGGGTTAATGGCATTTTCAGGCTGTACAGGATCTTACATCACCGAGTCCAATCGCCTCATTTTGCAGATCCCCAAACTGAGGCTGAGAGAGAGGGGACTTACCCAGAGTTGCTCAGCTAGTCAGTGACAGACAACAGTGGAACTTGCGGTAAGTTGCATGGCCTCTTTGGGCTTCTCTTTTCAAGTCTATAAAATGGAAGTAAGGGATAGGTCTACACGGTCTCTCCAAAATTCCTTCTTATTCTAATATTTTACTTCTGTGATTTTTGGTTCGAGACTCTTAACTACCAGTGTGATTTCCACTTTGCGATAATCAAGATGCAAAAATGATGCCTTTTGGTGTCTAAATGACAGTGTTCAAACATTCTGATGAAGGCTAAAGTTCTAGGTCATATTTTGCATTGTGTACAGATACTTCCCTCAGTATAGGGCATAGATTTGGATTAAGCATTTTGAAAATGCACCCTGCTTTTGAATATGACTGATAATTTACTCTGTTGCATCCTAACACTACAAACGACTGCTTCATAAAACTGTACTATGTTTTATTATTATTATTGTCTTACATTGCTTTTTACTCATTGCTGAAAACTTCAGGTCACATGAATAAGGATGCTGAAGAGGTCATGCCGTACAGGATAACAACGCCCAAGTTGGGTTTTAGTTAGTTGAATACTCTTTTGTTTATAAACAAGGATTGGCTTTTCTTTTTTCATCTCATTTTTTCAGCAGACACATTTTAGACAAACTGACAGCAAATCCATTATGTAATGGCAGCTATAAAAGCTTTCATCAGGAGGGTGCATGTTTTGTGTCTCTGTATGAAATAAGCTGGGTTATGGAAGCAGCAAGGGCAAAAGACTCAAGAGTAAGATAGACCTGGGGTTTCAAGTCATTGTCTCCATGGAATTTGGGGGTTAGGGTACGGGTTAGGATTAGGGTACGGGTATGGGTTAGGGTACGGGTTAGGGTATGGGTTAGGGTACGGGTACAGGTTAGGGTTAGGGTATGGGTTAGGGTACAGGTTAGGGTCAGGGTACGGGTTAGGGTCAGGGTACGGGTTAGGGTTAGGGTTAGGGGGGTGAGTAGGTAGGAGGAGCATGAAATGTAACATCCCTTTTCCGTTTGTTTCCCCTAAAGTCATGATGCGTCTTTCTAGTGTTTTCAAATTCCATCTGTCAGGTACATTAAATATCCATTCTCCTCTGTGAAACATGTGAACTTTATTTTTAAAGTACTGCTCATAATGCAGAGAATTCTGAGATATGAAGAGTTTGTTATAGGGAGAAGCATCTTTACACCACTGGGCATGTAGATTTACAGGCATTTATTACCTAGATGACATTTGACAAGTTATATACAGTGGTGTTTACAGGGGTATTATAAGGATCAAATGAGATAATGTATATGAAAGAAATGCGTACAACAAAGCATCACAGAAATCTTTTTTTTCTGTTTATACTGCCTATTAAAGCAAACGGATGGATATATAGAACACTGTGAAGAGTTGAGAAGGAGAGGGTGTGAGAAGCAAATATTTTATTTTTCCAATAAAATCACAGCTTAGAACAAAGAGACTACCAGGATGCAAATGAAATGCTCCTGCTGGAATATCCAAGGCTCATGCTTCTTCAAATGTTATGTACATTTGAGTTGTTTGAGGATATTGTTCAAATGCAAACTCTGATTCATTAGGCCTGGTGTGAGGTCTGCAAGTCTGTATTTCCAGAAATCTTCCTTCTGATGCTGACACTGATGCTCTGCAACACTTTGAATAGCAAGATCCTGCTCTCTCAGAGTAACAGGCATAGCCAAAAGTGAACTGACTATCTTACTGGGAAAGAAATCAATGTGTCCACACGTCTGTTGGTATTCACATATCCAGGGGATTCACATATCCAGGGAATACCACTAGCCTGGTTAAGGTCCCCGCTCGCCATACAATATAGGAGTATTCTGCATTTATTAAGTGTTGAGAAAAGCTTCTGTTCCTATTAGTTGAGGTTTCTGGCTGAAAGATAGCAGCTAGAGAGAGGTTTATATACAACACAATTAAGAATAAACAAGATCTAGGGAGCCAACACATGAGGAAGGCAGTTGAGTTCTTTCTGTTCCTTTAGCAGGCCTTGTCTAATAGAGGTCATTGAATTCTGCCTTAAGAATCTCAGATATGTGATTGGTTGTCTGAACTCTCTACTTTCCCTTGGCACGTTGTGTATTTACATTGACTTGGGTCACTCACTTCTCTAACGTAAATATGAAACAGGAAGAAACATGCGAGAAGTTCCTCTCTTTTTGATATTTTCACCTCAGTTAAATACACATTTACTAAGCACTAGGTTACAAAGCAGTGGAGTAGGCTCTGGGAGGAGGCTAAGGATCCTGAAATTAGGTCCCAGGGAGCCTCAGTTTACCTTCAAACAAACTGACAGTGTAGACAGACATAATAACCAAATACAAGGCGGACTGAGCTTAAAAAGATCTATCGTGTTAGAGATCTCAAAGAAATAGAAATCGGCTCTGCTGGGAAGGGAGTTAGGAAGACTTCGTGAAGGGGAAGAACTTGGAACATGGCCATTTGTACATGAAGGCCAGAGGATAGCTCGAGGCAAAGTCTTTGTCATATTGTAGGTCTATAAATGGAGAGCAAAAGCAAAGAGACATAGTTTAGTGTAATTTGACTAACAGAGTGCTGAGATTACAATATCATTCTTTGGAATTTAGGCTAATGCTTAGAGCTTGAGTGAGATTGTTGGAGGGAAGGGAGGACATATCAGGGTGACGTTTTAGCTGTTACTTCTCTCAAACTTTGATTTTTTTTTCCCATTGGGCCTACTTTGTTGGAATCTGCAGAAGAAAGGATCATCTTTTATATAAACACCTCCCCTTAGCATATGGAACATAGCATTTTTCAGAAGGTAACATGAATCGGGGAGGGGAAAGAGAGAAAGGATTTCAAACTGCCTTAAAAATGTGTTTCTGTATCAAGTCATTTACCCATTAAGTGATCCTTCATTACAACTCCTAACACTCAGATGTGATAAGGACGTTCATTTCTCTAACTTGTGTGAATTTAAATTCCTTTTTTGTTTTTTTTGGGTTTTTCTTTGCGGTACGTGGGCCTCTCACTGTTGTGGCCTCTCCCGTTGCGGAGCACAGGCTCCGGACGCGCAGGCTCAGCGGCCATGGCTCACGGACCCAGCTGCTCCGCGGACCGGGGCACGAACCCGTGTCCCCTGCATCGGCACGCGGACTCGCAACCACTGCGCCACCAGGGAAGCCCCTAAACTTTTTATTTTAACTTGCATAAAAAATGTATACTTTAACAAAAGTACTGTTGTTGGAATAAAGTTTGGAGATACAGATTAAGCAGTAGGAATACCTTTGGCTTTTATTCATAAGTATCCATAGCAAAAATTCACTATCTAGTGCAGTGGTTCTCAATCAGGAACACTTTTGCCTCCTCACCTAGGAGACAATTGGCAAAGTCTGGAGAAATTTTGCTGTCATGACTGGGAGGAGGGGTAGAGCCAGAGATGTGCTAACCATCCTACAATGCATAGGGCAACGCCAAGTACTGGGTTGGCTTTCATTCGTTTTCTTCTGTAAGATGGCTCTGGTAGCACTTAGTTGTCTTTAACTTAATTCGAAACAATTTGGTTAGCTTGTATGTGACAGCTGTCATATCAGCCTGCATTTAAAAAAAGACTTATCAAGATCAGTGAATTTTTGTGTAGTCATTTTAATATTGAAGATGGAAGGAAAAAAGCAACATTTTTGGCCTATTATGCTTTATTATTTCAAGAAAGGTAAAAATGCAACTGAAACAAAAAAAAAATACTTGTGCAGTGTATGGAGAAGGTGCTGTGTCTGATCGAACGTGTCAAAAGTGGTTTGCGAAGTTTCATGCTGGAGATTTCTCACTGACGATGCTCTACTGTTGGGTAGACCAGTTGAAGTTGATAGCGATCGAATGGAGACATTAATTGAGAACAATCAACGTTATACCACTCGGGAGATAGCCGACATACTCAAAATATCCAAATCAAGCGTTGAAAATCTTTCGCACCAGCTTGGTTATGTTAATTGCTTTGATGTTTGGGTTCCACATAAGTTAAGTGAAAAAGACCTTCTTGACCGTATTTCCACATGAGATTCTCTACTTAAATGTAATGAAAACATTCCATTTTTAAAACAAATTGTGATGGACGATGAAGAGTGGATACTGTACAATAATGTAGAATGGAAGAGATCGTGGGGCAAGCAAAATGAACCACCACCAACCACAGCAAAGGCTGGTCTTCATCCAAAGAAGGTGATGTTATGTATATGGTGGGATCAGAAGGGAGTCCTCCATTACGAGCTCCTTCCAGAAAAGCAAACAATTAATTCCAACAAGTACTGCTCCCAATTAGACCAGTTGAAAGCAGCCCTCGAAGAAAAGCGCCCAGAATTAGTCAACAGAAAATGCATAATCTTCCATCAGGATAACACAAGACCATATGTTTCTTTGATGACCAGGCAAAAACTGTTACAGCTTGGCTGGGAAGTTCTGATTCATCTGCTGTAATCACCAGACATTGAACTTTTGGATTTCCATTTATTTCGGTCTTTACAAAATTCTCTTAATGGAAAAAAATTTCAATTCCCTGGAAGACTTTAAAAGGCGCCTGGAACAGTTCTTTGCTCAAAAAGAGAGTTTTGGGAAGATGGAATTATGACGTTGCCTGAAAAATGGCAGAAGGTAGTGGAACAAAAGGGCAAATACCTTGTTCAATAAAGTTCTAGGTGAAAATGAAAAATGTGGCTTTTATTTTTATGTAAAAACTGAAGGCACTTTTAGGCCAACTCAATATTATCCAGACCAAAAACTAATATCACCAAGATTGATCTTGTACAAAAGAGTCCTCTCTTATTAGTTAAGTGACCTTATGTAATAAAGACCTCAGTCTTTGGAGTCAGTAGACCTGGGGTTCAATTCTGGCTTATGGCTTGATCTTGGGAGTTCAAGCTTTCTAAGCCTTAATTTAATTACTTTTAAATTGAAAGTAATGATAATACTTACCCTACAGGTTGTTCTGGAGATGAAATGAGAGAATGTATACAAAGTGACTAGAATCGTCCCTGGCATTCATAGATGGTCAATAATTTTAGCTGAAAAAATAATAAACTTTGGTTAAATAATTCAAGTTAGTATTGTCTTTTGAGACCCTCAAAGACTGCTGTTGAGCAGGTGTTAGAAAGAACTGCCTCCAGATCAGACAGCTTTGTTTTAAGTCTTATTGTCTACCTATTGACTGTGTGACCTTGAACAAATGCCTTAGAACTCTCTGTGTCTCAGTTCCTGCATCTATCAGATGAGAGTGTAAGGAATGTGTATCTTCTAGAGTTTCTATGAGGTTTAAATGAGAGTATAAATATAAAGTACTTAGAACAGTGTCTATCACTTAGAAGCAGACAGTTGTTAGCTCTTATTATTCATTTACTTAACATTGTTCGATAAGGCACAACATGTATATTAATTTTGAACCTTACCTTTCCAAATGCCAGCCCATTGGGGTTTTTTTTAAACAATTAGAGTAATGAAAATTGCTCTAAAATTATATTTTTAAATCCCTTGCTTTTTTAAAAAAATGAGTACTAAATACCCTTTAACATTTCATTATTCAGTCAGGAGCTTTGTCATCGTGCTATTGTTTCTTGTACTGGATTATGATACATGAAGCTTTTAAAACTATTGTGGTATGAGGATTTTTCTTACTGTAGGCTGCTAGACTGTTTCATACTTTTCTCAGCTCTTTAAAAAATATTGTTTTTGCTTCCTTCTTATCAAAATATCAGCTGTCTGACTCCTGTAGTCTCTACCTTTTCTTGACTTTTCTAACTACCTGCATTTGATTAGTTGCTCAATATTTATTGAACACACTATGTGCTATGCTCTCTAAGATATATTAGTGGCCCAAACTAAACATTCTTGGAGTTTACGATTTAGCAGAGGAAAACATTGAAGACATAATACCAGTTAACTAATTATTTAGTTCAAATATGATCCATGTCAAGACTGAGGGGTATCAGTTGCTATAGTTAAGGGCAAACCCTTTTAGCATGGGATATAAGACAGGCCTTCATGGGGAATTGATCATCAAGTGGCAATCTGGAAAGTGAGTGGGCATTAGCAAGGCAAAGAGAACAAGCATTACAAGCAGATGCAACAGCATGTGTAAAGGTCCTGGTTTTGGAAAGGGCATGGCACTAAATGAAGGCATTTTTTAAAGCCCAGTATGGCTAGAGACTGGAAAAAACATCCCAGTTTGTAGTAGTATTGATTAGGCTAGAAAGATAGCCAAGGGCTCAATCATACGCGGTCTTCTAAAGCACGTAAAAGATTGACTTTATTTAATAGACAATGATGAGCCACTAGAAAGTTTAAGCTTGTTGGTATGATAGAGCTTCATCTGAAGAATGGCTAAAAAGTAGGAAAGAATGGAGGCAGAGACACCAGTTAAAATGCTACTGCAGTGGTTCGGTCAAGATGTGGTGAAAGCCATTCAAATTATGTCTCTAATATAAATAAACAGTCTCTGAGAAATAAGACCTAGAAATTCTCTGTGAGAGGAAGGTGGCTATTTAGTTCAGGGACTTGGAAAGATTTATTTTGGCTGTTTTGGCTTGTTTACCTTCCACCTTGTTCTTGGCCACATTCTAGAGGATTACAATTGATGAATAGTCTATTTCCAGATGAACAAAAATACAAATGTACAGCAATAATAAAAATGAGATTGTATTTGTATAATGCTTAAAAACTATCTGTTATTACATTTAATCAGCAAATTTTCATAACAAGTGATTTTTACCCCTCCCACCCCTACCCCTCCCCCTGCTGCCACTGTCTCCACAGGACTTTGGTCTAAGTTGATGTACCTTAATTTATTGGCAGTGTGAAATTTCTACCTCGATAAGCCATCATGCATAATAGAAAATCTTATTTGTTTTATCTTACAGAGAAAGTTAAAATTTAGTAGAAGTGGTCTTCCATTTTGCTCTCTGCATTATTGGGGAGACATAAAAATGTTGACTTATCAGTTCTCATTCTTAACTACTGATAAAAAACACAAAACTTTTAAAAATAAGATATTTACCTACATCTATGCATGCAAAATATATGCCATGTGAATTGTGTAAATATTAAATATGTACACACACAACCCAGCTGTGGAGGCTTGAATGACATATTTAGAAAACTGGACATTCTATCTTGAACATCTAATCTATAAAATCTCGTCAATGGTCTATATATGTATATTTCTAAAATATGTATCTCAAATAGGTATAATGCTTGCTTTCTCATGGGGTGATTGGGAGAATTAAATGAGTTCATTTAGACAAAGTGCTTGATTTAGCACCTAACATGTAATATTTAATATATTTTAAATATGCATATATATAATCAGATATAATTTTATCACACACTGACTATATGGTTTATTATAAATTTATGTATGTTGATAATTTGATATAAGATTATATACACAGATACAAATGTACACATATGCACATACATACACTATATTAGCTATTGATTATTATGACAAAAATGGTTGCACAGTGATATTCAAAAGTTAAATATGTTAGCCCTGAAGATATGACTTTCACAGATTCTGGCACAGTTTCTATATCCTGATTTCTCTCATTTACTCACTTATTTCTTTATTCATTATTTAAACAAATATTTACTGGGTCTCTACTTCGTGCCAACGACTGTAACCTGTCCTTAAGAATCTTACAGTCTGGTAGGAGAACAAACAAGAAAGCAAGTAACTGCAATAAAAATGATGTGAACAATGTGCAGTACATCCTTTTAAAGTAAGAACACATCCATTCTCCTAGATAACATCTGGTTAATTATTATGTACATATTTGCGTATCATTAAACTAGAGAAGGATAGAAATTAAATAGAGGAAATTTAAAGGAGCATTTCTTTCTAAGTATCTATTTTTTATTCACCCTCTTGTCTTCATCTACCACCTACATGCTAAAGACAACCAAACGATTATCAGTAATTGCTATCACTTTCACTTACCCCGGAACCCTAGTTTCATCTGACTTATGGCAATCTGTAGGTAGAGGTTCCATAGACCTCTCAAATTCATTCTGCCTAAAATAAATTCATTATGTTCCTTCCTCTAACAAAAATTATTTCTCCTCCTATATGTCTAATCCTTGTTAAGTGTATGAACAACCACAAAATCACCCCAACTGAAGTCTCAAAGTCTCAGTCAATGTTCAGTGCCTGCCTACAGCCCCACAGCCTGTAGGTCATCAAATCCTCCCTATCCCCTGCCAATTTTTTTTCTTTCCCTTTTAGGTAAACACATACACACAGAACCCTAATGCCGAAAATTAGCAGGATAAGAAAACAATTTCAAGTTGCTAGGCAGCAGTGCTTAAAGAGAAAGCTCAGAAAATTAAGTCAGTGACTTGGTTATTAAGTGTTGTCAGTAGGTTGTCCCTTTTTCTGTGAGTGGAGAATGTTTCTTTTTAACATGGAATACTAATTTTAAATTCTATTGATCTATGAACTTCAAAAACATCCTCATACACATTTCCACATTGATATACTTGAATTTCTCTTTCCTTCCCATCAACTGATACTTTTTGCTTCTAAAGGTAGTTCCAGCTATGAATCCCAGAGTCCTTTTCAAATGTCCAAATGCTCAGGATATGGATGGGAGATTCATACTGCAGTTCATATTTATGAAGAAGTATGTTTTTCGTTGTTATTAGTCATTGAAAAGAGATAATCGACATCACAATAATGAAAGGTATCATGAGTTGGCCCTGATCATATCCTGAGTGTTCCTGAAATTTCTTTCTGGTCCATGCTCTTTAAAGAGTCATTTATTAATTCATAAGCATAAGTGCAAAACTATCTGGAACATAGTAGGTCCACAGTAAGTGGTGAATCCTATTCTCCCTTTTAGGGTGTATTTTTTTAAAAATCTGTGAGCATATACAATCCTAAACCTCCCTGAACCTGGGGAAATGTTTCTAAGTTCCTAAGAAAAATCACTGGAAGAAGAACTATAACAGTTTTCTTTTTTCCTTCTTTCATTTTTTAAATGTATTTTAAAATAGTTTTATATCCTGGCAAATATGTGCAGTGGAGTTAATAATATAAACTATAGGTTGAAATGAAAAGTCTAACTATGTCTTTAAAATGTGGGGTTTTTAATGGAATAGCGCCTTATATACAGAGGAAAAGCCTGCTTGGAGGGGAAGAAATAGATAAAGAAGACAGTTATTCCTCGAAGGGGTAGAAAAACAGAAGATTAAATTTGCTTTGAATATTTCTTAAGTAAATGGATTGTTATTTCCTTAGCTCCCACGTGACTACGTTTTCCTTCTCTTTTGAAAGAATTGAAACTTTGGTGTGCCTTAATATTTCACATCTTTTTTTCACCTGTGTGTCCTGAGCTGGCATGACGGCCCAGCATTGTTAGCAAACAGTCATGTCATTGCTAAATGCATGTTTATTGGTCTGTGCAGCCACCCTAAACCAGATCACTTCCCAGAATGCCAAGGGGAGCATGACAATGGTACTTACTTCATCCTTTATCAGTATGTTATCATATTTATAATATGGGAGGAGGAAAAACTAGATCAAAGGAAGAGCTTGTGATTCACAAATACAAACTTCTCAAGTGTAGACAAGAGCCATACCTTTGAAAGGATGATCTGTGAGCGTCGCCACACAAGTAAAGGATCATTGTTAGTGGATGATTATAATTCATGAAGAGGCGCTTTAGGGAAATATTACTGCTAGTCATTGTGTTGCATGTATTCTGCTTTCTAAAAACCAGATGAATGTAGGCTGATTTGTACACCATAGCTTTCAGCATAGAAGTAAAGGAAGAGTTTATTACCTGTTTTTCCCCCTCCCCTGAGAGGGATTTGTTTCACTTTGAAGTAAGACTGTCATAAAAAGGCTGCAAGTCACAGTGCGTGTTGTAGTTTCCTTGGAATGAAGTCCAAACTCTATTCTGCTTTGCCAATTTGTCTGGAAGCCATACAAACATGGGCAAATATGGGGATCAAAATTCAGTTAGATTTGCCCCAATGGAAGAATGAAATGTTTCACACTTGGAGGTTGCCCAGGAAATATCATAGCCTTTCCGGTATTGCTTAGTTGAGATGGTTTAATAGGCCTTTATTTAGAAGAGATGATTGAAGGAGAGGAGAGAAGGATGAGCTGTGAGACATGAGTTACTAGAAAAAGAAAGAGCTTCTGGTTGCTGCATGGGGATTCTGGAGTCCGAAAGATGGCTTCCAATCCTCCTTTCTCTTCTTTTACCTACCACGACTCTCTGCCTCAGTTTTCTCTTTTGCAAAACAGCACTCATAAGCCTATCATGCAGGTTGCTATCTGGATTATGTGGGGTTCCATATGACTCATCATGCTCTTTACCTTGCAGGTGGCAGGTCTACCCTGAGTGGTAGTTCTTTGTCCCTATTGTAGCATATCTTTAAATTTTCTTTGAAATGAAAAATTCGTGTTCTATTTCAGAACATGAATAAAGAATAAGAAAAAAATTTCTTATTTTTCAAATAACCATGCTTAGAAATCTATGATATTTTTTAAATGACTAATTTTCTTTATTCAGAACAATACACAGTTGAGAATCAGTCATTTTTAGGTAAAATTTCTTCCACAGCTACATTTTGAAAACATACTTAGCGGGTTATTTACTTATTGATATTTTCTTTAATGTTATGTTAAAAATATGATACTAACACTCGTACATATACACAAAGCCCAGCTTATTTTCTTCTTAAGAGAGAAAAGGGAGCCAATACGAGGAGGCATATGTTTTTAAAACCAACTCAGTTCTGGCCAGACATAAACTTGGCTTTCTGTGTCCGGGCACTTTGATTTACAGATCTCATTTTTCTCAGTGGGTGACAGTGGGTGGCTCCTGGTGTCACTGTTTCCAGTAATAGTTGATGTGGGTGGGACCTTCAAGTTCAATTACTACCTTTTACAGATGAACAAACTGACCTAAAAAAGGTTATCAGTTTCCTGGCTTCCTGTCTCTGCCCCTTTCGAGGTGGATAGCTCTGAACAAAATAAGCGTCTGCTGAAGTCTCTGAGAAATCTATGATATTCTGGGGTACTTTTTTCTCTTGGTATTCTTATACTCTTTCCTTCTCTTTTTGGCACCCTTTGTTTCTACAGTTTATGTAACCCTCTGCTCTCAACAAGGAATAATTGACTCGAGAATGCAGGGAAATGATCCTGCATTCAAATGAGAAGTTGCAAAGCCTCTATCAACCTAAGACTTTATACCTTTCTCCTCCCTCCTCTCCTTCCAGGAAACAAACAAACGCATGCTTCAGCTCTATGACTTTTTGAACCAGATACGTGCATAAATATGTTGAGGGGACTAGTGTCAATGATACATTCATTGACCTAATTCTAACTTTGCGGAGAAGATGTATTTTGGAAAAGAGAGAATGGAGATGTAGGCAGGCTGAAAACTGTCATCATAACATCGTCTTCACAGAGCATCACCTGCTTAGGTAGTTTAAAAGATAAATATAGGGTGAGTTTTACAGGGTCTGATAATCCACTGGGAGGAGGGAGAGGAGGAGAGATCATTGATTTACTATATATTTAAATTATCCTCTATTTTAAAAACAAGTTCATCTGCCAGAGATCCCCACCACAAAAATTACGTAGCTCTCTCTCCCGGCTTCCCCATTCGGTTCATTTGTATTGCGTGTTCTCTGTCTAGCCTTTTTTCAGAGAGGACACTCTTCATTCGAGTTGCTTCTTAGTGTACTGTGTTCCAATGTTAATTTCAAATGATGGCACCATATGGGCGATGGCAGAGTAACAGCCTTTGAGGTCTCACTTTTCAGTAATGGGGGATGTGAGACTCAAGTTAAAAAATGATATAAGGTCCTCCAGAACCCTGAGATAAAAGACTGTAAAATCAGAGAACTGCTATTTCCCTAGTTCTAAATAGATACCTGCTGAGCGAATAGGCATTTAAGTAACTATTCAAATACAGTAAGGGCAGTGTGTGTGTGTTGTGTGTGTGTGTGTGTGTGTGTGTGTGTGTGTATGCACACATATGTGAAATAAACCACATTCCAGGAGGAAGGGAATTTAGCCCTGTCCTTTTTGCTACATCCTTAAAAACTGAGGCTCAGAGATGAATTTTCCCAAAATCATAGAGCTTATTAGGACCAGATACCAAACTAGAACCCAGATTTCTTAGACCCATTGCCCTGTGCAACATAACAATACAAGACTGACTCACTATACATGTTCTATGTAGACTCTGTGGAATCTGACCAAGAACTAAGGAGAAATGGTTTGTGACTGGCCTTAAGCCAGTTTCAAGCATAAGCAGGATTATTACTGTTACAAGAAAGTTTGTAAATGACTTTCCATCCCATTGGGCATAGGGGAGATATAAGCTTGGAGCGGACTCTGCACTAGCGAAATATTACTGGCAACAACCCTTGCCGTTTGTCAGGGCAGCAACCATCGTCCACAGTTGAGTGGAGTTTAACACCTTATTGTGGTAGATTTGAGGCATTGCTGAAAATTGCTCTCAGGAAATACATAGAGTTCTGTTTTGTTGTGTATATCAGAACAAAAGAAGGAGTTAATTTATTGGCCTGATACTGATCTAGCCTAAATTTGTTTGCTGATAGCATAGGCTGGTAGCCTGAGTCATGATGGAATGAGCGCTGGACTTTGAGTCAGGTGTTTTGAACTTAAATACCCAAGTCAACATTTCCCTTAATAACCGTACGATTTCTGGCGAATCACTGAATTTCTCTGAGCCTCAAGACATTCTTTTCAAAAACTGAATGAATAACTTCTAGGTCGTGTAGTTGGGGAGAAATTATGTAATTCTGGTACAATTGAATTGCATATTACTTAAAACATTTCGTGGTAAACAATGTTATAGCTATAGTATTTTGAATCTAAATCAGTAAGAATTACAGAGCATATCTAGGGTTTGTTATGGAGAAGGGAGTTCTCCAGAAACTAGAGATGGAGGAGGGGTTCCTACACCTAATTAGAATATATGTATCCTCTGCTAATTATGTAGCTTCACTCAGATATCACACTTCTGGATGTTACCATCCATTACCTCACATATGGGTGGCTAGAAACTCTTGAGAAAGGTGGGACAAAGAACAATAGAACCTACTGTGTTGGAATCTTTGTTTTTATAGGAAAATTCCACCTTCCTTGTAGATTTTATATATATATATATATATATATATATA